>NC_137498.1:8302500-8780000 GCF_041902795.1 Electrophorus electricus
TCTCTCTCTCTCTCTCTCTCTCTCTCTCTCTCTCTCTCTGTCTCTCTCTCTCTCTCTCTTTCTCTCATTCCCGGCATAGCCGCCCACTTCACCTCCTGTAACATCGCTGTTGTACTGGAATTGACAATCTTTCATTGTTATTCTACCAATCCCAGTGTCTGCCTTTGTCTGTCCCCATTCCTGTCTTTGTAACTGTCCCAATCCCAGCTGTGGTTTGGGTTCCTGTTATCCCGTATCCCGTGCTCCTACTCTCAGCCGGGCTCCCGTCCATCCCACTGCCCAAGCTGGAACCCAGTCGTCTCCTGTCCAGCCTGCTGTCAGGTCTCTGGTTGTGGTACAAAGTCCTGTTTCCACCCCTCACCCGATGGACTTTCCCCTTTTTTTCCTCCTTTCCCACCTGTCCTTGTCCAGGTTCTCCAGACCCTGCTGTGTGACGCCGGGCTCGGGCTCCCTTGTCAACTGTTATGCACGTCAGGAGCCCCGTGTTAAGGAGGGTGTGGGTGCTACTGTAACACCCCTCACCACCATCACACAGGAGCCCCGTGTTAAGGGGGGTGTGGGTGCTACTGTAACACCCCTCACCACCATTACACAGGAGCCCCGTGTTAAGGGGGGTGTGGGTGCTACTGTAATACCCCTCACCACCATCACACAGGGGTCCTGTGTTTCCTCTTTCACTTAGCTGGCCATAGGGTCTAGTCTCACCCTCATTATTTCCCATATAAAGCCTGAACCTTTCCAACCACTAATGTCAATTATTTTGCATTAATCGCATGTATTACTCTGTGTATGCGACGTTCACACGGTATGTTCATGTGTGCTTTCATTTTCATTTAAAACCACATCAAAGATAAATCACGCTTGCATCTTGCCCCACACTCGTTAAACCAATTTGTGTTACCTCCATTACTAGATGATGGACTGAATGTCTTCTAACCTGTTGGAGACATCATTGTAGTAGCAGGTTTAGTTGAAGCTGTTGGACTTGTTGTGTCAGCGTCCACTGGAGAAGGATTTACAGTTTTATATGGAGCCTCTGCAAGAATAGAAAAGTGTGATCAGTTATAAGTAATGAGGGTTCAGGGCTGTTATGTATTTAACATGTTTAGATTTTCTACTACAGAACTGATGTATGTACAGTTTGGCCAAGCAGACGTGTTCAGTTGTCTGTGTGTCAGTGGTGGTGATACGTTGGCTACGTCTGAAGCTGCAGGGCTCTGTAGGTGCAGTGTGTCCTTCAGTCATTTTCTGAATGAATGAATTAGGGACTTCTGAGTCAAGTCTCTCTCTCTCTCTCTCTCTCTCTCTCTCTCTCTCTCTCTCTCTCTCTCTCTCTCTCTCTCTCTCTCTCTGTGTGTGTGTGTGTGTGTGTGTGTGTGTGTTCATTTCAGTTCAGTAAGCTTTATTGGCATGACCATATACAACTATAGTATTGTAGTATTGCCAAAGCAGAATTACAACATGAACATTACAACATTTGCAATTATGGAAATTAAGAATTCTGTTATGATAAAGAACTTGAAGAGAAACTGTAATTGGTCTGAAATAATAATTGGAAGAAGTAAAAGGGAAGAAGTGAAAAGAAAGAGAAATAAATAAATAATAAGGATGTAAAATAATAAATAGTTAATAATAATAAATAGTTAGGTAACTTTTATAAACTGTGTGTGCATGCGTGTGTGTGTGTGTGTGTGTGTGTGTTTGTGTGTGTGTTTGGGTGGGTTAATCACTGTCCCTCATCTTATGGCAGGCAGATATGCATCACCCAGCTAAAGTGATGCTTTCCTTCTTTTCACCCAGTAGGATGGGCAGTTTCAGTGTTAGACAGACACTTAAAGTTGGGGTGGACCGTCTCAGATTTTGTAAAATAAATTTGCCATATTTGGGTGAATTTTTCACATTCAGTGAGGAAGTGCAGCTCTGTCTCAACAGTGTCATATTTACATTGCTAACAGAGTTCTCCGGGCAGCCATGACATTTATCGGCTGGTCTGGACGGCCAGGCTGTGTTCTCTGAGTCTGGACTTTGTCAACGTGGTTCTGTGTTTAATGTCAGTCACTGTGTACAGGACGTCTGCTACCGTGTACTGACGTTTTAGGGCCAGATAACGTTGCATTTTGCTTTGTGCTTGTGTTTGTGTTCCAGTGGGTGATGTAGTTTAGTTTTTGAAGTGTAATAATTTGGTTTGGTCTGATTGTTTGTACTTCAGACTGGTCCTGATGTGTTAGTGTTAGTGTGTGTTAATGAACTCAGTGTCAGCACCAGCTGTGAGAGGAGACTCTTCTCTCTGCTCTTCTTTTTTTTTCGTTCTCTCTCTCTCTCTCTGCCTCCCTCCTTCTCTCTCTCTCTGCTTCCCTCCTTCTCTCTCTCTTTATGCAATAGTTTATGCTCCATCACATTTGATAAATATGAATGGTTGAGAAAAATCTTGTATTTGTAGAGTCAGTGGTTCTAGCCCATCTGGTGTAACACACAGTTAGTGTTAACCATCCTCCAACTCCAGTCATGGTCAGTGTCTGACCACTGAAACACTGCTGGCTGGATATCTTTCACTGTCAGAACACTCTCAGCCTACCAGTAGCACTGAATCCAGTAACACTGCTGTACCTGAACCACTCATACCAGTACAACACCCACTACCAAGCCTCCAGCACTGTAGTGGGATTGATGTGTGGAGAATGGTTCAGTATCCACATATACTGGGACATCTGTGGTCAGAAACTGACCAGTGATGTCCTGGGTGCAGGGTGACACACAAACTGTGTAAGACACCAGGTGGACACAGTCTGTAATTATACCTACACATTCACTTATTAGAGGTACTGAAAGTGTTCAGTGAGGGCAGGTGAAATGAATGTTAGTTGTGTTTAACTCTTCTAGACTGGTGACAGAGGGTGTCTGGTGACTAATATCTGAGGATAATGTGGTCCACATGTTAGATACATAAATATGTAATGGTGTTTCTCTACTTTTAAATGTCCTGTTTTTGAATTTTAGTAATATCTGATGTATGTGTGTCTAATAAAGTGTGTGGTGAATGTATTTATATTACATTTATTTGTATGTTTAAAAAGTAAGTTCATGGTGGAGAGACTAAATCGACTTATGAGGTTTTCATTGGTATTAGGAATGTGGTTGCTAATAATGTTTTACCTGAAATATAAAGTCTTATGTACGTGTATTCATTGTCTTTAATATAACACCTGTAGTCTCCCTCATCCTCTTCAGTCAGGTGTGATATGAATAGAGAGAGATTTCCTGGAGAGTGAACAGTACCCAGCAGAACTCTGTTTCTGTACTGTTCACTCTCACTGGAGATCACGTCCCATGAGTTTCTGTTTGTGTTGCGTTTCCTCCAGGTGAAACTCTCAGGTTTGGTGTGTAGGTCAGTGCAGGAACAAGGCAGCAGTACTGAGTCTCCTGTGTATGCAGTGATTTCAGAGATCCTGTGATGTTCCAGTATACAGCCTAGAGAAACACACCAAAAGAAGACCTTCAGTATGTGATAATAATGATTAGATGTCACTTACCAAGTGAGGCAACTAGTAAATCTGAACAGATGTGAGCACCTCAAACCATGTAGTACCTTCCTGTTCTTGAAACTGGGTGATAAAGCTGAAATGAAACTCCCATATGACTCTGTTGTAAATTACTTTGTACTGAAAGTGATGCATTTGCCCTGGTCCTGAAATAAAGTGTTCCATTTTGATGTTTATATGATTGTGAATGTCTTAAGTAATGCCATAAAACTAACAGTTAAATAAAGGTCAGACACAATATATGTAACTCTGTGATAGCGCATCAGTGTGGAAGCCTTCACTAGAATTCTTTATATTAAGTCAGCAATTGTCACGGAACGCTCCCCGCGCCACTGGTCACGTGGTACGGCCCACCGCCTGCAGTTGAAGTCACTTTTTGTTCTGTAATCACGCCCCCATGATGGCACACACCTGTTCCTGGTTTAATGTTGTATGTGTGTGTGTGTAGTTAAACCCCTGTTGGTGTGTGCATTAGTGTTGGTCATTGTTTGTGTTGCTAGTCCTACGTGTATTCATGTTAAACGTATATGTTTGTGTTGCCGTCGTTAGTGTTCCTGCAGTGTTACGTGTATTCGTGTTATCCGTTTATGTTGTGTGAGTGCCGTCGTCGTAAGCGTTACGTGTTATTAAATGTCTGTCAAAGTCGAGGGAGTCTGTACGTCCTGCTCCGCGCCCTGCGGCACTCCAGCTGTTACAGCAATCAAGTGGCACATACAACAAATGCTACAGATTCTTGAAGTGCTGATGTTTGTTCAGTTTTCCACCTGATCTCACTGAGTTTGTCTGTGTGTCTAGTGAGGGGTCTGGTGTTGTCTGTACAGGCAAAGGTCTGAGTAACAGAAATGATCCAGTTAGATTCCCATTCTAATTAGATTTCCATTCCCATCATGTATGAAGACTTAAGCGTCGGTCACATCTAACTGCCACCTCGCTCATGTTTTCACATGGGTGGAGCAAAATGAGGGGATTATGGGCGGTCTTGGTATCGTGTAATTTTGGGGAACGTAGTCCTTCAGAAAACAGCTAACACTACTTGTGACATTGTTTTAATAATTAGTATAAGAATAGCAGCTGCTTTTCTTTCAGAAAGAAGCAAGTAAAGCTCTTGCCCCTTCAAGTGAATGAGGTTTTTCACCAGGCAGATTTTTCTCGTGTTCGGTGTGAAAGATTATTTATACTGCAGATTTAGTGTCTTATGCTGCCTTTAAATTGAACCTAAATAAGATGCCTTAGCAGGCAGCATATGTCAGAGGGAGAACAGTGATCACACATTTATTCAACAGTCTTGGATCTGGAAGCATATTGGTCATTATTTCCATAGACATTCCAGAAAATTCTAATCTAAAGCCTCAACCCAAGCAGCTACAAAATTAAGATTAAAAAAAAGAGCAAAATTACAAGTCTTTATACATAAATGCTTCATGAACTACAAATTCCATAATGCCCTCATACAGGTAGCTGAGATGTGTGTACACTGAGAGAGACTGAGCTACAACGTCATTTGTCATGGCATACTATGTCATTTCAACCAAGAAAATCATAACATATTCATATGTGTAGGCCAAACTCTCAACTATGAAGTCTTGTTCTTGTTTGCCCCAACTGCTGTGGTCATCTGTGGTCTCTTGCAGAGATATTGTTATTCATCAATTGTTATTCAGGACAGTAAATCACTCTACCAGCTGTGGGTTCCTCTCGGATGTGCTATGACAGGGATGCTGCTCGTATGTGGTCACTCTTTGATTAGTCAGTGTTGGACAAACTCTGCTGTTGATCAATCAAGATAAGAATAAAGAAATTCTGAACCGTGTGGAGTTAATGCTGGAGCAGAGCTGAGAGTGGAGCTGGAGCAGAGTTGGTGGGCTGAAGACGTACATTTGGAGAAATCTCTCCCTTGGGCTTGTGCTCTCTCTCTCTCTCTCTCTCTCTCTCTCTCTCTCTATGCCTCAGCAGACATACTCTACTGTTCCCGGCCTGGCCACCCACTTCACCTTCTTTAACCCTTTGCTACATTTAACTTATGAAGCTCGGCTCTCCGTGTACTATTTGCAATGACACTGATGGAGTCCAGACACTCGCAGATGATGTTAATCACTCATAATTTCTGAAGAGAGGGGAAATCCAAAGGTGTAGTCAAAATTCTCTACACTGGTAGATTGAGGCCGAGTGAAGAGCCAGCTATATTTTTATATATATTTAGAGTGCTGACACCAGTTTCCTGTAAAGTATCCAATCTCTGCACTGCAAGTTTAGTAGGTCAAATCCTATGTTAGGCTGACAGAACCACTGAAAAAGCAGGATGTATTAAGACAGGAATTTTAGAAAGGTGGTTATGCATATTCTCATAACACATGCTAGACAATGCAGTAGAGCATTCTCTTCAGAATATAAATTGTAATTACAGGCATAATTTGGAATCAGATACATTTTGTAGTTTTATGTGCATTAAACCTTTGCCTGCACCTCTGCCTTTGGTTGTAGGTAAGTGGGACAGGGGTAAATAATTACAGTAACAGAAGCTCCAAATATGTCACTTGTAATGTCAAGCTAACATCAACATTGACTAAATCAACTTTTATGACTGTTTGTTTATGCCCATTTGCAACTTGTCATAGCAAAGCCTTGCTTCTTATTTTAGATGTTTTAAATCAAAAATCTAAAATAAGAACACATTAGTGATTTTGATCCAGCTGGTCCACCAACATTAATGATCTGCACACTGTGCAGTTTTCAGAACGATTATGTAACGCAGAGGCAGACAGGACTTGATGCACATGTGTAAACGAAAGTTCTTCATTTGCAAAACAGGTGGACACAACGGCAAAATTAACAAAATGATGAAAAATAAACACTGACTAAATGGAACACCAAAAAGGGAGAAAAATGATACAGGAACTGTGCAGAAACAATAAAATTATGATGTATCATTTAATACTAAGGCATCAAAGCTCGTATCAAACAGTGTACCGAAGCTTGTATCAGTTACTATTGCTACTAAAGTTAATATTACCATTAATATTTCCACTAAAGTTACTAACAACACGTGACTAATGATGGTCGAAGCTTCAGATGTCACTGAAGCACAGGATGAGGGTGAGACTGTTTCATAAGTTTGCCACTGTCCTATAACTTGGAAGCTTTATCTTTTTACTAAAAAAAAATTGTAAATGTGCTAATTATAGAAGTCAAAAGCGAGAGTAAACGTTTCATAACGCCAACCTGTTGTTTTTACATAAAAGGGAAACAATGATTTTACACAAATTATTTCAGAATTTAATTGCTAAACATCATTACTGATCATCCATTTTTTTTAATGACATATGAAGGCGGTGCAGTGTTGTATTGTTTATAATGCTGCGCAGTTTTGAATCTTTAGCTGCTATAATTTCTGAAAACCACCAGGTGTCGCTGTTTTGTCACCAGCTTTCAATACTCCAACGCTTCGAATCCTTCAGCAGTACAATAAGGAAGAACCTCACACGCTTCACAGGACTTCGTCTGCACATCATTAGCAAGAAGGAAGTTAAACAGTAAACACTAGAATAACGAGCAGACTAATAACGTTACCAAACAACAATAAACTCATGGGAGGACGAGAGAGCGCACATTCAGATACCCACAACCAAGACGATAAAACAAGGGATATTTATATAAAGACTAACGAATGCAAACTAGACAAAGATGAAAACAGTGACAGAAAAACCAAACGAGGGGTCGGAACAGAAAAACCAAAACAAAGAAGCATGTGTATTAAAAACCTGAGAAATTCTTACTTGAACTGCACAAGATATTTGTTACAATTAAAGGAGTATTTGACCATCACTGAACTAAACATTACTGGCAATGTGCACAGATGACAGCACAACAACAAATATGACAGCAGAAAGTCTACAAGTAACTCAGACAACCAAGACTTTGCTAGTGTGGATACATAAGAAAACCTTAAAGCTGGATTTATCATTTGCAGTTGGATTTGGATCAAATACAGTGTTTTACCTTTAATGGTGAGTCTGATGGCTTTATAGTTCCACTGGTTAGGATAACACCTGTAGACTCCCTCATCCTCTTCAGTCAGGTGTGATATGAGTAGAGAGAGCTTTCCTGGAGAGTGAGCAGTACCCATCTGAACTCTGTTTCTGTACTGTGCACTCTCACTGGTGATCACGTCCCATGAGTTTCTGTTTGTGTTGCGTTTCCTCCAGGTGAAATTCTCAGGTTTGGTGTGTAGGTCAGTGCAGGAACAAGGCAGCAGTACTGAGTCTCCTGTGTATGCAGTGATTTCGGAGATCCTGTGATGTTCCAGTATACAGCCTACAGAAACACACCAATAGAAGACCTTCAGTATGTGATAATAATGATTAGATGTCACTTACCAAGTGAGGCAACTAGTAAATCTGAACAGATGTGAGCACCTCAAACCATGTAGTACCTTCCTGTTCTTGAAACTGGGTGATGAAGCTGAAATGAAACTCCCATATGACTCTGTTGTAAATTACTTTGTACTGAAAGTGATGCATTTGGCCTGGTCCTGAAATAAAGTGTTCCATTTTGATGTTTATATGATTGTGAATGTCTTAAGTAATGCCATAAAACTAACAGTTAAATAAAGGTCAGACACAATATATGTAACTCTGTGATAGCGCATCAGTGTGGAAGCCTTCACTAGAATTCTTTATATTAAGTCAGCAATTGTCACAAAACGCTCCCCTCGCCACTGGTCACGTGGTACGGCCCACCGCCTGCAGTTGAAGTCACTTTTTGTTCTGTAACCACGCCCCCATGATGGCACACACCTGCCCCTGTTTAATGTTGTGTGTGTGTGTGTGTAGTTAAACCCCTGTTGGTGTGTGCATTAGTATTGGTCATTGTTTGTGTTGCTAGTCCTACGTGTATTCATGTTAAACGTATATGTTTGTGTTGCCGTCGTTAGTGTTCCTGCAGTGTTACGTGTATTCGTGTTATCCGTTTATGTTTTGTGAGTGCCGTCGTCGTAAGCGTTACGTGTTATTAAATGTCTGTCAAAGTCGAGGGAGTCTGTACGTCCTGCTCCGCGCCCTGCGGCACTCCAGCTGTTACAGCAATCAAGTGGCACATACAACAAATGCTACAGATTCTTGAAGTGCTGATGTTTGTTCAGTTTTCCACCTGATCTCACTGAGTTTGTCTATGTGTCTAGTGAGGGGTCTGGTGTTGTCTGTACAGGCAAAGGTCTGAGTAACAGAAATGATCCAGTTAGATTCCCATTCTAATTAGATTTCCATTCCCATCATGTATGAAGACTTAAGCGTCGGTCACATCTAACTGCCACCTCGCTCATGTTTTCACATGGGTGGAGCAAAATGAGGGGATTATGGGCGGTCTTGGTATTGTGTAATTTTGGGGAATGTAGTCCTTCAGAAAACAGCTAACACTACTTGTGACATTGTTTTAATAATTAGTATAAGAATAGCAGCTGCTTTTCTTTCAGAAAGAAGCAAGTAAAGCTCTTGCCCCTTCAAGTGAATGAGGTTTTTCACCAGGCAGATTTTTCTCGTGTTCGGTGTGAAAGATTATTTATACTGCAGATTTAGTGTCTTATGCTGCCTTTAAATTGAACCTAAATAAGATGCCTTAGCAGGCAGCATATGTCAGAGGGAGAACAGTGATCACACATTTATTCAACAGTCTTGGATCTGGAAGCATATTGGTCATTATTTCCATAGACATTCCAGAAAATTCTAATCTAAAGCCTCAACCCAAGCAGCTACAAAATTAAGATAAAAAAAAGAGCAAAATTACAAGTCTTTATACATAAATGCTTCATGAACTACAAATTCCATAATGCCCTCATACAGGTAGCTGAGATGTGTGTACACTGAGAGAGACTGAGCTACAACGTCATTTGTCATGGCATACTATGTCATTTCAACCAAGAAAATCATAACATATTCATATGTGTAGGCCAAACTCTCAACTATGAAGTCTTGTTCTTGTTTGCCCCAACTGCTGTGGTCATCTGTGGTCTCTTGCAGAGATATTGTTATTCATCAGTTGTTATTCAGGACAGTAAATCACTCTACCAGCTGTGGGTTCCTCTTGGATGTGCTATGACAGGGATGCTGCTCGTATGTGGTCACTCTTTGATTAGTCAGTGTTGGACAAACTCTGCTGTTGATCAATCAAGATAAGAATAAAGAAATTCTGAACCGTGTGGAGTTAATGCTGGAGCAGAGCTGAGAGTGGAGCTGGAGCAGAGTTGGTGGGCTGAAGACGTACATTTGGAGAAATCTCTCCCTTGGGCTTGTGCTCTCTCTCTCTCTCTCTCTCTCTCTCTATATGCCTCAGCAGACATACTCTACTGTTCCCGGCCTGGCCACCCACTTCACCTTCTTTAACCCTTTGCTACATTTAACTTATGAAGCTCGGCTCTCCGTGTACTATTTGCAATGACACTGATGGAGTCCAGACACTCGCAGATGATGTTAATCACTCATAATTTCTGAAGAGAGGGGAAATCCAAAGGTGTAGTCAAAATTCTCTACACTGGTAGATTGAGGCCGAGTGAAGAGCCAGCTATATTTTTATATATATTTAGAGTGCTGACACCAGTTTCCTGTAAAGTATCCAATCTCTGCACTGCAAGTTTAGTAGGTCAAATCCTATGTTAGGCTGACAGAACCACTGAAAAAGCAGGATGTATTAAGACAGGAATTTTAGAAAGGTGGTTATGCATATTCTCATAACACATGCTAGACAATGCAGTAGAGCATTCTCTTCAGAATATAAATTGTAATTACAGGCATAATTTGGAATCAGATACATTTTTTAGTTTTATGTGCATTAAACCTTTGCCTGCACCTCTGCCTTTGGTTGTAGGTAAGTGGGACAGGGGTAAATAATTACAGTAACAGAAGCTCCAAATATGTCACTTGTAATGTCAAGCTAACATCAACATTGACTAAATCAACTTTTATGACTGTTTGTTTATGCCCATTTGCAACTTGTCATAGCAAAGCCTTGCTTCTTATTTTAGATGTTTTAAATCAAAAATCTAAAATAAGAACACATTAGTGATTTTGATCCAGCTGGTCCACCAACATTAATGATCTGCACACTGTGCAGTTTTCAGAACGATTATGTAACGCAGAGGCAGACAGGACTTGATGCACATGTGTAAACGAAAGTTCTTCATTTGCAAAACAGGTGGACACAACGGCAAAATTAACAAAATGATGAAAAATAAACACTGACTAAATGGAACACCAAAAAGGGAGAAAAATGATACAGGAACTGTGCAGAAACAATAAAATTATGATGTATCATTTAATACTAAGGCATCAAAGCTCGTATCAAACAGTGTACCGAAGCTTGTATCAGTTACTATTGCTACTAAAGTTAATATTACCATTAATATTACCACTAAAGTTACTAACAACACGTGACTAATGATGGTCGAAGCTTCAGATGTCACTGAAGCACAGGATGAGGGTGAGACTGTTTCATAAGTTTGCCACTGTCCTATAACTTGGAAGCTTTATCTTTTTACTAAAAAAAAATTGTAAATGTGCTAATTATAGAAGTCAAAAGCGAGAGTAAACGTTTCATAACGCCAACCTGTTGTTTTTACATAAAAGGGAAACAATGATTTTACACAAATTATTTCAGAATTTAATTGCTAAACATCATTACTGATCATCCATTTTTTTTAATGACATATGAAGGCGGTGCAGTGTTGTATTGTTTATAATGCTGCGCAGTTTTGAATCTTTAGCTGCTATAATTTCTGAAAACCACCAGGTGTCGCTGTTTTGTCACCAGCTTTCAATGCTCCAACGCTTCGAATCCTTCAGCAGTACAATAAGGAAGAACCTCAAACGCTTCACAGGACTTCGTCTGCACATCATTAGCAAGAAGGAAGTTAAACAGTAAACACTAGAATAACGACCAGGCTAATAACGTTACCAAACAACAATAAACTCATGGGAGGACGAGAGAGCGCACATTCAAAGACCCACAACCAAGACGATAAAACAAGGGATATTTATACAAAGGTTAACGAATGCAAACTAGACAAAGATGAAAACAGTGACAGGAAAACCAAACGAGGGGTCGGAACAGAAAAACCAAAACAAAGAAGCATGTGTGTTAAAAACCTGAGAAATTCTTACTTGAACTGCACAAGATATTTGTTACAATTAAAGGAGTATTTGACCATCACTGAACTAAACATTACTGGTAATGTGCACAGATGACAGCACAACAACAAATATGACAGCAGAAAGTCTACAAGTAACTCAGACAACCAAGACTTTGCTAGTGTGGATACCTAAGAAAACCTTAAAGCTGGATTTATCATTTGCAGTTGGATTTGGATCAAATACAGTGTTTTACCTTTAATGGTGAGTCTGATGGCTTTATAGTTCCACTGGTTAAGAGAACACCTGTAGTCTCCCTCATCCTCTTCAGTCAGGTGTGATATGAGTAGAGAGAGCTTTCCTGGAGAATGAGCAGTACCCAGCTGAACTCTGTTTCTATACTGTTCACTCTTATTGGTGATCATGTCCCATGTTTGTTTTCTTGTGTTGTATTTCTGCCAGGTGAAACTCTCAGGTTTGGCGTGTGGGTCAGTACAGGAGCAGGGCAGCAGTACTGAGTTTCCTGTGTATGCAGTGATGACGTCTGTCCTCAGAATCCCTACCAACATGCAGCCTGCAGAAACACACAGGATAAAGGCCTTCACTATTAAACATGGCTGCACATGTACATGTAAAATGGTTATTATTACATATGACTTAATTAATTATTATTATATATGACATACTCCATTATTATTATATATGACATACTTAATTGCTGCAGGTCCAGTCACCTGATGGTACTGATGGTACCAGCCAAATGATGATGGTACTGGAAATCACTAAGAGGTTTCCCAATAGATGTTGGTATGATGGATGCATGACCATCAAGTTATAAGATGTCTGATTATATTGATTATAGATTGTCTCTGCCTCCCTCTAACTCACTCTGTCTCTCTCCCTCCCTCCTTCCTTCTCTCCCTCTCCCTTCCCACTAAAGTTACTACCACTAACATTCCCACTAAAGTTATTACCACTAACATTCCCACTAAAGTTACTAATAACATGTGACTAATCGTGTTTGAAGCTTCAAACATCACAGATACACAGGATGACGTTGAGACTGTTTCATAAGTTTGGCACTGTCCTATAACTTGGAAGCTTTATCTTTTTACTAAAAAATTGGAAATGTGCAAATTATAGAACCCAAAAGGGAGGGTAAATGTTTCATTACATCAGCCTGTTGTCTCCCAGTACAGTTTTGTATTATGTTTTCACATAAAAGGGGAAACAATAATTTTAAACTAATTATTGTAGAATTTAATTACTAAACATCATTACTGATCATCATTTTTTTTAATGAAATATGAAGGCGGTGGACTGTTGTATTGTTTATAGTGCTGCGCAGTTTTGAATCTATGCCTGCTATAATTTCTGAGAACCACCAGGTGTCGCTGTTTTGTCACCAGCTTTCAATGCTCCAATGCTTCGAATCCTTTAGCAGTACAATAAGGAAGAACCTCAAACGCTTCACAGGACTTCGTCTGCACATCATTTCCGAAAAGAAAGTAAAAACACACCTGTAGATAAAAACACAGCTGCATTCCACAACACACCACACACAGCTACAGCAGTAACGCTGCTACACATCTTATACACTCTACAAAACTACAGTGTATTGAACACTGAAAACTGTAGCCCAGACTACAGTTTGTCTGTGGGAATCACCACACAACTATGACCTGGAACTCTACAACTCTCTCAGTAGAACTCCACTGAAATTCACCACCCACTAATGTCCACTCATTAGAGGGGAAGTGTGTTCAAGTGCAAAATAAATTATTCCTCCACTTCTTTCTCTCTCACATACAGACTAAATGTAACAGTGAAACAGTGTCTTTCTAGTGTCATCACTTCCTCCTGAGCTTCCCAGTGTTCAGTCCCCATCCTCAGTAAAGTGATCCTGCAGTAAGAAGTAGTGCTACACAGTGATCCCCCTCAGCACTGTTTGGTCACATCATTTCACTCCTGCACTTAGTGATCAGAGGACCAAACTGAATGTGTAGCTTAGCAAATATTAGAGAGATCAGACAGGAAAAGCTCTAAACTACATGCTGATCAAAATAAACATTGATCATTTAACCAGGTAAACATGAGGATGGTCTGATAACATTCATATTATTCATAAAGTACAGGTGGAATGCAGCAGTCTATGATCATGTTGTAGTTTGTCATACTATTAAGAAAAAACTACTTAAGAGAAGCTGTGAAATCCACCCACTGACATAGAACCACTAAAGGAGTCACCAAAGTAAAGACCACTTTGGCTGTAGACAGTACAATGTCATCACAACCCAACAGTTATCACAGGAAGTAGAAACATTTTCTCACATTTTCTCTTTGTTACTTTGTTCTTTTTGTTGTTAAAGCTGTCAAAAGCTGGTTAACAACTGTTTGCTAAATGGTGAATATCTTTAACATAACTAATTGAGGCTGTAGGCTAGTGTGCACTGCACTGTAACAACAACAACAACAACAACAACAAAATAAAATAAAAACTGTAAAAAGACAAACCCCCTAAAAAGCAAAAATAGTAATAAATAAATCTATAAATAAAAGAACTGAGAACAGCAATAGAGAGAGTGGGCTTCCTTGCCTAGTACCTCTATGCACATTTTGTGATGGTATTATATTAGTACTGACTGTGGCCTTAGGTGTGGTATTAAAGATAAAATGTGAGGAGAAAAACTTCCATTTACTTTATTGAAGGCCTTTTCTGCATAGCAGTTTCTAATATGTGGAGTGAGGTGTAACGTATTTGTCACGGTTGGCCGGGCAGCCAGCGGGAGGGACACGCCCACTCCTGCTAGGGATCACACTAAACACCTGCCTCATTCCCAGTCTCCTGCCTACTAATCACCTTCACCTGTTCCTTGTTCATTCTCTCTATTTAAACTCACAGGTCAAGAGAGAGTGCAGCACATTAGTGGCCTGTCGGGCTGCTCACTCCCAACGTGTACATCGCTACAAGGACTACTGGAACAGAGTAGTGTTTGTCGTTAGTAGTGGTATCGTCACATATTGACAATGGAAAATAAAGAGCACTTTGGCGCAACCTTGCCTCTCGCTCCCTCTGAACTGCCACCGTCACAGTATTAGGTTAAGTAGTCTACCCTGTTAATGGCTGAGTGTCTCCTTTGATGAAACCAGTTTGATCAGGGTGTATCAGTGATGGAATAATATGTTCTAATCTAATGGCTAATGCTTTGCTATTTATTTATTTTTTTCCATTTTTTATTTCAATGTTTCCAAGAGATGATATAGAGTTTTACTTAGAGATGGGGTTTGTACTTAGAGATGTAGATTTCATTAAAAGGACCAAATAAGGAAGGACTTTAATAAAATATGTTCAGAGTTGTAGACCAGTACCACAGACCAAATATCTTTCACCTCCAAAGCAGCCTGACTGCTGTCCAAGGTGCTGAAACTGCACCCTTCAGCCAAGTTCAGAACCTGTGCTGTACACAGCTGCCCTGCATATGGCTGCCCAGTGGGACCCAGACAGGAGCCCCTGGTGCTTCCTCAGCTGTAGCTGTAGCCACTCACCTTCCCATCTCACCAAATACACGAAAAGGTCTTTAGAGGGCGCATATCCTATATTTATCCTTTATTTTATAGTTTTCTTAGGTGTCTTCTTACAATGTTTTTGTAGCGTTATCTTCCAAAAAGAGTCTCAGTTCAATTTTACACAACTATTTTCCATCCTCTCTTTATCCCTTGGAATTAAACAGGCAGTTTCTGTTGCTGTTCCTTTAAGATGTAAGATAAATGAACTCTGTTCTGATTGGCTGCCCTGTATTGTGCTTCATTTAAAAAGCACTAAGAGCTGAAATATGTCTGAGAACTGCAATGTAGGTGTTAGGGGTTAAACTGCTGTAGGCCAAAGAGGCAGAGATAAGTAAATGAGCTGGTTCTCATGACATCAGAGAAACAGTGATTTCAAAACAGGCTATTTTTACAGATTAGATTCCATATATGGACTGTAAGAAATGGGAGAGTAAATGTGTTTTGAAAATGTAACAATATTTACATATTACTTAAAAATTATTTATCTCAATAAAGTGAGTGACATTCAGTTTTCCATGGTAGGGGCCCTTTAAGGACATGGGCCCAGATATGACTGTCAAAACCAATAATTAGAGTCAGTCTGCACTGTTTGTATTTGGTATCTTTTGTGGTGCTGTGGTTGTTAAGGTGCAGTTCCATCTCTGAATCAGTGTCTCACCTACTTCACCTTCACTCTTGTTGCTACACTTGTATTCCACATTATGTTTGATTTACTGTTTCTTTTCAAGAACACAGAAGGTAAACACATGTGCTACAGTTTACAAACTTGATGCAAATTCCTGAACTTTATACAAATTCAGAAAACACTTTATTCAAAGTGACGTGTACTATATTTTGGAAATGCGAGGCAACTTCAGAAAACAGTTCTGTTGTGTTGTGACTGAGTTTGCAGCATTTCTGAAGTTGCTCTGCATTTCGGAGCTATAGCGCACATATTTCAATTCTAATGAATTTGCTTTTTTTATTTTTACATTTTCTGCACAATGGGTCTTCACACCCACCGTAGAGCTGGACCTGGATACCTCACTTGTCTTGCCAAATGTATTTATTCATCACTAGTCCAACTCTTTATCCTGTAGGTAGTGAGTTCTGCCCCTCCTCAGGTCTCCATGGTAACACAGAGTAGTATCGTCTTGGATATGATGAGCTTGTCAGAATTCATGAGATCAGAACTCACTGTAGCCTCTCCCTGAAACCCACCCCCACTCCCCACTTAGTGAAACACACAGAAGCACCAAACCGTTACATCATACACCACACGTAAAGGACTGTACCACATATACAATCAACCACAATGAGGTGTGACCTCTGTCACAGGCAGCTGGATACAGAAGTGGGTAGTGGACAAGAGCTGCATCATACACAGAATGAACAAGTGAGGAAAAAATACCACTAACAGAAACAGTGTGTGTTTTGTGTGTGTGTTTGTGCAGCAGCAGCATGGGCTGTCCAAGCCTCCTGACCAATTGATGAACAAATGAGCAATAAATAACACAACCAGAAATAAACAAGTGAGCACATTTCACACGTAGCACCCAGTGCACCCAGATTAGCAATACATATGTGAGGAGGAAGCGGTGCATGCTGGGAATTCTCACATCTGTAAACTGGTAGCTATGACTATGGTGACATCAGAATAACTTGGGACTAAATAAGAAAACAGTCACTGGAGTGAATTTATGCTGCCAGAGTCAGTTAGTGAGTGACTGATTAAACCATGAAGTTCAGAGCTGGATCACTGTCACTGATGAGGATTTGGAGACTGTTTGACAGTCTTCATGGGTGAGTGAAAGAAGTAAACATGTCATTCACACACCACTCAGAGGAACAGCACAGCAGAATTTTAAGCTCACGAACCCAAAAAGGAAGCATGCGCATATGCATGTCTGTGTGTGTCTTATTTATGTATTGCTAAAGTACACCAGGTTTAGCAATACATATGTGAGGAGCAAGAGGTGCATGCTGTACTGTACTTTATGGTTTTCTTTTTTTCTTACTTGTTCATTTTTTATTTGTAATTTTTTCTAAACCTCTAAGATAAGAGGAACAACATAGGAGAACTTGAAGCCCAAACACCAAACAAGAAGAGAGAGAGAGAGAGAGAGAGAGAAAGAGAGAGAGAGAAAGAGAGAGAGCAGGGCAGAGCAGGGAGGTGTTTTTACATCTACAATATCCCTTTGAATGTACATTTACTGTGTGTGTAAAATTGTCTTTCTCCAAGTCCTTCAGATGTGGGTCTGGCCATCCTGCAGCAGCTGTGCATGTTTGTGTGTGTGTGTATATGTGTGTGTGAGAGAGAGAGAGTTAGTTACGTATTGTTAAATTGTTAAAAAGTGCTTCAAGTTTGCTAGGAGGAAGAGGTGCTTGCTGGGAAACTGTACTGTTTTTGTGATATTACAGTTTTTTGCAAGACACAAAAATGGGGACATGTGACAATAATTGAAACCACTAACTCATGTAGCCCATCTCCTGACCTGTTATACTAAACCAAAAGCACCTTCTCTGATTTAAACTAATTTTGTAGTTCTAAAACACATTTTTTTCAATACGCTAAACACAATTCTCTATATTGGACACATCATTCAACAGAAATACATGCGTTTCTTATGGAAAACCCTCAAATGTAAATGACACTTGACAAATTTTACTAATGACACTTAGAAATCAGAACCTGAACACTAGAAAGAGGCCACAGGCTCGATATCTTGGTTGGATATCAATGGAGGTCAGTATTGGAGAGCGAGGATGAGAAAGATGATGAGGGGGAGGAAGAGCAACCATGACGGATGAGATCTGGGCCACTTTGGTTGACCATGTAGTTAAGCATGGGTTGTGTTTCAGGAAAGCTGAGTAGGGCTCTAGCCTAATTGGAGTCACTACACTGTAGGAAGTGTCAGCAAGTACTATAGTCAGTGTCCCTGAGCAGCATGGGGGTAAACCATAATAAACAGGTAAAAAGCTGTCTTCACAGTGGCAGACAGCTGTCTGGCTGAAACCCTCTGGGAAGTCCTGATAGCGGAGACCTCCTAATGGAAATGGATTTATTCAGTACCAGTCCAACTCTTTAACCTGCAGGTAGTGAGCTCTGCCCCTCCTCTGGTCTCCACAGTAAAATGGTATTACTCTATCTTGTTTGACTGCTAGCTCAATAAGGGATATTATGGGTACATCAAAATTCATGAGATCAGAATTCTCTTTAGTCTCTCCCCCAAACCCACACCCACTCCCCACTTGGGCAAACACACAGAAGCACCAAACACATACATCACACACCACATGTACAGGACTGTACCACATACACAATCAACCACAATGAGGTGTGACCTCTGTCACAGGCAGCTGGATACAGAAGTGGGTAGTGGACAAGAGCTGCATTATACACAGAATGAACAAGTGAGGAATAAATAACACAAACAGAAATAAACAAGTGAGCACATTTCACATACCACACCATGATAAAAAAACAAACAAATTGTTTTTGTAAATGTACAGACTTATAGGGCAAAATGATGCTTGTAAGAGTCACAATACTCTTAATTTCATCAGTCTTAGTAATGTCCCTACAATTCCTATCGTATGCTGGTCTGAAGTAACTAATTAGCAAGTAATTAGCACCGGTTCCTCTCTACCGGACCGAACCACAGCGCAGATTTCAGTGCCACTTAACAAATAAAGTCAACAGAATTTACTTCATTCTCCCTTAACCCAGGTGGACAAGATATGTTTGGTGTCCATATTTTGCTCCTTTAGTTTAGAACAAAAGCTGCTAACATTTCTAACAAACACTGGAAGCCAACAGCAACGATAGCTAATAGGATTTGTAAATAAGTCAGATATCGAGCTACATGTCCTCAAACCTCATCCAGGTCGCTTCCCGGTGACGTGTTTCTTCACTTGTCTACACCTGTAGAGAGAAGGTAACACTCACCATCAGCAGCGTGGAGCACAAGGAGCAGATAAACACACACCTGCATTTTTACTGAGTTACACACACTACACACACCGTACACACTCTTCAATACAGTCTACTGAATGACTTCACAGCTACACTTATAGTGGAGAGGAAGTGTATTCAGATGAAACTCTGACGAACTTTTATTCGCATCTCTCTCTCTCACACACACACACACACACACAGAGATATATTTGGTACATCCTCTTGGTACTGTTGCTTTCAGCATCTGCATAACAAAATCCTTTTCTTACTTGCAATAATGTGCTGGTTAAAAGTATGAATGTCTTTATCTCAATAAAATATACATCAATCTTATAAAAGGAATGCTTGCCTTTTTCCTTTTTAGAAATTATATCAGTCTTATCTACCGTTTTTTTTTTTATCCGTGTTTCGATATAATTTAAGTGTAGTATAGGTCCACCTAGTGGATTGCGGTTTTGACAGGGTTTTATAAGTGTAAAATGCACTTGGAAAAAATACTTGCCAGTATGTTAAAGTTTTGGTTTGAAATTTTAATTACACGTAAACTCAGCTGTGCACCCATTCACACGTCCACGCCGTCACAGAACGCTCCGCCCCCCACGAGTCACGTGTGTTTTGTAACCACGCCCTCCGGGACTGCACACACCTGCGCAGGGTTTACTGTTGTTTGTCTGTCTATTTAAACCTGTGAGTATGTGCACCGCTGTTGGTTATTGTCGCTACATGTGTGTTAATTTCGAGCTCTGTAGCCGCAACGTTAGTTTGTGTAGTCACGTGTTAATGTATATCTGTTCATTGTTTAATGTTAAGTGTAGAGTCATGTTTATTGTGTTATGTGTGAGTGCCCCCTGTGTCGTATGTGTTTAATGTTGATAAATGTCTTGCACCGTCAAGGAAGTCTGTACATCCTGCTGCACTCGGGCCAGCAACATTACACACACAGACACACAGGTCTGCAGTGCATGTGTATATTTGCCTTGAGTAGCCCCACACACACTCATCTGTTGTACGTGTGTGTATGTTGTGTGCTGTCCTCCTCTATCCTCTTTAGTGCTGATCTGTGACTGTCTTACTGTACGTGTGATGTCCCTGCAGCAGGAGTGAGACATCACTGACTACATGAAGAACTATCTGACTGCTCCTCAACGAAGCCCAACATACTTAAACACAGTTTTTAGGACTGTGGGGTGTGAGTGTTTGAGCATGTGAGAACTGAAACCATGACAAATACTTCAGCTCACACACACGTCTCTCTTTCTACTTTTAGTTGTTCATATTTGTCCTCCCTCCCTCCTTTGGTCTGTGGTATTCTGACTTGTTCCTGCATGCAGATTGTCACCAGGCTGAATATTCATGTTCACAGGAGCAAATAAGCACAATGAATTCATGCAGAATCTAAACTCTAAACAATGAATTACAAATTTTCAGTTGTATACATTTCAAGTGCTTGTGTGTGTGTGTTAATCTGATACTAGCGTGTTGTGTTTTATCTGCATGAGCGATCTACAATGGACAGTAAAGTACAATACATCATCTTGTTGTCACACGATACCAACACACACACACACACACACACACACACACACACACAGAGAGAGAGAGAGCGTCAGAGCTGGAGCGGTTTGTAACGCTAATATGAAAACAGCAGGACTGATGAGGTCACTGGCACTGATGATGTCAGCGAGTTTACGGAAGCAGCAGTGGAGTTCATTGGGAAAATAGTGGATGATATGATCCCAAGAGCCACCATCAAGACGTTTCCTAACCAGAAGCCCTGGGTGGACAAAACCATCCGCAAGGCTCTGAACTCTCGGATAAAGTGAGGGGTAATTATGTTAAAAATGCTGTTTGTTGACTACAGTTCAGCATTTAACACTATCATCCCCTTCAGACTCACTACCAAGTTGGAGGATCTGGGACTGCATCCATCCCTGTGTGACTGGATCTCCAACTTCCTAACAGACAGATCACAATCAGTACGGGTGGGCAACTGTGTCTCATCCACCCTCATCCTCAGCACTGGAGCTCCCCAGGGTTGTGTCCTAAGCCCTCTGCTCTACTCACTCTACACATAAGACTGCGTAGCCACTTCCAGTTCTACCATCATTGCCAAGTTTGCCTGCGATACCGTCGTCATGGGTCTGATCTCGGACAACAACGACGAGAGGGCCTACCTGGAGAACTGGTGCCAGGAAAATAATCTCCTCCTAAACATCAGCAAGACAAAGGAGCTGCAGCAAGAAGGAATGGCACTACCAGCCTGTTAGGATTAATGGAACCACGGTGGAGAGAGTAGACAGTCCTGGTCCCGCCACACCTCCCTGGCAAAGAAGGCTCGTCAGCGTCTTTACCGCCTCAAACACCTAAGAGACTTCAGACTGCCCTCCAAGGTGCTGCGAACCTTCTACACATACACTATTGAGAGCATCCTCACAGGAAACATCACAGTCTGGTTTGGGAACTGCACCAAGCAGGAGAGACAAGCACTCCAGAGCATGGTGCGTTGAGCAGAGCGGAACTTCATATGGAACTTCTTGCCCTGCAGACCACCTACTACAAGTGTTGCCAGACCAAGGCCAGGAGGATGGTGAAGGACTATCCCAACAATAGGCCACCTATCCCAACAATAGGCTCTTCTCTTTGTTGAGGTCAGGGAAGCGCTTTCGCTCCCTGAAGACCAGCACGGAGAGACTGAAGAGGAGCTTCTTCCCGAAGGCCATTTGGGCCCTGAATCAGGCCAACAAACATCATAAAACAAAACAAAAAAAAACATCTGTGAATTTTAAATTGTAAAAACTGGAAATTGTACATTGTATATATGCATAGTATACATCCTGTCTTCATTCATCATAACATATTTATTTATTCATTAAACCACTCTCCATTACCCTGTATCTCTCCTCAGCCATGGACAGAGCAGTTACATAAAGCATTTCACTGCCAGTTATAGCATGTATGACTATGTACGTGACAAAGAAACTTTGAAATTTGACAGAGTCTGAGGCCTCTGCTACCAGGCCAGTGTTGAGAGGTTATTCCTTAACCCTCACACAGTGACTATGTTTTCACTGGCTTTTCGTCAAGGGAAAAAGGATGTGAGTTTTGCCTGCCACATGCCCAATGTCTCCATCGAGGGTTGGCCAGATAACCTCAGATAACCTCAACCAAAGCCCTAGTACCACGTTATTCCTAATCAGTTCAATAGCAGTGTTTTTATGAGGAACTCCATCCTTAAAAATTATATTGTAGCCTTGCATTATTCAATTCCATAGAAATGTATTTGTATAATGCGCTTCTCAGCAGGTATTATACCAAGGCAACATTACATAAATTAGCTTTAAGAGATCAAGAATCCAGGCTCATCCTCTTCTGTTCGACATGGGATTGTATGCACATTATAGTTCCCTAATTTACACACCCTTGTACGTGGACATGCCTAATAATTTAGTCTCTCTTTCTGCTGAGGTTCACCCATCCCTGATGTCATGATGTTACTGAGCCTACACCCGTCTCATCTGCCATGGCTCCTCCCTCCACCCCCTGATGTCCCCTGCTGTAGCCCAAACAAACAAACAAACAAACAAAAACCCCACAAAAACCCCACATGCACTCTAGTTTTATATTTTGTCAGTCTTAGTAATGTCCCTACAAGTCCTACTTTATGTTAGTATCTAATTAGCAGTTAGCAGGTAATTAGCACCAGTTTCTCTCTACCGGACCAAACCACAGCGCAGATTTCAGTGCCACTTAACGGGACAGGTCGGCAAAGAATCAAATTTACTTTATTTTCCCTTAACCCGGGTGGACAAGACATGTTTGGAGTCTAAACTAAAGGAGCACATTTTGGTCCTTTAATTTAGAACAAAAGCTGTTAATGTTGCTAACAGACCATGCTTTTACTCAATATATGTACAAAATTTCATTTTAGACATTTATTATATATTTCAATATTACTTTATTCATGTATTGCACTACTGTGAACCACAGAATTTGGTAAACCTATTTCAAACACCAAAACAGTTCCCAATTAGTAAAGGGATTTTTTCACATGAGATGAAAAATGTCCATAATCAATAATATTACTTTATACAGTGATCTATGTCAGATTCTACCTCATTAGGAAGATAGCTGAGATTGTTCTGAACACTATGATATCAAACATGTTATTACCTTTAAGGTGAATTTAGGAATATATGCAGAAACAGACATTGCTCTGAGCCATCAGATGTTTAAATGATGGTGCTACACCAAAATCTGTGACCACTGAATTCTGTCACTATAGAACCTGCAGCACACAGATCACCATTTCTGACAGCTGTGACCGCACTGTACCGTCATAATAAATAAGTTTAACACCAATCAGAATGTTTTTTAGGGGTTGTGATTTCTGATGGCTGGGTGCTGCTGCTCTCTGCTGATCTAAAAAATTAATTGTGTTTTATTATTACGTTCATGTATTTTTCCCAAGGAATAATTTTTCTGCATTTTATGTGTATATCTCTGTTGAAGGATTTTTTGATATTTGACCTTTAAATAGCAGCATATTTTTTCTGTTATTAATCATGTCTTTTAAGGTCAAATGCCAACCATTGTCTGTACGCATCACTTCCACTGTGAGAGTCTATTGTGTTTCATAAGTAAAGAGCCAAAGCAGGACAGAGAGTTGTGGTTTCTGTTTATACCCACTGATAACCAAGAACATCATGAAGGTGTGTGGTGCAGTTTGACAGCAGAATGTGTGTAGAGTGCAGTTCACTGACAGCAGTTGGATGCCACTGTCTGTTGGACATCACTATCTGTGATGTGTCGAGCTGGGGGGAATTGGCACACACACACATACATACAAACACACACACACACACACACACACACACACACACGAGAAACATACACCCACACCCATGCACATTCATACACACACACACACACACACACACACACACACACACACACACACACACACACACACACACACACACACACACACAGACACACGGCTGCTTCAGGATGGCCAGACCCACATTGAAGGACCTGGAGAAAAAAGATAATTTTACACACACCCTAAATATACAAAGTGATACACAACTACTACCCCACCCACACACACACACCCACACTCACAAATATATGCATGCTCCTGTATACGCATATATGCGTATATAGCTACCAGTTGACAGATGTGAAAATTCCCAGCATGCATCTCTTCTTCCTCACATATGCTTCCTCCTCACATATGCTCCTCCAATGCTGATGCACACAAACACATACACACATTCATGCCTATTCGAACACAGTCATGCATGCTTGCACACACACACACACACACACACACACACACACACACACACACACACACGTCCATGCTTCTTTTTTGGTTTTGTGGGCTTTAGGTTCTGTTGTGATCCAGCTATGAACTTTGTGTTATAATCAATCAATCACTAACTGTCTCAGGCAGTATGGTTTCTGTCACATTCACTCCAGTTTAAAGTTTTCTTAAGCAGTCTTAATTTTTTTTTTCTTTTGTCTCTGTTTTCAAAGCAATGAGTTTACAAATGTGAACATGCATGTCTTTCACCTCCCATAAGTATTGCCACAGCAATTGGTCAACATCTCTGAACATGTTTTACTAAAGGCCATCCTTATTCAGTCCTTTTACTGATATCTACATCTCAAGGTGCAAACTTCATGATTAAACCTCCATGTCATCTCTTGGAAAGACTGAAACAAAAACACTGAATGAATGATGGAACTTTTTTTTAAAATGTTATTCTCTATACATTTGTCCCAGTCAAAAAGTCATCTGCACAGAATATAACACAAAGAAGTAGGAATTAGACATGTTGAGACAGTACGGTGTAGTAGAGTTTGTGGACAAGCATCATCCATCTCGGTTCTCCAAGTCAGTTTCTCCCACAGGATGGCAGTGCCAACATGAGTCAGAGGGAAACACCTGATAGTCAGAGTCCAGTCAGTGGGAGGAAGTGGACTGCAGTGTTTACACAGGTATGGTGGGCACTCCCCCAACATCCACAGTCGGGGGTGATATGAGTAGAGAGATATTTCCTGGAGTATCTTTAAGATGCTGAACTCTGCCTGTGTAACCCTGAGTCTGGTCAGTGAGGTAGCTTTCTTCCTCTCTGAAGATCCATTTAAGAGTGTGTGGTATGTGACGTTCAATCCAGGAGCAGGTCAGTAGAACACACCCTCCCACACGACCCTTTAGGTTCCCCCAGTTAATGTGCAGTCTGTGAAAAACACCTGATGGAAACAGTTCAAAATTCCCAGGATGAGGACCTCTGCCATCCTTTCTGAGTATAAAACAGGCCTTGACTGACATAGTAACCTACAGTAACATACACACTCTTTAGAAACATAGTCTACTGAATGTTCTACACTTACAGTGGAGAGGAAGTGTATTCAAATGAAATTTTGACAAACTTCTAACCCCAACACACACACCAAATATTTTTACCACCCTGTTTTGTCAGTTCATTTCACTATTGGTTCAAAGGGATCTTTTCTTCTTATTAATGAAAATAGCACATGAAATTAGAGCAGCTAAAGAATTGGCTACCTGAGACTTTTAAAAAGTGTTGAACAGATGTTAAGGAGCATTTTAATTTCAGAGCATTCTTATTATCCATAATGCAGTGTGCTATGTATTTGAATGGTCAACCCTCAGTAAGGAGCCTGGTTTCATCTTTGTGAACCTCAGGTGCCTGGAGAGAAGTCCTGAGCTGCACACAGAAAACTGAGTCAGCAAGCATTCAGAAGTGCTCCAGCTCATTGTCACACAGGGCTTAGAATATATAGACAGCATGAGTGACAAAAATGCGGAAGAATGTGGTTTTGGCAGACTGCTATCACAACAAATGTAGAAAACCTGCTTGGCAACATTAGAAAGTAACTAAAACATCTATAGAATATCTGCTTGGAAACATTATAAAGTAACTAAAACATCTATAGAATATCTGCTTGGCAACATTATAAAGTAACTAAAACATCTATAGAATATCTGCTTGGCAACAGAGCAAAGATAAATTGTTTAAAAATATCTATTATACTGTTTTTAAATGGAACCATTTATCAGAGGATATTTGAAGAGTCCTGACAACAATGTACAGCCTAGAATTGAACGGTCCAGGAAATACCTACCTGTTCATTGAACAGTTGTGGCATCCTCCAGTGTTGTTAATTGAGGTGATGTTGGTTAAGTAACAGGTGGCTCGCAATGCCAGTTCACGGCTACCAGAGGGAGGCCACAAGCCGGGAGCTAGTCAGGGTTGGTTAGCCTGATCTCCTTCAGGTGGCTTCACCCTACATAACAGCTTCACAAAGGCCCCTCTTAGAAAAGTCTTGTTGTGACACACGTGTGTTATGACTGTCAGGGTGCCTCATCCCTGATCAACCTGACAGTCACAGGTTACATGTTGAAATTGTGATTGCTGGGATGTGGGATTGGTGGGTTGTGGGAGTTGTGCATGCAGACAAAACCACACCGGGGCACTTGGTGCATTGCATTGCTCCTCCATGTTTTCCTCAGTGTCAGTTGGCAGTTGGTTTATGGGGCAGAGTTGGTGGCTCTTAATGAGGGTACAACCTAATCAGAGTGTGCCAAACAGCTAGCAGGAGGCCTGGTTGGCTCAAATGGTCTTCCCATCAAAACTTTGAAAGGGGCCACTTTTGTGGTTGCACTAGGAGTCATATGCATTTCACATAGAACTGCAGCTAGCAGTTTTTTGATCATGTAGTGTGTTCATTCCACTATGCCTGACGACCGAGGGTAATAGCGGATGTGAAACTTTGATGCTCAGATATTTACAGAGCTGATGAGTCATGCAAAACATCAAAGCACTCAAACAGGCAATGTTCAGGATGGTAGAGAAAAACAGAAGATGTATTTATTGACACCAGTATGGTTTACAACAAAGGAGTTGCCTCGAGAACAACTGCAGACCTTACATTTGGGATCTTCTTTTATCCTTCTTCATCCCCCCCGACCAAAGTAGAGTGTCACCCTCCAAGGACGCCATTTCTTATTGTCTTGTGTCTCAGTGAAATGTTGTCTCTCCAGTCTTAGCCCTCCATTACTTTTTCACACTTATCTGTACCATCTTTGCATTAGAAAAATCATCGTTGTGTGTTAATATCTGCTTTGGTCATTATTTATATTCCAGCATTCAGCCCATATGTGTCATTTCGCCCGATTCCTCCTCACAGTACAGCACCCAGCAGGCTGTTTGTCACCCAACCCAGGGCTCCACCAATCATGAACTTCACGTCAGATCGTCATTACCGGAATATTGAACTCCCCTGTGTACTTGATTATTTAAGCCTGTCTCGAACATTAGGACACTGCGAAGTATTGCCTCTAGAGTCCTATGCATACGGAGCATTCTTTTGGATTGTTTTTCTGTGTACCGAACATTGACTTAATGTTTCCCATTTCTGATTTTTGCCTGCCCCTTTTGGATTCTGTATTTGTATAACTACCACCTGTATCACACTCTGTTTGATCTCCCCCAGCTATACTGTTAGGTGAATGTATGACTGAATGTATGTTGCTGTGTGTGTGTGTGTGTGTGTTTGTTTGTTTGTTTGTTAGGTGCACATGTAACAATCTTACAGTTTATAATACTTACTTAACTGATTTACTGTATTAAAATTAAATCCCAGATCTGGCAGATTTATTGCTCTGAACTAATGACTCAGGCCCTGGAGTTCCTTCCTATGTATGTTTAAACAAGAGTTCACATGTATGAGTTCGTTCCTATGCATATTTACACAAGAGCTCACATATGTGCAAACAAAATGTCACATGACCTGAAAAGGAAAGCGCTCCCTCCCCCAAAAATCCCATACACTGAATGCTGGGATCTGATCATTGTTGATAGACATCAGTATTTAGATTAAACATGAATCTAGGATCAGGTTTGTCGTCTTTGGTATGTTCATAAAGCAAGAGAATTATGACGTCCTTCAGCAGGTGCCACTGTGCTGTGCTCACTGTAGGCCTTTGAGAGGATGTAGTTACTGGTCTTGTCTGGCCAGTGATCACTGGAGTAGATTTTGGGGTTCTAAGTGGAACCTCTGGAATGAGAGAAGATTTCAGACCTGTATATCATTTATAATACTGCTTCCAGTATGGTGTTCATCAGCCATGCCTGGTGCCATGAGTGCTGTATGGACCATGCAGAAACACTTGTTTATACATTGTTTTAATCTCATAGTTTAGTGCTTATTACCCAATATGAATATTTCTAAATTTCAGGTCTGTTATTATCGACTTTGATCTCCTTTGGCATTGATCACTGCAGTAGATTTTAGTAATTTTACTTAGGACCTCTGGAATGAGAGAAAGGTTTTAATGGTGTAATTTCTACTGATGAATTGGTTTGGTTTGCTGACTGACACTTGTATAATGCACCTTACACTATGATGAACATCAGGAGCTGTCAGGATTTGGCTGGACCTTATTAAGCATATTTTGGTTACTTAGGAATGATTTACTTACTGAGCTTAGGTTAGCTGTAAGTGAAGACATAGTATTCCCTAACTAAAACAAGTCAGTTGTAGTACTAATAGAGGACATTGTGTGTGTGAGAGCGAGAGAGAGAGAGAGAAGGGACATGGAATTTACATATTCATACCGCAATGTTACACGATGAACAATGTTCAAAAAGAGGGAATAAATCCCTTTATTTTAAACCTTGTAAACTTATCCTCTATATTTCCTGATTCACCAGGGTCTTGTGTAATAAAGTGAACAGTTTTGAGCATATACATGAAATGACTAAGTAGCTACACAGTATTTCCCACTAGGTGTCCTAGACATCCAAAGACCTCTCCAAATGCACACAAAGTCATCAGTCACTATACATCCACTTTGCATGTTTTTGTTTGTTTGTTTTTGCTAAAACACCACAGTAAGTTACTTTAGTAAGTTCCACAGCAATATTAGCTTCATAGCATCATTGTTAGCATCATTAAGGGAAAATACTGTAGCTAATACTGTAAATACTGAGGAAAATACTGTAAATGCTGTAATACTGTAAAGAAGTAGTATACTTTCTCATTTATAGTTACAATTTGTAGCAGGATTACAAATTTTTACAGCAGTGAATGAAAACATCAAGTGATTTGCTATGCAAACATCAATGCTAGTCCATGCTAGCAGCCAAGCTAGTCTATGCTAGCAGCACCCAAACAACTCCACATAAACTTCAGCTAAAATAAGCCTCTTCCTTTCCATGATGTCCAAAAGTATTGGCGATCAAATCATTCTTATGGTTGTACGAGTTTCGCCAAACACCGTCAAACCCAGGCTATCTGCTAACAACACTGAAGCTCTGACAGTACACAGTACGCAGACCTTTAAACATTAAAGGGCTGACTAAATAAGGCAACTGAGGGGTCTACGTTTTCATCTAAACCGCCTCTATTTGATGAAACAGCTGCCAATCATGCCGCTTGCCAGAGAATTTAGGAATTCACATATTCATACAGCAATGTTACACGATGAACAATGTTCAAAAAGAGAGAATAAATCCCTTTATTTTAAACCTTTTGTGGGCTAAACTGCAGATAAAGTGCGTTAATTTGTCACACAGAGGCAGAGGGGGTGAATCCCGCTACTGTCATCCACTATTCATCGAGCCCTCTGGCGGAGCTCACAAATATTTAACCTCTTACAACCGACAACGTCTACAGAAACGTATACAGAGGTCACTGTGGCTTATAACATACATCTAAATAATTCTAGGCCTATTCACGCTGTTCAACCACACTAACCTGTAGGCCACCATCTGCACATAAGTATATTTTTAAAAGCATATTTATTAATCACATTTATACTAGAATAATTGGATCAATTTTCTTTTCTAAGATGACTCGGACGAGGATGATTGACAGCTGTCAAATCAACCAATCAAATCAAGCAATAAATCATTTTGACGATTAGTAAATACCATTACTCTCTCTGTTCACAAAGACCTGCCATTTTACGCAAATTTCGTGGGTATGTTGGATGGCCTAAAATGCGTTTCACGAGCAGACGTACCTAAAATTTAAATGGTTCACAATTCTAATTTTTCAGAAATATCTGATTCAAAGTTGCAGAAAAAAATGCTGCTTTCCAGCATTTGCTCATTTTTGGGGTTTGAAAATCATAGTTTTAAATCTGGCTAAGCAGTATGACTTCTCAAGCATTAGGATGCAAAATTCAGACAACCCCACCAAAGTTCAAATTCTGTATGCTTGAAATTGCCTTGCAAGGATTTTTTCATAGACTTGATGAAAGTAACTTTTAAAATTGAGCTAATTAGCATAAACTATTTTAGGAAACAAAATGAGAACACACTCACTAAAGTTTATACTTCCTGTAGTAATGTTTGAAAGTCTTGAATTAGCATAGACATTACGCTACAAGTTTTAATTCATCAGTTTGGGGATTAGTTAAGGAGCCTGACTTTGCTCTGTGAAGAACAGCCCTCCATTCAGTTGTAAGGAGAGCAGTTACACATTTACCAAGAAAAGTGTTTCAGCCTGGTATTGAATCAGTGCCTTTCTGCATATAAAGCAAACATGATAACCACTACACTACAGAAACCATACAGCAAGGGGACTTCTGGATCCATCCAGCATTTCCTCCTTTTTGGTGCCTGAAAGGCATAGTTTAAAAACTGGCTTGAATGTCTTCTCCCCATTAGGATGCAAAATTCAGTCCCACCAACCAACATTTTCTTGTTTCATTGCCTTTGAGGGACAGAATGTTACTCTCTAGGAATAATATGATGAGCTTTACCTGATCACTGTAGGCTGTTACATCAGCATGGAAAGCAGTCCCTAGTGCACAAATTCTGCATCATTAAAATTTCTTTGACTCACCCTAGTGAAGAGTGGAACACAGTGACGCAAATAGTGGTACCAGCTAAATACCGTGCCCATATCTTGTTTTTAGCACATGATCACCCATTGTCACGTCATCTGGGTGTGCAAAAGACCACACAGCGGATTTTGAGACATTTCTTTTGGCCGTCAATCCGAAAAGACGTAGTGAATTACTGTCGGTCTTGTAATACATGCCAACTTGTTGGGAAACCAAACCAGGTTATTCCCCCTGCACCTTTGGTTCCAATTTCTTTGGTGGGTGAACCCTTTGAATGAGTTCTCATAGATTGGGTAGGTCCCCTGCCACAGACATGGGCAGGACATCGTTACTTGTTGACGTTAATGTGCACCACCACTATGTACCCAGAAGCGATTCCCCCTTCGTTCACATAAATCTAAAGCTGTGATTAAAGCATTGATTAAGTTCTGTACTACCTTTGGCCTACCTAAATGTATCCAATCTAACAGGGACTAATGTCACTTCAAACCTATTTGCCCAAGTAAAATATGAGTTAAAGATCCAACACCACTTCTCCAGTGCATATCACCCTGAGTCTCAAGGTGCATTAAAAGGTTCCATCAGACTTTCAAAAATATGCTGAGGTCTTACTGTGCTGAGTATGATAAAGATTGGGATGAAGGTGTTCCTCTGCTCCTATTTGTTATCCGTCACATTTCAAGATTCTTTGGGGTTCAGCCCTAATGCATTACTTTTTGGACGCACAGTGTGTGGTCCATTTGAAGGTTTTATATGACCAATGGTTGTCATCCAGTCCCCGAAATGGTGTCCCCCTTTGTGATTTCGCTGCCAAATAACATAATCAATTGCATTTTGTTCGACAACTAGCCAAACGCAATCTTAATGATTTCAGGCACCCAAAGTGGAGAGCACCCCAGCTTGTGAGTAACATCAAAGCGCCACTTCAATAATCAGAGTTTACATACATCCACTCCATGAACACAGTTTTAAAATTCTACTTTTGTTTTAAATATAAAGGCTCAGTACAATACAAGAAGTTGAAGAGAGTACGCATCTTCTTCAGACGAGCATGGCAGGCTGTAAGAAGCACCTTGTCCTGTGCCAAACACTCCAACAAAATTAGCCCTACTCTTTAACTTTTCCCAGCTCTTTTTACCAATTTATTTTGTATTTCTTTTTTGCCTTTATTTTCCCCAACCTGTCTTTTCATTTTCTGAAATAACTTTTGACTTTTTGACTTACTGCCTTAAATAATCCTTACTTCATGCAACGATTTTGTCTGTTTGCATTCTGTAACGTAGTGCTCTTCTGTTAGTCTTTAGCAGAGGAGGATAACATTTAATTGGAAAGACGTAGCTCCAGTTAATAAGCAGGAGGCAGTAGAGCCACTTTATCCGACTTACTAAGTACCCTCAGTTCCTCATCTGTAACAGACTAACATTTCAGGTGTAGCCTTAACTTTATCTGCTTGTAAAGATGCTCGTCTTTTAAGAGTTTTGAACAGTTCAAATAAGATTAGAACACTGGTGAATAACAAAAAAATAAATATTCTATTTGTCTTTATACAAATACACTATGAAGTCTAATTAGACAAAATCATCTGTGATCCCACTTTCAAAGACATGGTCAGTTGGTAACAATACATTCCAAAATTGAAGAACAAAGATTTTAATCATATTTTTAATTGGCTAAAACTAGCCAGGTTATGGTTCTAGTTCACCCAAATAAATCTAGAATGTGTTTTTGCACACACACCCTACAACACCAACATACTGTCCTCGTCCACCACTCAGGTCACTGAGAAATTTTCCCACACAGGTGATTTGAAAGAAACAGGTCATAGTGTTAATGATTCAGTAAATTTTGCTAACGAGCTTGAGCTACATTTAGCCTAGCATGTTGCTAACTTGCTAATAGCTTATAGCTTAAGGTTTGGAGTGGAAATCGCAGATGTGAAGTTTGATTCCACATTATGTTCATCGGCCTTCACACTTAGGCTACTGTGTACTCTCCGTATGACTGCATACACTGAACTGTAATGTGTATGGGGTGATTTGGGATAAAAATACATACCATTACACTCCTAATATTTATATTTTAGTATAACTATATAGGTAATAATGTCATATAAAGCTGTAGCAAGCCAACTGCCTCAGCTACAACAGCAAAATAAATTCACTTCGCAGAACCTTTTCAACACAGCTCTACTGCCCTAAGCAACCACCTCCTATGACCAGCCTACATATAAACCCTTTCACACCAAGAACTGGACCAGAGTCGCCTGTTTGGGATAAAAGGTGATTTTCACATTTGGTGTTTTTGCTCAAGTCTGAGTGAGACTGTATCCATGTCACTGATCTGGTTTCACACTGTGTACAATTCTGAAGAACCATCTGCTCTACTTTGGAGTTCAACCCCGGTCCTAAAGAGAAAGTAACAGACAGTGACATCCAACTGCTGTCAGTGAACTGCACCACACACACCTTCATGATGTATGTGGTTATCAGTGGGTATAAACAGAAACCACAACTCTCTGTCCTGCTTTGGCTCTTTATTTATGAAACAGCAATAGACTCTCACAGTGGAAGTGATGTGTACAGACAACGGACGGCATTTGACTATAAAATGACCTGCTTAACATAAAAATGTGCTACAATTTAAAGATTAAATATCCGAAAATGCTTCAACAGAGATACACAAATAAAATGAAGAAAAACCATTCTGATGAAAAAATCCATAATGTAATAAAACATAATAAATTGTTTTTATTATTGTACAGACATATGATACTTGTAGGAAATGATACTTGTAGGAATCACAATTATAGTTACAGACTGAAAACATTTTAATTGACGTTTACAGCGTTTAACATTTAGATTTAGCAGTTAGCCTCCTTTGCCAAGTAGAAGATAAAATCAAAAGGAATGAAACACAAGTACTCTGGTTCTTGGAGTGGCTACACTGTAATGTTATCAGTCTTAGTCCTGCCCCTGTCACTGTTAGTCCTCCCCCTACAATTCCTACCTTATGCCAGTCTGAAACCACACCTGAAATAACTAATTAGCAGTTAATTAGTAATTACCAATAGATACAGCAAATTATACAAAGACAGCACTGAAACCAAGACAGAAGAACATAACAGTTCATTGGCTCCCATACAATAAAAGAGTGTGTGTGTGTGTGTGTGTGTGTGTGTGTGTGTGTGTGTGTGTGTGTGTGTGTGTGTGTGTGTGTGTGTGTGTGTGTGTGTGTGTGTTCAGGTTTGTTAATTTAGTTTGATATTGACATTCTGTATTATCGCCATTATCCATTGCTCTGGGTGCTGGTCTGGTGGTTTTTATATGGGCTAGAGTAGAATACATTACATCAACCTGCAGAAAATATCACAATTACAAAATATTAGCACACATACATATAGAATAATGCACACGCTGTTGAATAGATTAATAGAAGTGTTAATATAATAAATGTATTGTACTGCAGAGGTGTTAATTGTAATATACATTTAATCCATAAATGCACATGTAAATATAATTTATGCAAGCATGTGTGTAATCTGTTTTATACATTCACAAACATTTAAACACTCACCAGCCACTTTAATAAAGACCTGCAGTCTGTAATTTAATATGTGCACATGTCTTACAGGTGTGCACCACTGTTTAGTGTGTGACCACAGGAGCAGTGCTGAATGGATCCTACCTGGATGGTAGACCACTCTCAACAAACAAGTGTCTCTGCAGTGGTAGTGTCTTTAGGGCATGTATGAGTGTGTAACAAGAAAAGCAGTGTGTCTGAACTTTATACACAAGCCTGTGGAACTGCACAAAGGTATATAATGCAGCTAGAAGATAACTGGATGTACTGTAAAGGTGATCCTAATAAAGTGGCTGAGGAGAGTAACCACATACATACATCACCTGACCTTTTTAATACAAATGATAAATGTGTGTTGATCAATTTTTCTTTAGTTAATGAGTGCTTACTGAAGAGATCTTGAAAACTAGTCTGACCAAAATGAATTTTTCCAGTACGCGAAATATACCCAGATGACGTACTGCTACGGCCAAATAATCCAGTACGTGACCAGGCCTGTCTCCGTGGTGTACTGCATCTCATCATGCAACGGTGGTGGTAAATCACAAGTGGGTAGAACTTCATACGTTCGCTTGACCTCTTAGTATGGTTTGTGTTTTTTACACACTGGATATTATGCATCATACTACTACAGGGAACAGTAAACAGTATACAGTATATAATGAGTCCAGTATGCAGCATACAGTATGTAGTAAGCTATTTTCTATATAGCCCAAAGGTTTCTTGCCTCATGTCGGTGTTACATGAAGGGATTGGCCGGCAATTACATTATTTTCCAGCGCTTTTCTACTACTTTGGTTGATTCAGAAGTTACTTCTGAGTGCAGTGAGGTGTCTAAAAAGGCCCAGTAGCATAAAGGTACTGCTATAGAGCAGGTGATCATAATAAAGTTATCATCAAGCATATAGCATACACACACACACACACAATGCTTAACATCTCTAGCTGCAACAATCATAAGTGAATGACTGCTGAAAAGTCACTGGTAAACTACAGCACATTAGGCAAATAAAACTACTCTGTGAAACTACAGAATATTAAACAATTAACTGCGCTGCTAAACTACAGCATATTAGATGATGTCATACTGTCTGTCATAATTTAGCAATCAGAATCGACTGTGTGCACTGCAGTAAAGACTGTACTGAAGTTCTCTGTGCACACAAGAATAAGGCCCTTAAAGTTTTTCCATACTTTCAGAAACATGTGACCTCTCACCAGTACCTGCATGACTTTCACTGGGTCTTAACATGCAGAAACTAATCACTAATCCAAGCTCTCACACTGTAGAACAGATCTGTGCACTGAATCAGAGTTCACTGATATTATAACATGGATGTGTGACACCCACCTGTGTCTGCTGATCTCTCCTCTGTCCTGTTTGTCCCTCTCTGCTCACCGTCTGTTCACATCTCTGAACTACAAAATTAACTCAGTGTGAGATGGACAGATATGTATGTATTTATTTATATACAGATTTTATTATCAAGAGCATCTCACATGTTTATCAGTATGTGTGCTCTCTGGGAAGCAAACCCATGACAGTGTGTTATCAGCACTGTGCACTACCTGTCTACCAGGTGAGCAGAGGTCTGTATTACTGGATAATATTGTACAGAGAACTTCACACTGAGACCTGTTACAATTGTCTGTGAACTTGAAGAGGAGTGAGTGTGTGTGTGTGTGTGTGTGTGTGTGTATGTGTGTGTGTACCTCTGTATCTCCAGCAGATGACTCCTCCTAATCCCATCAACAGCAGTAAACCCCCCACACCAGCTAAGATGACATGACGTGTGTATACTGGAGAATTGTCTGCATTTCCTGCATGTGGGAATGTAGGAAGCAGAATTAAAATTTGATGTATTATTTGTCACTTTTAATATTATATTGTATGATTTTCATAACAAGCATTCAATATAAATGTTTTTTCGGCACAAAAACAAAGAGGATGGAGCATGAATGAGTCTCTGTATCTCTACAATCTGAAATTTCACATTTTGGCATTATACTTGATTGAGAGTTGATAATATTGATATTGATTAATATTGATAATATTATTAGTAATTAATAAAAGACTACATTTGTTCTTGGAAACATCACAGATGAAAAAACCTTTAACCATTTTCAGATGTTATTGTAGTAGTAGGTTTAGAATGAAGCTGTTGGACTTGTTTTGTCAGTGTGCACTGGAGTTCCAGGCATTTGTTAGTCTCTCTCTCTCTCTCTCTCTCTCTCTCTCTCTCTCTCTCTCTCTCTCTCTCTCTCTCTCCCGGCATAGCCACCCACTTCACCTCCTGTAACATCTCTGTTGTACTGGAACTGACAATCTTTCATTATTATTCTACCAATCCCAGTGTCTGCCTTTGTCTGTCCCCATTCCTGTCTTTGTAACTGTCCCAATCCCAGCTGTGGTTCGGGTTCCTGTTATCCCGTATCCCGTGCTCCTACTCTCAGCCGGGCTCCCGTCCATCCTACTGCCCAAGCTGGAACCCAGTCGTCTCCTGTCCAGCCTGCTGTCAGGTCTCTGGTTGTGGTACAAAGTCCTGTTTCCACCCCTCACCCGATGGACTTTCCTCTTTTTTTCCTCCTTTCCCACCTGTCCTTGTCCAGGTTCTCCAGACCCTGCTGTGTGATGCCGGGCTCGGGCTCCTTTGTCAACTGTTATGCACGTCAGGAGCCCCGTGTTAAGGAGGGTGTGGGTGCTACTGTAACACCCCTCACCACCATCACACAGGAGCCCCGTGTTAAGGAGGGTGTGGGTGCTACTGTAACACCTCTCACCACCATCACACAGGAGCCCCGTGTTAAGGGGGGTGTGGGTGCTACTGTAACACCCCTCACCACCATCACACAGGAGCCCCGTGTTAAGGGGGGTGTGGGTGCTACTGTAACACCCCTCACCACCATCACACAGGAGCCCCGTGTTAAGGGGGGTGTGGGTGCTACTGTAACACCCCTCACCACCATCACACAGGAGCCCCGTGTTAAGGGGGGTGTGGGTGCTACTGTAACACCCCTCACCACCATCACACAGGAGCCCCGTGTTAAGGGGGGTGTGGGTGCTACTGTAACACCCCTCACCACCATCACACAGGAGCCCCGTGTTAAGGGGGGTGTGGGTGCTACTGTAACACCCCTCACCACCATCACACAGGAGCCCCGTGTTAAGGGGGGTGTGGGTGCTACTGTAACACCCCTCACCACCATCACACAGGAGCCCCGTGTTAAGGAGGGTGTGGGTGCTACCGTAACACCCCTCACCACCATCACACAGGAGCCCCGTGTTAAGGGGGGTGTGGGTGCTACTGTAACACCCCTCACCACCATCCTCCTCCCCATGTGCTCCTTTGTTTGTTTTTATTCCTCCACATGCTTTGTGTTGTTCATACCCTCACACAGGGGTCCTGTGTTTCCCCTTTCACTTACCCCCGTCACCTGGGTCTAGTCTCACCCTCATTATTTACCCTATAAAGCCCAATCCTGTACAACCCCTAATGTCAGTTATTTTGCCTTAATCGCTTGTATAACATTGTGTATGCAACATTAGCACAGTATGTTCATGTGTGCTTTCATTTTCATTAAAAAAAAAAAAAAGAACACATCACACCAGGCTAACTCATGCTTGCATCCTGCCCCACACTCGTTAAACCAATGCGTGTTACCTCCATTGGTAGTCGATGGACTGAATGTCTTATAACCATTTGGTGACGTCTGAAGCTGCAGGGCTCGCTCTCTCTCTCTGTCTCTGTCTCTCTCTCTCTCTCTCTCAGTGCATTTCAGTTCAGTAAGCTTTACTGGCGTGACCATATACCACTATAGTATTGTAGTATTGCCAAAGCAGTATTATAACATGAACATTACACAACATTACAACCTTTGCAATTATGGAAATTAAGAATTCTGTTATGATAAAGAACTTGAAGAGAAACTGTAATTGGTCTGAAATAATAATAATTGGAAGAAGTAAAAGGGAAGAAGTGAAAAGAAAGAGAAATAAATAATAAGGATGGAAAATAATAAATAGTTAATAATAATAAATAGTTAATAATAATAAATAGTTAGGTAACTTTTATAAACTGGGTAATATAGTCTGTTTGTGTGTGTGTGTGTGTGTGTGTGTGTGTGTGTGTGTGTGTGTGTGTGTGTGTGTGTGTGTTTGGGTGGGTTAATCACTGTCCCTCATCTTATGGCAGGCAGATATGCATCACCCAGCTAAAGCGCTGCTTTCCTTCTTTTCGCCCAGTAGGATGGGCAGTTTCAGTGTTAGACAGACACTTAAAGTTGGGGTGGACCGTCTCAGATTTTGTAAAATAAATTTGCCATATTTGGATGAATTTTTCACATTCAGTGAGGAAGTGCAGCTCTGTCTCTAGAGTATCATATTTACATTGCTGACAGAGTCTCTGTTCTCTGGGCAGCCATGACATTTATATCGGCTGGTCTGGACGGCCAGGCTGTGTTCTCTGAGTCTGGACTTTGTCAACGTGGTTCTGTGTTTAATGTCAGTCACTGTGTACAGGTCGTCTGCTACAGTGTACTGACGTTTTAGGGCCAGATAACATTGCATTTTGCTTTGTGCTTGTGTTTGTGTTCCAGTGGGTGATGTAGTTTAGTTTGTGAAGTGTAATAATTTGGTTTGGTCTGATTGTTTGTACTTCAGACTGGTCCTGATGTGTTAGTGTTAGTGTGTGTTAATGAACTCAGTGTCAGCACCAGCTGTGAGAGGAGACTCTTCTCTCTGCTCTTCTTTTTTTTTTTTCTTTCTCTCTCTCCCTCTCTGCCTCCCTCCTTCTCTCTCTCTCTGCTTCCCTCCTTCTCTCTCTCTTTATGCAATAGTTTATGCTCCATCACATTTGATAAATATGAAAGGTTGAGAAAAATCTTGTATTTGTAGAGTCAGTGGTTCTAGCCCATCTGGTCTATTACACAGTTAGTGTTAACCATCCTGCAACTCCAGTCATGATCAGTGTGTGACCACTGAAACACTGCTGGCTGGATATCTTTCACTGTCAGAACACTCTCAGCCTACCAGTAGCACTGAATCACTGCGTGCAGTTGAAGTGATTTTTTGTTTTGTAACCACGCCCCCATGATGGCACACACCTGCCCCTGGTTTAATGTTGTGTGTGTGTGTGTGTATTTAAACCCCTGTTGGTGCGTGCATTAGTGTTGGTCATTGTTTGTGTTGCTAGTCCTACGTGTATTCATGTTAAATGTATATGTTTGTGTTGCCGTCGTTAGTGTTCCTGCAGTGTTACGTGTATTCGTGTTATCCGTTTATGTTGTGTGAGTGCCGTCGTCGTAAGCGTTAAGTATCAATAAATGTGTGTCAAAGTCGAGGGAGTCTGTGCGTCCTGCTCCGCGCCCTGCGGCACTCCAGCTGTTACAGCAATCAAGTGTCACATACAACAAATGCTACAGATTCTTGAAGTGCTGATGTTTGTTCAGTTTTCCACCTGATCTCACTGAGTTTGTCTGTGTGTCTAGTGAGGGGTCTGGTGTTGTCTGTACAGGCAAAGGTCTGAGTAACAGAAATGATCCAGTTAGATTCCCATTCTAATTAGATTTCCAATCCCATCATGAGGGGATTATGGGCGGTATTGGTATTGTGTAATTTTGGGGAACGTAGTCCTTCAGAAAACAGCTAACACTACTTGTGACATTGTTCTAATAATTAGTATAAGAATAGCAGCTGCTTTTCTTTCAGAAAGAAGCAAGTAAAGCTCTTGCCCCTTCAAGTGAATGAGGTTTTTCACCAGGCAGATTTTTCTCGTGTTCGGTGTGAAAGATTATTTATACTGCAGATTTAGTGTCTGATGCTGCCTTTAAATTGAACCTAAATAAGATGCCTTAGCAGGCAGGATATGTCAGAGGGAGAACAGTGATCACACATTTATTCAACAGTCTTGGATCTGGAAGCATATTGGTCAGTATTTCCATAGACATTCCAGAAAATTATAATCTAAAGCCTCAACCCAACCAGCTACAAAATTAATATAAAAAAAGAGCAAAATTACAAGATTTTGGACATAAATGCTTCATGAACTACAAATTCCATAATGCCCTCATACAGGTAGCTGAGATATGTGAGCTATATGAGAGACTGAGCTACAACGTCATTTGTCATGGCATATTATGTCATTTCAACCAAGAAAATCATAACATATTGATATGTGTACGCCAAACTCTCGATTATGAAGTCTTGTTCTTGTTTGCCCCAACTGCTGTGGTCATCTGTGGTCTCTTGCAGAGATATTGTTATTCATCAATTGTTATTCAGGACAGTAAATCACTCTACCAGCTGTGGGTTCCTCTCGGATGTGCTATGACAGGGATGCTGCTCGTATGTGGTCACTCTTTGATTAGTCAGTGTTGTACACACTCTGCTATTGATCAATCAAGATAAGACTAAAGAAATTCTGAACCATATGGAGTTAATGCTGGAGCAGAGCTGAGAGTGGAGCTGGAGCAGAGTTGGTGGACTGAAGACGTACATTTGGAGAAATCTCTCCCTTGGGCTTGTGCTCTCTCTCTCTCTCCCTCTCTCTCTCTGTCATGCTCTCTCTCAGTCACATTCTCTTTCTGTCTCTCTTTCTCTCTCTCTTTTTTCTGCTTGGATGCCCCAGCAGACATGTTCTACTGTTCCTGGCCTGGCCACCCACTTCACCTTCTTTAATGTCCATGTTTTCTTTCTCTCAATCTGGCACTTAGGTAACATTTAGAAAGTATTTTCTGTGCCACATTTCTGTAACTTATTTACAGAGTTTCATTATAATATCTATTTTATTCTAATTGGTTTCATTATAATATCTATTCTATTCTATTGTGTATCTACTTCTCTTCTATTATGGTAATTAACCCCTTGCTACATTGAACTCATGAAGCTCGGCTCTCCGTGTAGTATTTGTAATGAGACTGATGGAGTCCAGACACTCGCAGATGATGTTAATCACTGATAATTTATTAAGAGCGAGGAAATCCAAAGGTCTAGTCAAAATTCTCTGCACTGGTGGATTGAGGCCGAGTGAAGAGCCAGCTATATTTTTCTATATATGTAGAGTGCTGACACCAGTTTCCTGTAAAGTATCCAATCTCTGCACTATAAGTTTAGTAGGTCAAATCCTATGTTAGGTTGACAGAACCGCTGACAAAGCAGGATGTATTAAGACAGGAATTTTAGAAAGGTGGTTATGTATATTGTCATAACACGTTAGACAATGCAGTAGAGCATTCTCTTCAGAATATAAATTGTAATTACAGGAATAATTTGGAATCAGATACATTTTGTAGTTTTATGTGCATTAAACCTTTGCCTGCACCTCTGCCTTTGGTTGTAGGTAAGTGGGACAGGGGTAAATAATTACAGTAACAGAAGCTCCAAATATGTCACTTGTAATGTCAAGCTAACATCAACATTGACTAAATAAACTTTTATGACTGTTTGTTTACGCCCATTTGCAACTTGTCATAGCAAAGTCTTGCTTCTTATTTTAGATGTTTTAAATCAAAAATCTAAAATAAGAACACATTAGTGATTTTGATCCAGCTGGTCCACCAACATTACTGATTTGCACACTGTGCAGTTTTCAACACAATAATGTAACGCAGAGGCAGAGGCAGACAGGACTTGACGCATGTAAATGAAAGTTCTTCATTTGCAAAACAGGTGGACACAATGGCAAAATTAACAAAATGATGTAAACTAAGCACTGACTAAATGGAACACCAAAAAGGGAGAAAAACGATACAGGAACTGTGCAGAAACAATAAAATTGTGATGTAACATTTAATACTAAGTCATCGAAGTTCATATCACACAATGTACCGAAGCTTGTATCAGTTACTATTACCACTAAAGTTAATATTACCATTAATATTACCACTAAAGTTACTAACAACACGTGACTAATGATGGTCGGCGCTTCAGACGTCACTGAAGCACAGGATGAGGGTGAGACTGTTTCATAAGTTTGGCAGTGTCCTATAACTTGGAAGCTTTATCTTTTTACTAAAAAAAATTGGAAATGTGCTAATTATAGAAGTCAAAAGTGAGAGTAAACATTTCATAACGCCAACCTGTTGTTTTTACATAAAAGGGAAACAATGATTTTACACAAATTATTTCAGAATTTAATTACTAAACATCATTACTGATCATCCATTTTTTTTTTAATGACATATGAAGGCGGTGCAGTGTTGTATTGTTTATAATGCTGCGCAGTTTTGAATCTTTTGCTGCTATAATTTCTGAACACCACTAGGTGTCGCTGTTTTGTCACCAGATTTCAATGCTCCAACGGTTCGAATCATTTAGCAGTACAATAAGGAAGAACCTCAAACGCTTCACAGGACTTCGTCTGCACATCATTACCAAGAAGGAAGTTAAACAGTAAACGCTAGAATAACGAGCAGGCTAATAACGTTACCAAACAACAATAAACTCACGGGAGGACGAGAGAGCGCACATTCAGATACCCACAACCAAGACGATAAAACAAGGGATATTTATACAAAGATTAACGAATGCAAACTAGACAAAGATGAAAACAGTGACAGGAAAACCAAACGAGGGGTCGGAACAGAAAAACCAAAACAAAGAAGCATGTGTGTTAAAAACCTGAGAAATTCTTACTTGAACTGCACAAGATATTTGTTACAATTAAAGGAGTATTTGACCATCACTGAACTAAACGTTACTGGTAATGTGCACAGATGACAGCACAACAACAAATATGACAGCAGAAAGTCTACAAGTAACTCAGACAACCAAGACTTTGCTAGTGTGGATACATAAGAAAACCTTAAACCTGGATTTATCATTTGCAGTTGGATTTGGATCAAATACCGTGTTTTACCTTTAATGGTGAGTTTGATGTATTTATAGTTCCACTGGTTAGGATAACACCTGTAGACTCCCTCATCCTCTTCAGTCAGGTGTGATATGAGTAGAAAGAGATTTCCTGGAGAGTGAACAGTACCCATCTGAACTCTGTTTCTGTACTGTCCCATGTGTCTCTGCTTTTATTGTTTGTGTTGTGTTTCTTCCAGGTGAAACTCTCAGGTTTGGCGTGTGGGTCAGTACAGGAGCAGGGCAGCAGTACTGAGTCTCCTGCGTATGCAGTGATGTCATCTGTCCTCAGACTCCCTTGCAGCATGCAGCCTGCAGAAACACACGAGATAAAGGCCTTCAATATTAAACATGGCCGCACATGTACATGTAAAATGGTTATTATTACATATGGCATAATTAATTATTATAATTATTAAATATGACATACTTAACTATTATATATGACATACTTAATTGCTGCAGGTCCAGTCAGCTGATGGTACTGATGGTACCAGCCAACTGATGATGGTACTGGAAATCACTAAGAGATTTCCCAATAGATGTTGGTATGATGGATGCATGACCATCAAGTTATAAGATGTAAATGTCTGATTATATTGATTATAGATTGTCTCTCTCCCTCCCTCTCTCTCCCTCGCTCCGGCTCCCTCTATCCCTCTCTCTCTCCCTTCCCCCTCCCTTCATCTCTCTCTCTCCCTCCCTCCCTCCTTCCTTCTCTCCCTCTCCACTCCCACTAAAGTTACTATTACCACTAACATTACCACTAAAGTTACTAATAACGTGACTAATCTTGTTTGAAGCTTCAAACATCACAGATACACAGGATGAGCTTGAGACTGTTTCATAGGTTTGTCACTCTCCTATAACTTAGAAGCTTTATCTTTTTAATAAAACATTTGAAATGTGCAAGTTATAGAAGTCAAAGGGGAGAGTAAATGTTTCATAACGTCACCCTGTTGTCTCCCAGTATAGTTTTGTACTATGTTTTCACATAAAAAGGGAAACAATGATTTTAAACAAATTATTGCAGAATTGAATTACTAAACATCATTACTGATCATAATTTTTTTTTTTTTATGAAATATGAAGGCGGTGCAGTGTTGTATTGTGCAGTTTTGAATCTATGGCTGCTATAATTTCTGAAAACCGCCAGGTGTCGCTGTTTTCTCACCAGCTTTCAATGCTCCAAAGCTTCGAATCCTTCAGCAGTACAATAAGGAAGAATCTCAAACGCTTCACAGGACTTCGTCTGCACATCATTTCCAAAAAGGAAGTAAAAACACATCTGCAGATAAAAACAGCTGCATTCCACAACACACTATACACAGCTACAGCAGTAACGCTGCTACACATCTTATACACTCTACAAAACTACAGTGTACTGAATGCTCTGAAAACTGCAGATCAGACTACAGTCTGTCTGTGGGAATCACCACACATCTATGACCTGGAACTCTACAACTCTCTCTGTAGAACTCCACTGAAATTCTCCACCCACTAATATCCACAGTAGAGGGGAAGTGTGTTCAAGTGCAAAATAAATTATTCCTCCACTTCTTTCTCTCTCACATACAGACTAAATCTAACAGTGAAACAGTGTCTTTCTAGTCTCATCACTTCCTCCTGAGCTTCCCAGTGTTCAGTCCCCATCCTCAGTAAAGTGATCCTGCAGTAAGAAGTAGTGCTACACAGTGATCCCCCTCAGCACTGCTTGGTCACATCATTTCACTCCTGCACTTAGTGATCAGAGGACCAAACTGAATGTGTAGCTTAGCAAATATTAGAGAGATCAGACAGGAAGAGCTCTAGACTACATGCTGATCAAAATAAAGATTGATCATTTAATCAGGTAAACATGAGGATGGTCTGATAACGTTCATATTATTAATGAAGTACAGGTGAATGCAGCAGTCTATGATCATGTTGTAGTTTTCATACTATTAAGTAAAAACTACTTAAGAGAAGCTATGAGAGCCACCACTGAGACAGAACCACTAAAGGAGTCAGCATGGGGTTGTGCTCCTTATGTCCAGCGTGGCTCTGTGACTCCTTTGTGACTGTGACTGTGAGGACCATCACTAAACACATTTGCTAATTACAACAGTTTCTGATAATGGCAGCCATCTAAAGACCACTTTGGAGGTGGACAGTACAATGTCCCCACAACCCAACAGTTATCACAGGAAGTATAAAGTTTTTCTCTCCTTTCTCTTTGGTATTTTGTCAAAATCTATTTAACAACTGTTTGATGATGGTGAATATCTGTAACATAACTAATTTAGGCTGTGGGCTAGTGTGCACTGCAGTGTAACAACAACAAAGTAAAATAAAAACTGGAAAAAATGACCAAAAACATCAAAATAGTAATAAATATATGTATAAATTAGAGAAAAATAGGGAGAGTGGGCATCCTTGCCTAGTGCCTTTGTGCTTTGTGACATTTTGTGATGTTATTATATTAGCACTGATCGTGACCTTTGGTGTGGTATAAAGGATTTTACAGAATGCATTACATTAGTACTTACTGTGGCCTTAGGTGTGGTGTTAAAAGATTTTACGCACTGTGAGGAGAAAAACGTCCAGTTTCCTTTATCAAAGGCCTTCTCTGCATCCTATGACTACAGCATTTTGTAATATGTGGAGTGAAGTGTAATGCATTAAGTTAAGTAGTCTACCATATTAATGGTTGAATGAAACCTTTGATGAAACTGGTTTGATCAGGGTGTATCAGTGATGGAATAATATGTTCTAATCTAATGGCTAATACTTAGATTTTTTTTTCTCATTTTTTGTTTCCATCTTTCCAAGAGAGGATATAGAGGTTTACCTAGAGTTGGGTTTGTACTTAGACATGCAGATTTCATTAAAAGGACTGATTATGGACCGACTTTAGTAAAACGTGTTCAGAGCTGTAGACCAATACCACAGTCTGACTGCTGTCCAAGGTGCTGAACTGGCACCCTTCAGCCAGGTTCAGAACCTGTGCTGTACACAGCTGCCCTCTATATGGCTGCCCAGTAAGACCCAGACAGGAGCCCCTGGTGCTTCCTCAGCTGTAGCTGTAGCCACTCACCTTCCCATCTCACCAAATACACCAAAAGGTCTTTAGAGGGGGCGCATATCCTACATTTATCCTTTATTTTATAGTTTTCTTTGGTGTCCTCTTACAATGTTTGTTTGGCTTAATCTTCCAAAAAAAAAGTCAGTTAATAATTCAGTTTTACACAACAATTTTCTAACCTCCCTTTATCCCTAAGAATTAAACAGACAGTTTCTGTTGCTGTGCCTTTAAGATGTAAGATAAATGAGCTCTGTTCTGATTGGCTGCCCTGTATTGTGCTTCATTTAAAAGCAATAAGAGCTGAAATATGTCTGAAAACTGCAATGTAAGTGGTAGAGGTTAAACTGCTGTAGGCCGAAGAGGCGGAGATAAGTAAATGAGCTGGTTCTCATGACATCAGAGAAACAGGGATTTTCAAAACGGGATATTTTACAGATTAGATTCCATATATGGTCCATAAGGAATGGGAGCTGGACCAGTTGTCTTGCCAAATGTATTTATTCAACACTAGTCCAACTCTTTATCCTGTAGGTAGTGAGCTCTGCCCCTCATGAGGTCTCCATGGTCGTATAGAGTAGTACTGTCCTGGATTTGATGGATATGTTAGAATTCATGAGATCAGAACTCACTGTAGCCTCTCCACCAAATCCACCCCCACTTCCCACTTGGGAAAATGCACAGAAGCACCAAACACATACATCATACACCACACGTAAAGGACTGTACCACATATACAATCAACTACAATGAGGTGTGACCTCTGTCACAGGCAGCTGGATACAGAAGTGGGTAGCAGACAAGAGATGCATCATACACAGAATGAACAAGTGAGGAATAAATAACACAAACACAAATAAACATGTGAGCACATTTCACATACCAAACCATAAATAAAACAACAACAACAAAAAATTGTTTTTATAAATGTAATGTCTTATAGAGCAAAATGATTCTTGTAAGAGTGACAATACTCTGTTTCTTAACTTTGTCAGTCTTAGTAATGTCCCTACAATTCCTACCTTATGCTGGTCTGAAGTAACTAATTAGCAATTAACAAGTAATTAGCACCGGTTCCTCTCTACCGGGCCGAACCACAGCGCAGATTTCAGTGCCAATTAACGGGAAAGATCGGCGAAGAAGCAAATTTACTTGCCAACAGCAAAGATAGCTAATAGGATTTGTAAATAAGTCAGATAGCGAGCTACATGTCCTCAAACCTCATCCAGGTCGCTTCCCGGTGACGTGTTTCTTCACTTGTCTAGTTCACAGTTATACGACCCACGGACTAGTCTGGGAGACATGTGGTTTGATCAGCTTGAGAAATGTTTGTGGTCATGTATTTACGAAGGCTATATTTGAGTTGCTGTTGACTTCCAGTGTTTGTTAGCAGCATTAGGATTTAACAGCTTTTGTTCTAAACTAAAGAGGCAAAAATTTGATTTCAAACATTTCTTAGTCGATAGACCGAATCTGGGATAAGTGGTGAGCTGCTACTCTCAGCTGATCCCAGATATAAATACCTTTGTGCAAATGAACGTATGAGTATGACAACACCTGTAGAGAGAAGGTAACACTCACCATCAGCAGCGTGGAGCACAAGGAGCAGATAAACACACACTTGCATTCTTACTGAGTTACACGCACACTACACACAGCTACAGAAGGACTGCTGATACACACCGTACACTCTTCAATACAGTCTACTGAATGACTTCACAAGTACACTTATATTGGAGAGGAAGTGAATTCAAATGAAACTCTGACAAACTTCTATCCACAACACACACACACACGCGCACACACACACACAGACACACACACACACAAACACACACACACACACACATGCTTCCTTTCTGGGTTTGTGAGTTTAATTAAAATTCCGCTGTGCTGTTCCTCTGAGTGGTGTGTGAATGACATATTTACGTCTTTCACTCACCCATGAAGATTGTCAAACAGTCTCCAAATCCTCATCAGTGTCAATTATCCAGTTCTAAACTTCATGGTTTAATCAGTCAATCACTAAATGACTCTAGCAGCATAAATTCACTCCAGTGACTCCAGGTTAAATACTGTTTTCTTATTTAGTCCTAAGTTATTCTGATGTCACTGTAGTCATGGCTACCAGTTTACAGATGTGAGAATTCCCAGCATGCACCTCTTCCTCCTCATATATGTATTGCTAATCTGGGTGCACTGGGTGCTATGTGTGAAATGTGCTCACTTGTTTATTTCTGTTTGTGTTATTTATTCCTCATTTGTACGTAACTAACACACACACACACACACACACACACACACACACACACATAAACATGCACAGCTTCTGCAGGATGGCCAGACCCACATTTGAAGGACCTGGATAAAGAGTGACAATACTCTGTTTCTTAACTTTGTCAGTCTTAGTAATGTCCCTACAATTCCTACCTTATGCTGGTCTGAAGTAACTAATTAGCAATTAACAAGTAATTAGCACCGGTTCCTCTCTACCGGGCCGAACCACAGCGCAGATTTCAGTGCCAATTAACGGGAAAGATCGGCGAAGAAGCAAATTTACTTGCCAACAGCAAAGATAGCTAATAGGATTTGTAAATAAGTCAGATAGCGAGCTACATGTCCTCAAACCTCATCCAGGTCGCTTCCCGGTGACGTGTTTCTTCACTTGTCTAGTTCACAGTTATACGACCCACGGACTAGTCTGGGAGACATGTGGTTTGATCAGCTTGAGAAATGTTTGTGGTCATGTATTTACGAAGGCTATATTTGAGTTGCTGTTGACTTCCAGTGTTTGTTAGCAGCATTAGGATTTAACAGCTTTTGTTCTAAACTAAAGAGGCAAAAATTTGATTTCAAACATTTCTTAGTCGATAGACCGAATCTGGGATAAGTGGTGAGCTGCTACTCTCAGCTGATCCCAGATATAAATACCTTTGTGCAAATGAACGTATGAGTATGACAACACCTGTAGAGAGAAGGTAACACTCACCATCAGCAGCGTGGAGCACAAGGAGCAGATAAACACACACCTGCATTCTTACTGAGTTACACGCACACTACACACAGCTACAGAAGGACTGCTGATACACACCGTACACTCTTCAATACAGTCTACTGAATGACTTCACAAGTACACTTATATTGGAGAGGAAGTGAATTCAAATGAAACTCTGACAAACTTCTATCCACAACACACACACACACGCGCACACACACACACAGACACACACACACACAAACACACACACACACACACATGCTTCCTTTCTGGGTTTGTGAGTTTAATTAAAATTCCGCTGTGCTGTTCCTCTGAGTGGTGTGTGAATGACATATTTACGTCTTTCACTCACCCATGAAGATTGTCAAACAGTCTCCAAATCCTCATCAGTGTCAATTATCCAGTTCTAAACTTCATGGTTTAATCAGTCAATCACTAAATGACTCTAGCAGCATAAATTCACTCCAGTGACTCCAGGTTAAATACTGTTTTCTTATTTAGTCCTAAGTTATTCTGATGTCACTGTAGTCATGGCTACCAGTTTACAGATGTGAGAATTCCCAGCATGCACCTCTTCCTCCTCATATATGTATTGCTAATCTGGGTGCACTGGGTGCTATGTGTGAAATGTGCTCACTTGTTTATTTCTGTTTGTGTTATTTATTCCTCATTTGTACGTAACTAACACACACACACACACACACACACACACACACACACACACACATAAACATGCACAGCTTCTGCAGGATGGCCAGACCCACATTTGAAGGACCTGGATAAAGACATAATTTTACAAACATAGTAAATGTACATTCAAAGTGATAAACCTGCTAAAGTGATACACCCCTACCCACCACAAATATATATATATATATATATATATATATATATATATATATATATATATATATATATATATATATATATATATATATATACACACACACAAGCACCCACACACACCACTGTGGCAACAGCTACCAGTTTACCGATGTGAGTGTTCCCAGCATGCATCTCTTCCTCCTCACATATATATTGCTAATCTGGGTGCACTTTGGTGAGATGTGTGAAATGTGCTCACTTGTTTATTTCTGTTTGTGTTATTTATTCCTCACTTGTTCATTCTGTATATGATGCAGCTCTTGGTCCACTTGGTCAGGAAAACTGGACAGCTCATGCAGATACACACACACATACACATGACCATGCTACTTTTTGAAATTCATGGGCTTTAAGCTCTGCTGTGATCCAGCTCTGAACTTCATGGTGTAATCAGTCAATCACTAACTGGCTCAGTAGGGATTTTGAGGAACAATGTCACATTCACTCCAGTGACACTGTGATGTTTCAGAGAAATCCAGATGCTCGAGGATAAAATTAAACATGGTTTTTTAATCTGAAAAGGATAATCCACCACGGTCAAAACACAGGCAAGGGTCAGAGCCTGTACTATAGGATAAACAGAGCCAGGGAGCATCACAGAGATGAGCTACAGTCCAGGTCAAAATCTAGAGAGACAAAATATCCAGGCAGACAAATCCAAGAGGGGCAAAAAATAGAAGTAAGAAATCAGAAATGGTTCAGAGATCCAATCAGATAAAACATTTACCTGATGTTTTTATCCAAAGCAATTTACAGTTATGACAATTTGAGCTATTGTAGGTTAAGGGCCTTGCTCAGGGGCCCAACAGTGGCAACATAGCAGCATAGACAATGCACAGACAATACAAGTGGCAATATTTCCCAAAATGTCTCTCACAGGCAGTACTACTCTATCCTCATTCGTGTTGTCCTTCTGCTGCTGGGACTCATCCTACTGGACGGAAAGAGGTATTTACATATACCAGTACACACACACAAACACACAAATACATGTATACACATCAATAACTAGACCCACACACCTTATAAAATCAAAGCCCATCCTCCTCTGGCCAACAACGGTCACCACAATGATAATTTAGTAACAATTTTATGAGAAAAATAAATAAATAATAATAAAATGAAAAAATAAGCAGTTAATGTCTAGTCTGGTTCTCTAGAGGTCTTAGTCTTGTCCAAATGTGTGCACATGTCCGAAACCCATCCCACAAGAGAATGTCCATCAAAGGCAACGGAGAATTAGTTGGCTGGGGTGGAGGTGTGGTGGGCTACAACAGGGGACATCAGTGGGTGGAGGGAGTAGCCATGGCAGATGAGACGGGTGTAGGCTCAATAACATCATGACATCAGGGGTAGGTGAACCTCAGCAGAAAGAGAGACTAAATTATTAGGCATGTCCACGTACAAGGGTGTGTATATTAGGGAACTATAATGATCATACCATCCCGTGTCGAACAGAAGAGGATGAGCCTGGATTCTCGATCTCTTAAAGCTGATTTATGTAATTGTTGCCTTGTGATAACACCTGCTGAGAAGCCCATTATAAAAATACATTTCTATGGAATTGAATAATGCAAGGCTACAATATAATTTCTAAGGATGGAGTTCCTCATAAAAACACTGTTATTGAACTGATTAAGAATAGCATGGTACTAGGGTTTTGGTTGAGATTATCTGAGGTTATCTGAGGTTATCCGGCCAACCCTCGATGGAGACACTGAGCATGTGGTAGGCAAAACTCACATCCTTTTTCTCTTGATGATAAGCCAGTGAAAACATAGTCACTGTGTGAATAAGTATGTGTGTGTAATGCAAAAACCCACTGGGAAAGCAGTACACAGTCAGGCTAGTCATGCTCTGCACATATGGCTTTATTAAATATGTTTATTTATTTAATTTAATTGGGGGGGTGGGGGGTGGGGGGCTCAGGAATGATCTCTCAACACTGGCCTGGTAGCAGAGGCCTGACACATGTGACCTCAGACTCTTTGTCACGTACATAGTCATACATGCTATAACTGGCAGTGAAATGCTTTATGTAACTGCTCTGTCCATGGCTGAGGAGAGATACAGGGTAATGGAGAGTGGTTTAATGAATAAATAAATATGTTATGATGAATGAAGACAGGATGTATACTATGCATATATACAATGTACAATTTCCAGTTTTTACAATTTACAATTCACAGTTTTTTTTTTGTTTGTTTGTTTTGTTTTGTTTTATGATGTTTGTGGACATCATACACAGAGTAGTCCCTTCAGTTCCATCAGTTGGCCTGATTCAGGGCCCAAATGGCCTGCGGGAAGAAGCTCCTCTTCAGTCTCTCTGTGTTGGTCTTCAGGGAGCAAAAGCGCTTCCCTGACCTCAACAGAGAGAAGAGCCTATTGTTGGGATGGGTGGATTCCTTCACAATCCTCCTAGCCTTGGTCTGGCACCACTTGTATTAGGTGGTCTACAGGTCAGGAAGTTCCATATGAAGTTCCGCTCTGCTGAACGCACCATGCTCTGGAGTGCTTGTCTGTTTTGCTTGGTGCAGTTCCCAAACCAGACTCATGTGAGGATGCTCTCAATAGTGCATGCCAGGGAGTTGGTGTGGTGGGACCAGGACAGGTCCTGCGAGATGTGAACTCCAAGGTACCTGAAACTGTCTACTCTCTCCACCGTGGTTCCATTAATCCTAACAGGTTGGTAGTGCCGCTCCTGCTTCTTGCTGCAGTCCACAATCAACTCCTTTGTCTTGCTGACGTTTAGGAGGAGATTATTTTCCTGGCACCAGTTTTCCAGGTGTTTAATCTCCTCCAGGTAGGCCCTCTCATCGTTGTCCGAGATCAGACCCATGACGACAGTATCGTCAGCAAACTTGGCATTGATGGTAGAGCTGGAAGTGGCCACACAGCGTAGGTGTACAGTGAGTAGAGCATGGGGCTTAGGACACAACCCTGGGGAGCTAAAGTGCTGAGGGTGAGGGTGGATGAAACATAGTTGCCCACCCGTACTGATTATGGTGTCTCATGTGAGTTTTGTCTCTTACCCCTCCCAGTAATTGTTCCCAGATATTTCCTGTTTGTCTCCTGCTGTATAAATACCCTAATGCTAATGTCTGCAGTCATAGTCAGTGTATGACCCTACTTTCATGTAAATACTTGTGTCATGAAATAACTCAGCTTAATGAATACATCAAATATAACATCCAGGCTCCACTTTTACAGCAGTGTTCTTAATCTATTAGTGGTGTGAGAAAAATATGGTTTGTGGACTAAATTGTGGTAGAAAAGTATTAGAAATGTGTATGCATTTTAATGTGAATATGTGCAGTTTTTAAAGTCAATAAACATTTTGGTCTCAAAACACCTTATGAACACCCCAGAAAAAGGAGGAGACTGTTCTGGTCTGAGAGCTCAGGATGTCTGACGTCTGCTGCAGGTTCATTTCTCACAGTTCCAACCAGTGGGCAGTGGGTACCAGATCAGAGTCTAAAGCCCATTTTAGACCAGAAGTGACAACCGTGTTGCTTCTGTCCCTCTGCAGCTAAACTGTGGTCACACACTCACAAGCTCAGTTTCCTTCTAGTCTATTTCTTGCCTTATGCCATGACAGGCTTATCAGTGGTTTCTAGCTAGAAATAGTACAAAATACTACTTTTATTCGGTAAAGTGTAGTTTAATAATCAAAACAGCACAACTCTGACTGCTGGGTCTATTCTAACGTGAAATTGGGATAAAGGATGATGTTTTAAACACAGACTAAAACTAGAACTAGGCTCCAGTGTGTTCTCAATGGCAGGTCTAGTTTGAATTTAATTTAGTACAAAACAGGTTTAGTATGTGTAGGACTGGTATGGTTACTGATAATTTGGGGAATATTGTGTACTGTGAGAAGAGATGTCAGTACTTCACTGAGAAAAGGGACTGCTCATGTACTACCCAAACCATGTCTATGTTCAAAGGCTGATTAACAGAGTTTATCAAAGTTCAAATAGGTTCTTATTGTGTCTTATTGTTTTTGACTCATTCAGTAAATTCAGAACTTCATATTACTCACAAAAAATCTTAAAGAACTTTTCTACATAAGCAATGGTCAAAAGAAATTATTGTGATGTGGAAACTGAAAAACCAAACAAAAAGCAGGTCCTCTCACTATCTATAAATTCTTAAATGCGTGTGTGTGTGTGTGTGTGTGTGTATGTTTGCATGCTTATAGACTCTGAAGACAAAGCACACAGCATTCTGTAGTGACAGTGCATAATAGTTCAAAGTATATTTACCAATAAAACAAATTTGATACAATGAATAAAATATTAAGTACACAGGACAACATAAGACAGTGCAAACCTAAAATATATCAAGCTATGAAAAAGTAGTGCAAAAATTTGTATATGCGCAAGCTTTGAGGTGATTAACTCTATAAACTGCATTTTAAAACTATAAACTTAGAAAGAGGAGTTTGAGAATAAGAGCGATGGGATAATATATGTCTGTTTGTTTCTCTCCTCTACATCAGACTCCACCCCCTTTGCTTTATAATGAGCATGTGTGTCTCCTATATGGTTTCACAGATGCAGCATCATGGTCAGTGTGGGATTGTAGGATACATCACAAAGGAAGAAACAACCAGAGACCTCACAGGTCAAAGGACATGATGGCACTGTGTGTGGTTTTGTATGTCTCCGTAAAGCTGGTGATGTGAACTTGAAAATAAACATAAGAGCTCTGGCCAAGTTCATTTGTTCCCAGTTCCTCTCTGCTGGGTGGACATTAGGGTCTGGAGTAATGAAGTAATGCTGTGAGAATTCTGGAGTCAGTGTATGTCCACAGTGGTAGTGGAGATCTAGGTGTAGAGTTGTCAGTGTGTGCTGGGAGTTCAGTGGTGTTTCCATAGAGACAAGGATGCTAAGTTTGTGTTTCTCTTTACTGTACTTCCTCTCACTAAAGGTGAGTGTGAAATTTTCTCTTAATGCTGAGTGACATGAAACTGTACATATATGTGATAATCTAAAAATGTTATTAAAGTGAGTTGAATCATTCAAGATTTATTTGGCTGAATTAGAATCATAACCTGGCTGGTTTTAGAATGAAAATATGATTAAAAGGTCCAGAATGCAAACAAACAAAATATTTGCATGAAGTAAAATTTATTAATCAGAAATAAATCAAAAAGTCAAAAGATGTTCAGAAAATGAAAAGACAGGTTGGGGAAAATGAAGGGAAAAAAGAAATACAAAATAAATTGGTAAAAAGACCTGGGAAAAGTTAAAGAGTAGGGCTAATTTTGTTGGAGCGCTTGGCACAGGACAAGGTGCTTTTTATAGCCTGCCATGCTCGTCTGAAGAAGATGCGTACTCTCTTCAACTTCTTGCATTCTGAGCCTTTATATTTGAAATAAAAGTAGAATTTTTAAACTGGTGTCCATGGAGTGGATGTATGTAAACTCTGATTATTGATGTGGTGCTTTGATGCTACTCACCAGCTGGGGTGTTCTCCACTTTGACTGCCTCTGTAATAGATTCCCCTACTCCACCCAGATCCTCTCTTACATCTACAGATGTTGTTTTTTTCCCCAAAAAATCAATAAAAATGCAATTACATAACAAAGTACAGGAACATATTTAAAGTGAGCAAACATCATGTCCTACTGTGTGTTCTTAATGTAAAGCTAGATTTATGCAAGAAAGTACATCTGCACCTTCTACATGTACACTGTGGTCCAAAGAGCAAATCTCTCCCGTTGACTCTATGATCATAATGTGTTCAGCAGTTATGCTCCGGATGGTACGAACCTCCTTACAGTCCTCCTGTTTCTTGAGTGAGAAATGAGAAATAATCAGTGATGAATTGTAAAGGAAATGAATCATCCATTGACCCCACCTGGGCAGTGGAAACTCCACTAATGGACAGCATATTTTGGATTGCCATCTGTACAAGTCAGGAAAATGTGAAGGCAAAATAAATAAAACCGTGGATGCAGTAAAAAAGATGTAGACACTTACACTTTCTCCCAGATTGGCACAGTAATGTTGCTTAAACCAAGCAATGGGAGCAGGGTCTCTATGACTCTTCTGGCTTCTGGTAATAATATTAATAATGAAGTTGTCCCTTGGCATCTAGAAAGGGCAGAAGAAAGCTCTACTGCACTGAATGATAATAAAGCTGTTTAGTTTCTTTTAAAAAGTTGAAACAGTTTGCATGTGTTTTTGGATATTTAAAAAAAACCTTTAATTTTTAAGAATTAAAGATTTAGTCCTAAGAAGTAATTAAATTTGAAATGAAAATTAGGCTTTGATTACAACACAGTTTTCTACAAAACAAGGCTTATTTTACATGCATTTGTGCACAGGATTACCTTTGTACCCCAGTTTCATATCTCTATATGGAAATGAGAAATCAAAGCCTGTAGACTTTATATATTTATATACAGTTATTATGTAACCGAACAAATGGCCACCCGTAGCTCAATTTCTTCTACAAATGTTAATAAATGTGAAACAAAGGTTGTCTGTTGTGCGACAGTGCATAATGGCCACACTCGTGGTCTTACAAAGGCTTTTTTAAAACAAGCGCAGAAGTCACTTTCCCTTGTCTCAGTCAACGCATTTCATCTAATGGAGTTCAGTTACGCGAATATTTTCAGCTACGTCTCCTTTTATTCATCAACGTTTCCTTTTAGTTAGTTCATTCTCTACTCACTTATGCCGCATTTTAAAATATTTGTGCGGTCCGTTAAATTAAACAGCTGAGACGTCCCGAGTGCCGCAGGTCCCACAAACTCCCTTGACGTAGACAGACGTTTATTAGACAAACACGAATAACGAACACAGTGGCGCTCACACGAAAAAGGCAAGATGAACATGAGCAACGTTGAACACAGCTTACAAACAAAGTGCACCACGTACGTGAACATTAGCGAACACAGACCGACAGGGATACACACACCAACCGGGGTTTAAACACACACAGACATTAGCAGAATAACCCGCTGCAGGTGTGTGTGACTACATAGTCGTGGTTTCACACAAGACCATGAACTCCCACTGCAGGCGGCGGGCCGTATCACGTGACTAGTGGGGCGGGGAGCTCACTATCAGCCCACTAATTAGTTCTCCGTTCAGTCAAAAGTTCTCCATCATTAAAATGTGTGTTCTCATTTTAAATTCGCATATTGGCTACTTGTTTATAATACGATTCATTTATCAAATATTTAGTATCTGCCTTTGTAGATAAAACTAAATTCTACTTACGTTTTGTTTTCGTTTCTCAGTACCTCTTATGCGTGAAGAATTGTTTGTAGTCTCTGTTGATGTTTTGTCTAAAATGATCGTCATCGGCAAATCCACTCAATAAACTGATCTGGGGTCAGAAATAGAATGACACACATTATGACATAATGGAGCGCTAAATTCTGTTCAGTGGCTGTTTAGAACAATGAAAAAAGTGCAGCTGAAATGACATTATAGTCTCATATTATAAATCACATTTTAAAATCATTTCCCCCTCTTTACGCTATCATTTTGTTATCAGGCTCAGATTAAAAAATCTAAATAAATAAAGTAAATATAACCTATACATGTAAACTATATATTAATTAATTAGTAATCATTCCACATAGGTACAATTCACTCACTCTGTATTCGTTATAATCCAAAGTCATTTGAACACTCATTAAGGATCAAAATGCAACCTAAACAACAACTATAATAATAAATTCTTAAGAAATTATACAATTTTAACTGAAAATTAGGCTTATTGATCACAATACAATGTTCAACAAAACAAGGCTCATCTTTCTCGGGTGTTTCAGTACCAAGGCTATGCAGTTAGGCAAACACTGTCTTGCATAATATATGCTTATATTATGAAATTGAGCCACTAGACAAACAGAATTAAATGCTCCGTTCATTACCGCTTCAAATGGTTTATTATTTTTTAAAAGTGCAGGATTGTAGCCCCAGGCACAAAGAGCATGAAGTGTGCCCTGGGCCAGCACTAATTTGCTGGGCATGACCGTGTGACATCTTGGGCCTGGAAGTCTGTTTCTAGTTTTATTTAAAGGGTCAAACTGCATGAAGTGTGCCCAGGCCCAGAGCTACTTTGCTGGGCATGACTGTGTGACCTCTTGGGACAGGAAATTTGATTGTAGTATTATTTAAAGGGTCAAACTGCGTGAAGTGTGCCAAGGCCCAGAGCTACTTTGCTGGGCATGACTGTGTGACCTCTTGGGCCTGGAAGTCTGGTTGTAGTATTACTTAAAGGGTCAAACTGTATGGTCTGCCCAGTCCCAGAGCTACTTTGCTGGGCATGACTGTATGACCTCTTGGGCTTGGAAATCTGGTTGTAGTATTATTTAAAGGCACAAAGTGCATGAAGTGTGCCCTAGCCCAGCACTACTTTGCTGGGCACGACTGTGTGACCTCTTGGGCCTGGAGGTCTGGTGATTCCATTATATAAAACGTCAAATGGCCTGAAGTGTGCCCAGGCCCAGAGCTACTTTACTGGGTATGATTCTGTGACCTCTTGGGCTTGGAGGTCTGTTTCTAGTTTTGCTTAAAGGGTCAAACTGCGTGAAGTGTGCCAAGGCCCAGCGCTACTTTGCTGGACATGACCGTATGACATCTTGGGCCTGGAAGTCTGTTTCTAGTTTTATTTAAAGGGTCAAACTGCATGGTCTGCCCAGGCCCAGAGCTACTTTGCTGGGCATGACTCTGTGACCTCTTGAGCCTTGAAATGTGGTGCTTTGAATGATTTAAAGAGTGAAACAGTCTGAAGTGTGCCCAGGTTTAAAGCAACCTTGCTGGGCTTGACTGTGTGACCTCTTGGGCCAGGAAGTCTGTTTCTAGTTTTATTTAAAGGGTCAAACTGCTTGAAGTGTGCCCAGGCCCAGAGCTACTTTGCTGGCTATGATTCTGTGACCTCTTGGGTCTGGAAAGATTTACAGAGTGAAACGGTCTGAAGTGTGCTCAGGTTTAAAGCAACCTTGCTGGGCATGACACTTTGAACTCTTGGGCCAGGAAGTCTGTTTCTAGTTTTAATTTAATTAAGATTTAATTAAGAGGCAAAAAGCAAAAGTAAAAATAATGTATATGTAACATGCTGCAACCGTCCCTGATCTGTGCTGAGACCGTCCCCAGGATTGAGGTCAGTTGCAACATCTGACTTCTTCTATTCAACTAAATAAGTGGATGTCATGTGTAATCATTTTTAAATGGCATGACTAATTAGAAGACAGATGTAAGCTTTATATGTAAAGAAGTGGTTGGTCTAGTCCAAAGAGTCTCTGAGTAACTGAGAGAAAAAAGTGTTGCACTCATCTCATTCTACCTGTACATGCTATGACAAGAAATGACGAGAAACACTATTCATTAGAAAAAGTCCTTGAAGTCCACAGGTAAGATTGCTTATGTTTATTATGATAAGTAAAACTTTTCTTCAAATAAATTGAACCAAATGCACTTTGACCTTTGCTGGGAAGTACGGGAGGATTTTCTGAAGAGCTAAGAGACTTTAAAAGTATTACCTCTGAACTTACATCTGCAAAGTGTTACATCTGAACTTGCAACAAGTTGATCTAATAAAGACATTTTTACAACAAAGTAGGCCTTAATCCCATTTCACACCAGAAGCAGTGCATCGAGTGCTAAAATGAAAGCTAAACTGGCTAAGTTATAAGTATATAAGTCTATAGACTACTAACGAAATGTCTACAAAGACAGACTGAATTGTCTGAATAAATTTAAAGAGGCAGTATGTTCCAGGTGACTATGTTGTCCTCTACACTCTGTCAGAAACCTTGGCCTCACCATGGAGAAACAATTCCATCTGGAGGACTAAAAGAGAATTTCATTTTGATGGACTATTAATCTAACAATGATTAATACATGTTTAAAAATAGTGTATAAACAGTGTATATAAAAAAGAGGAACTATCAAAACAGTACTTTACTGGAGAAGGTAAAAATTTTAATAAATATAATATTCCTCAGAAACTGCAATGTCTCATTTATATGCACTGTAGTGTAACTGAACTTTAAATTTCAATAAAAATGAATTGAACAGTTGTTCATCTATACAGTGCAGGCTATACAATCTCTAGAGATACTTTGATGGTTATTTGCAACATCTATTCACCTATCCTATCTATACTATAATTCCTTGCTTTTAGTTGATGAGTAACATGCAGTCTATTGGTGAAATATAAGACATGCTGAAAGATAGATAAGCCTCTACTCACATGTTGTTGAGAATTGGTTAATAAGATATTCATAACTTTGAACAGTCAATAGTCTAGAGATGGTCTGTTGAATGTCTAAATGCAGACAATCCAAATAAAGGGTTACCCAGATAGGATCAGTTGTGTAGCTCTTTGGCTGTCCTTCTGATCAAGTATTTAGGTCCATAGACGGTACATTGAGAAAGTGTGTAGGTCTGTAGTGGGCCTGTTAATGTCTGTTGTCTGTTCCATCTCCATCAGTGTGGCAGGAACTGATGCTGAGGTAAAATGGATGATAAATTCTTAATTTCAGGAGGCATGGTGATACTACAACAGCTTGTTTATGTTGTTTGTAGCTTTGGTCCTCTTGGTACAGTAGACCACAGCCACGATGATGTGGTGGAAGATCACGGTGACCAAAGCAAAGAGGGATGTAGGGCAGAGTCTGAGGAGAGACTGTAACAACACTGAGGAGTGAGGGGTGGTGCAGCGCAAAGACAACTCTGAATGTTGAAAATGAAGATGAAATAATCCTTTTACTCATTTAGGAGACAGTTGGCCCTGAGCCATATTGCACACATTATCTCTAGTCATTATTTAAAAGCTATGCTATGTTTAAAAAGTTATACTTTTTATGGGCATTTTTAAACATACAAGCCCACTGATATATGTTTTACATTGTACATTGAGCCTGATGTATCTGTTTTGAGCTCCTTTATGATTGCATAAGTACAGCCCGCCATCCTCCTCAGTCAGGTGTGATATGAGTAGAGAGAGATTTCTTAGAGAGTGTGCAGTACAGGTGAATTCTGTTTCTGTACTGTTCACTCTCACTCCACCTGTTTCTGGTTGAACTGTGCCTGGCACAGTGTAACCTCTCAGGTCTGGCGTGTGGGTCAGTGCAGGAGCAGGGCAGCAGGACCGAGTCAGGAGCAGGGCTGCAGGACCGAGTAAGCAGTGACGTTCTCCATCTCGACGTTCCCTGCCAGACTGCAGACTGAACCACCACAGACACCCTCCATAAGCTCATGTAGACCCAACAGGAGGCCGTGCTAGTTTGGGGTATGTTTTCGATTTCAATTAAAAAGCAAAATGACACCAACTAAATGCTTTGACCCAGATGCTTCATCTGGAGTGATTTTCTGCAGTGATCCCTACACTCTCAGAATGGAGAAGTGAGAGAAGCTTGTTCAGAGAGAGTTTTATGTATTACGTGTGTTAACGGCTCAAGTAAGTTCATAGCTGCAGTTTTAATCTAAAATTAAAATTGTCATCTACTACCTCAGTGCTGACTGCTTGCAACCCTAACGGCATTCATTACAACAAATGGTGCATTTGAGTAACATCTGCTTATAGTACTGCTCTAAACACAGTTTAACACAGAAGGTCTGGAACAGTCAAAAGTTGTGGGTTCAGTCTAATGATGACAGTATCACTGTGCTTGATAGAGATTTAATGGTGAGTACGGTGTCTTTATATTCTCTCCTTTTAAGATAACACCTTTACACTCCCCCTCCCCTTCAGTCAGGTGTGATATGAGGAGAGAGAGATTTCCTGGAGAGTGAGCAGTACCCAGCTGAACTCTGTTTCTGTACTGTTCACTTTCACTGGAGATCATGTCCCATGTGTTTCTCTTAGTGTTGTGTTTCTTCAAGGTGAAACTCAGATTTTGTGTGTAGGTCAGTGCAGGAACAGGGCAGCAGTACTGAATCTCCTGTGTAAGCAATGATATATTTGATCTCCCTTGTGCTGTCCAGTGTGTAGCCTGCAGAAACACATTAATTTATGCAACTAATGAGAGAGTTTTGCTTTAACCACAGTAGTACATAAACACATCATTGACTAATTTAGGTTCAGTTTCAATGTACAGCATTATATTGTTAGGAGTATTTAAAGTGGCACTCTGCTGTTTTATGTTATTGCATGACTCTGTTGGGAAACTGACTCCAATTTGTAGAATTAGGACAAGCCTATGTACAAAATATCCCTGATAAACATAATTAAATACCAGCAAGATTACCAATAGATTTGATGGCAGTTGGTTAACTGAACCAAATAATTCTAATGTATTCTCATAAACCAGATTGCATCATGTATTTTTAAAGTTTAGCTCATTTTGGACGGCTTAACACACTACTTAAAGTGATGCATCACAGTCACATGTAATCAGCTCTTGCCAAATTCTATTGTCAAAGTCTATCTATCTATCTATCTATCTATCTATCTATCTATCTATCTATCTATCTATCTATCTATCTATCTATCTATCTATCTATCTATCTATCTATCTATCTATCTATCTATCTATCTATCTATCGTTTCACTGACAGTGTTGCCATCCTGTACCTTGTGTACATGGTGTCCTTTTTATTAGCATCTTTCATATTATTTTAATGTTTTTTTTCTTTGTTGCTACTATATATTTGTGCAAAGCACTTTGAATTGCTATTGTGGATGAAAGGTGCTGTACCAAATTACATTGTCTTGCTTTTCATAAGTGATGTGTGTTTGACCAAAGGGGAAGTGTTATCTAGATACTTCTAAATACATTCATTCTGGAAACTTGAAGCACTTGTGCACTTGAAGATTCTTGGGAAGCAGCTGCAAGGTACTGTAGTTAAAGATGTCGAGTGGATATCTATAGAAAAATATACAACTTCTTAAGCACTTTGCTTACACAGCTTATGAAGGGTCGCTGTCAGAAATTTCTCTGTATATATATATATATATATATATATATATATATATATATATATATATATATATATATATATATATATATGTGTGTGTGTGTGTGTGTGTGTGTATAATCAATAATAAACTAACAAACAGGCATGCCCTTAAAGACAGGTAAATGACCCGTTGAATAATAATAATAATAATAATAATAATAATAATAATAATAATAATAACTGGTACTGTAGCCTGCTCTAGATGTGCTTCATAAAACCTTATTAACAAAGACAATATAATAACTAAAATAAAAGGATCCGTTTTTATCACCTATTCCTCCTCATGCATTACTCCAGGAGTGGTCTATTTTATCTTTTGCAAGAGATGTATTCATCTGTATATTGGAGGAACCAAGAGAATGTTTGCTGATTGTTTTGTTGAACACCTTTGGACCATCAGAATTAAGAATTTGTCATTTCCAGTGGCAAGACATTTTAATGCTAATGGAATTTGCAATAATTTAGGTAATTTGATGAAAAACATCCCACCTACACTTTCAGAGATTTAGAAACCCATGAAACAGTGTCATGTCTTATAGCCTAAACTAATTCTACAGTCATACCTATGGAGCAGGTGTACATATAGACTGGTAACTCAGTACACAGTCTAAACTCATTTTAGTGCCTCACCTCTATAAAGGTGTAATGTGTCATTTTGAGCAGGTAAAAATAGAAACCACACTCATCTGGCTTTTGCTCTTTATTTTTAAAACAGAAATAAATTCTCACAGTGAAGTAATGGCTACAGTCAACAATAAAGCACTTGACATAAAATGATATGCACATTTATGTAACGACGGAGGCTAGGCAGGACGCACGAATGAGCCGACAAAAGTTACGTTTATTAACACCAGACAACAGACAATGTAGCACATAGGCTAATACATGGTCAATCAATAACAACATACACTACTAAACATGAGAGTTATACTCACGCACAGAAATGACACAAATTACTCACGCACAGTGATGACACAAAATGAGGAGCAGGTGTGAAACACAGGGCGACACACACAGAAAAAGACGTCTGGGAGGAGGGGCCGTACCGTGAACATTTACACATCATTTTTTATTTCATTAAAGCCAAAAGCACTACTACTAATAAATTACATGCAAAAAAGCTAATAATTCACAGAAGTATTCAAATCATCTTTCAGCAGATTAACCCCTAATGAGGCATTTACAGTGAAGAAACAAATAAAAATACTTGCTATTTACTGGCTACCATATATGTTTTTGTATGTTTATTTTTTGTCCATTTGCTTGATTGCATTTGTTTGTGTGTGTTTGTGTGTGTGTGTGTGTGTGTGTGTGTGTGTGTGTGTGTGTGTGTGAGAGAGAGTGTGTGCTTAATTTGAATTTAATTTGATGCTGGCATATTCTGTTTAATCTGCATTATCCATTGGAGTGGATGCTGGTTTGGTTTTCTGACTGTGTATTACAGTGGAGTAAGTGATATCATCCTGTAGGAATAACACATTAACAATTGTTACATAACACACATGTTTACAAAACACACATTCAGTATGATGCACACCTGTTCTTGTGCTGTTTTGCATTTCGCTTTTCGATTTACAGTTGCGTATAGGACACTCGAATCTTCCTGTAGAAACACAGAAATGGAAAATTAGCAAACTTGTGTGAACACTAAAGCACACTTTCACAAAAATACTGTATATAGGAGTCTATACATGCACACAAATGCACAATTCAAATGCACCAATAACCTTTATGCACCTATGACCATCATGCAAAGGGCAACAACAATATGCTATATGTGGTGTGAAATCACTGGTACATGTCCAGAAGACCCGTTTTCATATGAATGCAGTGATAAGAGCTGTGCTCCATAAGGACAGAGGTGAAGTGAAACACATGTAGAATTTAATGGTAAATAATCCTTGTCTAAAGAAGGACAATATAACCCGCCTTAATACCTACAGGTCAGAAGCTTTAACATCAGTAGTCAAGAAATGCTTTGAGAAGCTGGTTCTGTTTTACGTCAAGTCCATCACTCCCACCTCCTTGGACTGATATAGTTTTACAGAGCAATCTACACTATGCCCAGTCACAATCAACACTATGTCTGTACTCATCTGGACCTTCTAGGATCCTATGACAGAGTCATGTTTGTAGACTTCAGCTCAGCTTTCAACACAACTGAGAGTGGAACCCTACGTCTGTCAGGGCATTTTCAACTACCTGTGAGATAGAAGGTAGCTTGTGTGCCTGGAACCTTATCTGTCAGAGCCCCTATCCATCAGCACTGGGGTTCCTCAAGGCTGGACACTCTCAGTCCTCCTCTTCTCCTGCTACACCAACAAGTGCATCTCCAGCTATCATCAAGCAAATGACCCTAACAGGACTCGTTAGCAACACTGACTGCTAGTGGAGTCAAGTGGCTCGTCTGGCTTTGTGGTGCACTGAAAACAACTTGGAGGTCAACATGCAAAAAGCAGTAGAGATGAATGATACATTTCTGAAATAAGACATCTGTCCATCTCCCTTTGTAACTCAGTACAGTAAGTGATGTGGAGTCTGAGCTTCCTACACACCACCATCTCCACTGATTTCAAACTGGAGATCACAACAGCCATCATCAAAAACATTCATCAAGAGCTGCTTTGTATCAAAAACTCACCATGGACCCCACACACTATCTGTATAAAACCCTCTGCTCAGGTATTTGTTACTGCTTCAACAAAACCTGAACTTCACAACCTGTTTCCCAAAGATGGTTTTCCTTATAAAAAAAAAAAAAAAAATTTAAAAAGTGCTGTACGTGATGTATGTGATCCGTTATTTGAACGGTATTGTACTAATTGTGTTGTATCATCTGAACCACCCCCCCCCCCCACTATTCAGATACAAAATAGCACTCACTTGAACAGGTGAACAAAGCACAGCAGAACAATCCTGTAAAAACACACACACACACACACACACACCATGGAAGATTTGACCTTGAAGGACGTGTGCCAGTAATGATGCGGAGGTTGTTTTTCTTATGTTACAGTGGATGGTATGTGAGCATTCACCTGTGTCTCCTGCTCTCTCTTCTCTTCTGTTTGCCCCTTTCTTAGCCTCGTTTGTCCATGTCTCTGGACTACATTAGAAAACCAGACAGTGTGACCCACAACTTGTATGCATGCATGTGTGTGTGTGTGTGTGTGTGTGTGTGTGTGTGTGTGTGTGTGTGTGTGTGTGTGTGTGTGTGTGTGTGTGTGTGTACCTTTGTATCTCCAGCACAAGACCCCCACGAGACCCAGCAGCAGGAGGAGGACAGCTCCCACAGCAGTAGTCATGAGAATATATAATAGATCACCAGCAGGGTTTTGGACATCTGAAGGCAAACGTTATGCAAATGTTATGTGTATTTGTGTGCGTATTAGTGTTTGTGTTTTTACACAGCATGCATTTTAATTGCTTTTTAAGATATTAGGAGACCATGTGGATATGCAGTAAATGCATGTTACCGTCAGTCAGAGTCTTTGCACTGTCAGTAGTGGAAGCGTCAGCTGGAGCCTTTGCACTTGTTTTGCCATCAAATCTTGATGTAAATTCTGTTGTTGAGATCCCTGGAGAGGAACATGTGTTTGTTAGCATAAGATGGTGTACTGCTTTAGTACTACTTGTGTTTGCAAGTTTGGCTACAGTACTGACCCATTATAAATGTGTATAGGAACATTCAGGATGGTTTACATTCGTGACACTAGTAGACATGTGATTGTACCTGAGGGGGGGGCAGGTGAACAAGCTCATCAGCGCATGTTTAAAAGTTTATTTAAAAACTAATTTTTATAATGAAGTGTTGACTTTCCAAGTAATGGTGTTATATTATAGAGTTAGCACTAATGCAATGGAATTATCCCTCTTGAGCATTGTGATACGGCCACAAAACAAATCAAATTATGTCAAAATAAAATTCCCAATGAAGTATTAGAAGTATTTAAAATATATATTTTAAATTTGTTTTGTATGTTGACCAAAAAGCTGTCAATGTGGTTGTATAGCCTGTAATTAGACTTCTGTGGTTGGGAAATACAGTTTTGCACTATCACTTTATTGACTGTCATAGTCAGGACACATGAAGAAAAATGCAATTTTCAGGTAAAACATGTCTTTGGACAATTGGAAATACATCTAATATTGGGTGAGATGAGTCAAAAACAGATCACTTCTGTCATTTTGTTATAAAGCCTTTAGTCAAACTAGTGTGACTGAGAAATAGTTTGATGCTGGTACTTCCTTAGGACACATGATTTTGGACTTGAAAGTTAATAAAAAATAACAATTTTGAGGTAAAACATATGTATTTGGACAACTGGGAGCACATCTAGTACAAGATGCTAAGTCAAAAACAGTGGATATCTGTCATTTTGTGAAGTAATACATTTTACATCAAATTTGTATTTTTCATAAATGTTGACATGTGCTGACTATGATATCAAAATGCCAGTGCAAAACAGTGTTTCCCCAACCACAGTAGTTTGAGGTTTCAGTTCACACAGTTCCTACTTACTGTTTGTGGATGGTCATAGTTAGGACGCATAACTCTTTAAGAAAAATGTCATTATGAGGTAAAATAGATAAAAAAGTTATTTGGACAACGGAACACATCTAGTACTAAGCAATGAATCAAAAACATGACATTTCTGTCACTTTGGGTGTATAAGATGTAGTGTGGCTGGGAAACAATTTTACACTGGCAGTTTATTGATACTGTCATAGTCCAACTATACACTTTAGAAATAACATGAAAGACAAAATGAGGGTCAGTGACATTATGGATTGTTTCCAGAAGATTAAGTCATAATATAAATCCCAGTCAAGTATTTTTAAAGTACAAGACCACTTTAACCACAAATACATCCCTATAAAAATGGATGAAATGTATATTTACCCTGGACTTGTTTTAGCTGTCCTTTTCCAAACAAACACCTACCAAGTGTAACGTCGACCGAACTCCAAGCACACTACAACACCCAACATGCCATTCGTCGCAAGGTCAAGGACTCATCCAATCATACACATTAATTCAGATCCTCATCACCAGAATATTGACAGCACCTGTTTTCTACTTCCCACCTCTTTAGACCTCACCAGCATTCTGAGGTATTGCCACTAGTTTCGACTGTGCATACTGAGCGTTATTTCCTTGATTGCTTTCCCGTGTTTCGACTGTGTTTTTTGCTCTCCAGACTACTGATTTTTTCCTACCCCGTTTGTATAGTTTGCTTGGTTTGTTATTGCTCTTTGGTTGTTGGACTCGGACTGTTTACCTGTATGATTTGGATTACCCCTGCCTTGCCTTTCCTTGTTTTGACCCTGGCCTGTTCACCCATCACAAAGTTGGAACAAAATAAATTTCTCTCTACATCCGCGAGCATCTGGCCTTACCTGTCCCATCACACCAAGCCACATCAGTGAGAAAACACTACCCAAGTGACCTGTAGCATTCATACTATGTCCAGTATATCAGCCTTTGATGGTCTAAGAGTGCTCTTTAGGTGTAACAGGTGCTACAGGTATAATGTAACACTAGTTTGCTAAAGTTCAGTTTATTTATGAGATTATCAATGCACTAAGAATATGGACCTAAGTTACTTACCTTTAAAAGTGAGTTTGATGTATAGTTGTTCATATTCCTTATGCATACAATCGTAATCTCCCTCATCTTCATCTGTCAGGTGTGATATGAGTAGAGAGAGATTTCCTGGAGCGTGAGCAGTACCTAGCTGAACTCTGTTTCTGTACTGTTCACTCTCACTGGAGATCACATCCCATGTTTTTCTTTTTGGGTGGTATTTCTTCCAGGTGAAACTCTCAGGTTTGGCAAGCAAATCTATGCAGCTGCAGGGTAGCAGTACTGAGTCTCCTGTGTGTGCAGTGATGTGTTTTGTCTCCCTGTTGTGTTCCAATACGCAACCTGTAGAAACACACCTTACTGTCAGACTCCACCACATTTGCTTGTTAGATTAATAAATATTTACATTAATATGATATGATTTTTAGCATTGTTCTAATGACATTCACTATCCTTATAACAATGATAGTTATAACTGAGTAATTTGGTTGCTCCATTTAGGCAACAATTTGAGCTTTGTTTGTTAATGCAGTTCACTTCATATAGGATACTGTAAGGGTTGGCACCAGGCCAAGGCCCCTCCGGCCACCAGAGGGAGGCCTCAAGTCAACCACACCACTAATCAGGTTTAACACCCAACAGTTGGGTTAGACCTAATAAAAGCCCGATGACCCAGTCATTCAGAGCTGGTTGTTTGAGCCAAGCTCTTAGCTGGTAACTTCAGGTATTGAGATCCGTGAGCCTTCCTGCTACACCTCACTTCTTATCTGTGAGGGTGTTTGTGTTTTTACACCTCCCCTCTCCAGTTTTCCCTCTCGAGTCTGTCTCTCTCCCAAGGCTTCCCTTACCCATTCAAGTTGTTCCCTGTTTTCTGGTCTTGTTTGGGAAATTTTAGTTTGGTTTTCCTCAGTGCATCGGGCTTGCCATATCTTCCCGTTACGTCCTTTGTTCTCCCTTTTTCCATGCTTGGCATGGTGTTTAGTTTTTTTCCTTTTGTTTTACCTGATCCAAGATCTAACTGTTTTGGACAGGGGCCATCTTTGTTAGAGCGTGGCTGCTCACCCAATAGGCTATTGGTGTTATCACTTAGCTGAGCTGGGTTCAAGCCTGCCTTACATATATGTTCTTGAACTGTTTTACAGATCATCTTTCCTACAAAGGGCCATACTGATAGATACTTTGTTTCCCAGCATTCATACGTGACTCTACACTGGATCCTACTTTTCAAAGCCCTATTAATATGATCAGTTAATTATTCATGTTGTGTTTATGACCTGATTATATATAATCTTGCATTCAGAATGTGATTGTGTTTATTTTTGAGGGGGTGTGATGTTTGGTTGTTAGATTGTAGATTGTGTTGTGGTATTTTTTCATGGTGCTTTTATTACCCAGTTTGATTTTTTTTTTTTTTTTAAACTACCCTTCAGGAATTTCTACTCAAGCTTACTGTGGCCTGCACAGTGTTGTATTACCAAAGCTTGAAGAGCTGAAGACAGACCTGGTAGCTGTGAAAGAAACACACCACCTAAAGGAGGCAGGTTATGGTGCGACTCATGAAGACATTGAAGACCCATATGAGGATGTCACCACAGATGCTTCAACAGATGATGAATTCTAGACTAGATCCTGTCCACTGCATTTGCCACATTAATTTCAAATCTGTATGCCTATATAATACATGTAATGATGTTTTTATCCTTGTCTCTTTGTAGCTAGGTTGTTTGGTTGGGTGTTCTTTATAGGCTATAAGAAAATTAAAAAATGTATGCTAACCTTATTTCTTTTCAGCAGTAATTAACCTTTGTGAAGATGTGATCAAAACGTTGTGTTATAAAACACATATTGGAATAGCCCCTGTAAAACCATGTGCAGGTTATTTTGGGGCTACAATCCTGCACTTTTTAAAAATATATTTTTAAAAAATAATAAACCATTTGAATCAGTAATGAATGGAGCATTTAATTCTGTTTGTCTAGTTTCTCAATTTCATAATATAAGCATATATTATGCAAGAAAGTGTTTGCATAACTGCGTAGCCTTAGTACTGAAACACCAGAGTAAAGATAAGCCGTTTTGTTGAACATTGTATTGTGATTAATAAGCCTAATTTTCAGTTAAAATTGTATAATTTCTTAAGAATTTATTATTATAGTTGTTGTTTAGGTTGCATTTTGATCCTTACTGAGTGTTCAAATGACTTTGGATTATAACGAATACAGAGTGAGTGAATTGTACCTATGTGGAATGATTACTAATTAATTAATATATAGTTTACATGTATAGGTTATATTTACTTTATTTATTTAGATTTTTTAATCTGAGCCTGATAACAAAATGATGGCATAAAGAGGGGGAAATTATTTTAAAATGTGATAGTGTGATTTCTGATATGAGACTATAATGTCATTTCAGCTGCACTTTTTTCATTGTTCTAAACAACCACTGAACAGAATTTAGCGCTCGATTATGTCAGAATTTGTGTCATTCTATTTCTGACCCCAGATCAGTTTACTGAGTGGATTTGCCGATGACGATCATTTTAGACAAAACATCAACGGAGACTACAAACAATTCTTCACGCATAAGAGGTACTGAGGAACGAAAACAAAACGTAAGTAGAATTTAGTTTTATCTACAAAGGCAGATACTAAATATTTGAAAAGGGAATCGTATTATAAACATGTAGCCAATATGCGAATTTAAAATGAGAACACATTTTAATGATGGAGAACTTTTGACTGAACGGAGAAATAATTAGCGGGCTGATAGTGAGCTCCCCGCCCCACTAGTCACGTGGTACGGCCCGCCGCCTGCAGAGTTCATGGTCTTGTGTGAAACCACGACTATGTAGTCACACACACCTGCAGCGGGTTATTCTCCTAATGTCTGTGTGTGTGTATCCCTGTCGGTCTGTGTTCTCGCTAATGTTCACGTACGTGGTACACTTTATGTTTGTGTGTTCAACGTTGCTCATGTTCACCTTGCCTGTTTCGTGTGAGCGCCACTGTGTTCGTTATTCGTGTTCGTCTAATAAACGTCTGTCTACGTCAAGCGAGTTTGTGGGACCTGCGGCACTCGGGCCCTCACAGCTGTTTAATTGAACGGACCGCACAAATATTTTAAAATGCGAAATAAGTGAGTAGAGAATGAACTAACAAAAGGAAACCTTGATAAATAAAAGGGGACGTAGCTGAAAATATTCGGGTAACCGAACTCCATTAGATGAAATACGTTGACTGAGACAAGGGAAAGTGACTTATGGGCTTGTTTTAGAAAAACCTCTGTAAGACCACGAGTGTGGCCATTATGCACTGTCGCACAACAGACAACCTTTGTTTCACATTTATTAACATTTGTAGAAGAACTTGAGCTACGGGTGGCCATTTGTTCGGTTACATAATAACTGTATATAAATATATAAAGTCTACCGGCTTTGATTTCTCATTTCCATATAGAGATATGAAACTGGGGTACAAAGGTAATCCTGTGCACAAATGCATGTAAAATAAGCCTTGTTTTGTAGAAAACGGTGTTGTAATCAAAGCCTAATTTTCATTTCAAATTTAATTACTTCTTAGGACTAAATCTTTAATTCTTAAAAATTAAAGGTTTTTTTAAATATCCAAAAACACATGCAAACTGTTTCAACTTTTTAAAAGAAACTAAACAGCTTTATTATCATTCAGTGCAGTAGAGCTTTCTTCTGCCCTTTCTAGATGCCAAGGGACAACTTCATTATTAATATTATTACCAGAAGCCAGAAGAGTCATAGAGACCCTGCTCCCATTGCTTGGTTTAAGCAACATTACTGTGCCAATCTGGGAGAAAGTGTAAGTGTCTACATCTTTTTTACTGCATCCACGGTTTTATTTATTTTGCCTTCACATTTTCCTGACTTGTACAGATGGCAATCCAAAATATGCTGTCCATTAGTGGAGTTTCCACTGCCCAGGTGGGGTCAATGGATGATTCATTTCCTTTACAATTCATCACTGATTATTTCTCATTTCTCACTCAAGAAACAGGAGGACTGTAAGGAGGTTCGTACCATCCGGAGCATAACTGCTGAACACATTATGATCATAGAGTCAACGGGAGAGATTTGCTCTTTGGACCACAGTGTACATGTAGAAGGTGCAGATGTACTTTCTTGCATAAATCTAGCTTTACATTAAGAACACACAGTAGGACATGATGTTTGCTCACTTTAAATATGTTCCTGTACTTTGTTATGTAATTGCATTTTTATTGATTTTTTGGGGAAAAAAACAACATCTGTAGATGTAAGAGAGGATCTGGATGGAGTAGGGGAATCTATTACAGAGGCAGTCAAAGTGGAGAACACCCCAGCTGGTGAGTAGCATCAAAGCACCACATCAATAATCAGAGTTTACATACATCCACTCCATGGACACCAGTTTAAAAATTCTACTTTTATTTCAAATATAAAGGCTCAGAATGCAAGAAGTTGAAGAGAGTACGCATCTTCTTCAGACGATATAAAAAGCTATAAAAAGCACCTTGTCCTGTGCCAGGCGCTCCAACAAAATTAGCCCTACTCTTTAACTTTTCCCAGCTCTTTTTACCAATTTATTTTGTATTTCTTTTTCCCTTCATTTTCCCTAACCTGTCTTTTCATTTTCTGAAATAACATCTTTTGACTTTTTGATTTATTTTTGGTTAATAAACTTTACTTCATGCAAAGATATAGTCTGTTTGCATTCTGGACCATTTAATCATATTTTTTCATTCTAAGACCAGCCAGGTTATGATTCTAATTTGGCCAAATAAATCTTGAATGATTCAACTCACTTTAATAACATTTTTAGATTATCACATATATGTACAGTTTCATGTCACTCAGCATTAAGAGAAAATTTCACACTCACCTTTAGTGAGAGGAAGTACAGTAAAGAGAAAACACAAACTGAGCATCCTTGTCTCTATGAAAACACCACTGACTTCCCAGCACACACTGACAACTCTACACCAAGATCTCCACTACCACTGTGGACACACACTGAATCCAGAACTCTCACAGCATTACTTCAGTACTCCAGACCCTAATGTCCACCCAGCAGAGAGGAACTGGGAACAAATGAACTTGGCCAGAGCTCTTATGTTTCTTTTCAAGTTCACATCACCAGCTTTACAGAGACATACAAAACCACACACAGTGCCATCATGTCCTTTGACCTGTGAGGACTCTGGTTGTTTCTTCCTTTGTGATGTATCCCACAACCCCACACTGACCATGACGCTGCATCTGTGAAACCATATAGGAGACACACATGCTCATTATAAAGCAAAGGGGGTGGAGTCTAATGTAGAGGAGAGAAACAAACAGATATATTATCCCCTCACTCTTATTCTCAAACTCCTCTTTCTAAGTTTATAGTTTTAAAATGCAGTTTATAGAGTTAATCACCTCAAAGCTTGCGCATATACACATTTTTGCATTACTTTTTCATTGCTTGATATATTTTATGTTTGCACTATCTTATGATGTCCTGTGTACTTAATATTTTATTCATTGCATCAAATTTGTTTTATTGGCAAATATATGTTGAACTATTATGCACTGTCACTACAGAATGCTGTCTGCTTTATGTCTCCAGAGACTATAAGCATGCAAACACACACACACACACACACACACACATACCCACACCCACACACACATATACACACATTCAAGAATTTCTAGATAGTGAGAGGACCTGCTTTTTGTTTGCTTTTTCAGCTTCCACATCACAATAATTTGTTGTGGACCATTGCTTATGCAGAAAAGTTCTTTAAGATTTTTTGTGAGTAATATGCATTTCTGGATTTACTGAATGAGTCAAAAACAAACAACAAAAACCTGCATTACTCACAATAAGAAGCTATTTGAACTTTGATAAACTCTATCAATCAGCCTTTGAACATGGACATGGTTTGGGTAGTACATGAGCAGTCCCTTTTCTCAGTGAAGTACTGACATCTCTCCTCACAGTACACAATATTACCCAAATTATCAGTAACCATACCAGTCCTACTCATACTAAACCTGTTTTGTACTAAATTAAATTCAAACTGGACCTGCCATTGAGAACACACTGGAGCCTAGTCCTAGTTTTAGTTTGTGTTTAAAACATCATCCTTTGTCCCAATTTCACATTAGAATAGACCCAGCAGTCAGAGTTGTGCTGTTTTGATTAATAAACTACACTTTACCGAATAAATGTAGTATTTTGTACTATTTCTAGCTAGAAACCACTGATAAGCCTGTCATGGCATAAGGCAAGAAATAGACTAGAAGGAAACTGAGCTTGTGTGTGACCACAGCTCAGCTGCAGAGGTGTCGAAGCAGCACGGTTGTCACTTCTGGTCTAAAATGGGCTTTAGATTCTGATCTGGTATCCACTGCCCACTGGTTGGAACTGTGAGAAATGAAACCACAGCAGACGTCAGACATCCTGAGCTCTCAGACCAGAACAGTCTCCTCCTTCTTCTGGGGGGTTCATAAGGTGTTTTGAGAGCAAAATGTTTACTGATTTTAAAAACTGCACATATTCACATTAAGATGCCATACACATATCAAATACTTTTCTACCACAATTTAGTCCACAAACCATATTTTTCTCACACCACTAATAGATTAAGAACACTGCTGTAAAAGTGGAGCCTGTATGTTATATCTGATGTATTCACTGAGCTGAGTTATTTCATGACACAAGTATTTACATGAAAGTAGGGTCATACACTGACCATGACTGCAAACATTAGCATTAGGGTATTTATACAGCAGGAGACAAACAGGGAATATCTGGGAACAATTACTGGGAGGGGTAAGAGACAAAACTCACATGAGACACGTCAGAGCAGAGCAGGGGAGGAGCTACAAACGAAAACATACAAAAGCACATGGAGACAAAGACGTACTAAAGCAATAACATGTAATTGTCTTCTACTCTTTACTACAGTGTAGCCTATAGAAACGTATACCAGAAAATATAGGACAATTATATTTTAACTATATTAAAAAGTACACAGACTTCATAAGATGGAATCATAAGATATGCAGAAATATTTAATAATTATTTGTTAAGCAAAACCTTTTTCCAATTCTACCCAAAAAAAGTCAGCTTGCTTAAATAACATTTTTATATTAACAAATAAATGTACAATTTAATGCAATTCAGCATTAAAAGAGAATTTGACACTTACCTTCAGTGAAGAGAAGACACAAACTCAGCAGCATTGTCACTATGGAAACACCACTGAGCTCCCAGCACACACTGACAACTCTACACCCAGAACTCCACTACCACTGTGGACACACACTGACTCCAGAGATCAGTCCAGAACTCTCTCTGCAGTACTTCACTGAAGTCCACAAGGATGTCACTACAGTAATGTGGGGTCTTGTGAGTCCTGAGTACACCTGAGGTCTGTTTTTTCATTGTGTAGTTTCACAGAGCCCACAGGGCCCCTGGTGCCTCTGTGAACTGGACATGCATGTTGTGGTTTCAGTGTGGGGGTGTCTGTGGAGGAAGAAAGAGGAGGCTTGAGAAACCACCAGAAAGCTAAAAAAGCCTCCTTGTTGACAACTTACCGTTAAAGCAGCCATGTAACACAACCAGTCTACTGATGGACAAAATCTGCATACGCTACTTATAGTGTAGCCATGACACTTTATAAACATAAAATACATAAATACAGCAAACATCACACAGCATAAATACATAAAATCAGCAACAGAGTGTAAATATAAAGTGTAATAAAGTGTAAATATTTGTATTATTCTATTTATTTATGTATTTGAAAGATATTTGACAAGCCAGTTAAACAGAGCCTGGGTGATCAGTTATAATTAGACTGTGCCTTTGCTATGAGCCGTTACACTTAATACTAAAAATTGCTGGTTAAAAGCACAAGGACCAAAACCACAACTAACAGCTCGCTCAGATCACTTGTTTCTTTTTAAAAAACAGCTCAGCTAGCACAAAGGTTCTAAATCCAGTCATTGTGGCTCCCAGAAACATCATTATTTCCCATGTTCCTGTGCCTCTAGCATTTTTTCCTGGAGAACATGATACTACTGACTGTATGTGAATCACCCAAGCATGTAGCATTTCCTTTACAGCCTCATACACCTTCACTTGGGCCCAATCACATTTCACCCCTTGACCCTACCACTTAGCCGTGGCCCTCCATATGCAGTGTTCATGAGTAGGGGTTGGGTCTCTGATAGAGGGCTAGGGTGAGGTCTTAGGGCTAAATGGCCCTCCAAACTGAGGGATTCAGAGTCTCACTCAAAATTGAGTGTTATGAGAAATTTCTCAGAATTCTTTGTGAATCATTGAAAAATGGATGCAGAAGCAAGGGGGAAGATTTCAACCACTACCCTTTGTAACTCAGTCCCAAGGGGCAAGATGACACTTGAAAACAAGGGGTAGGAGGAAAAATGAGAGGGGATTGGGCCTTGGCAAAAATCTAAGCACTAAATCTAAGAATAAAATGGATTAAAACATATTACTTTTAATACGCATGGTTTTACCTTATCCTAGAGATATATAATAAAGTTAAGTTATCTGTTACAGGACAAGGGGATTTTCAGATCCAGTACAGACATTAAGTCATATAAGATCAAATACATTTGAAAAAAGAACTAAAATTCTTACTCTGAAATGCACAAACATTAAAAAACATTAGATCCTCTCTAAAATCCTCAATGTCAGACCTAGCTACCATACATTGTACATTCTTTAAATGGAGTCACAGCACAGTCAGAGAGTTTGGAGGTTAATGTTCATTTGTCACATTGCCATGTCTGTTTTAGAATTACATAGTTCTCATGACTTAAGTAATATGTGAATGAAACAATGACAAATATCACTATAGCATTCTGAAGTCTGATTTCTGATTCAGTCACTGCTCAAACGGTCAAACCAGAACTGTATACGTATTTTTACAATTATGGCTCCTCTAGTTACTGCCTTAGAAGCAGTGTTACTGTAATTCTTATTACTTTATCTGACACCAAACCAGAGGTGATAAATCTGATTTTGAACCCTGACAGACTCAGAGGGGCCTGGATGTTGCACCAACTGCTGTGATCAGATCATCATAGTGAATCAACATACAAGACAACACATCGGGACAAGAACAGGACCTCTAGAAAGTTGGACTAGACATTAATTGCTTATTTTTTCACTTATTAAATTCTTTTTTTTTAAAATTGTTATTATTGTGGTGACCATTGTCAGCCAAAGGAGGATGGGCCCCCCTTTTGAGTCTTGGTTCCTCTCAAAGTTTCTTCCTCTTACTTCTTCCTCTTGGGAGATTTGTCTAGCAACTGTTGCCCTTCGCTTGCTCACTGGTAGCTTGGACTTGGACATTTGTAAAGCTGTTTTGTGACAACATCTGTTGTAAAAAAGCGTTATATAAATAAACTTTGATTTGAAAGAACTCCAAACTGATTTAGAAATGAGTCACAGGTCAGTCAGAGAGTTTGGAGGTTAATGTATATTTGTCACATTGCCACGTCTGTTTTAGAATTACATATTTTCCATGACTTAAGTAATATGTGTATGAAACAATGACAAATATCACCAACACCGCTGATATTATAACTCCCTCGCCCCTGATTGGTGTGTTAGAGACTGCTATGATTGTTTTGTCAAAACAAATGAAGACCCATTCAGGTCTCACTCAAAACCTTTATTTCTATTCAGATGCCTGAGTTTGTGCACAGTAAACACAGCACCACCCAGGGCCCAGGGCATGGTAAACATTGTGCCACCAGGGCAGAGGGGACGGTAAACACAGTGCCATGTAGGCCCAGGGCACAGTAAGTCCTCACAATGACATTGTTTCTTAATGGTGAGGCCAAGGTTTCTGTCAGATAGTTTAGTGGACAACATACATTCTACATAGTGCAGCTTTAGATATGATCTGAAAACGTATTGTAAAAGTTGATAAATTCGATAAAGATTTGGCAGTTCTTTTTATCAGGTGGATTTATATCCCACACGCAGAAGCTGAAAGCAACAGTACATTTGTGGTGTGTGTAGAGTTCACATCTCTAGTGATGGAGTGACATTCTTACAGAGTGAGGACCAGTTTTTTGGCCAACAAACATGTTACTTCTGCAAACAAATTCCACATCAAATTTGAAACTGAACCACACTACTCAAGATGAAAATGTGCAATTAAAATTCACCCTGACTTATGTTTCATGCACTGCATTGTGGGTAAAAATAATGCTCTGAAATTAAATGCTCCTTTAAATATCTGTTCAAACTTTTTGAAAGTCTCAGGTAGCCAGTTCTGTGGCTGCTGTAATTCCACATGCTGTTGTAACAGACACAGTTGTACTGCGCCTTTAAGAGGGAGCTTTATGGTTATGTAGATTGAGTAACAGACAGAGAGAGCGCGAGACAGAGCGCGAGACAGAGCGCGAGACAGAGCGCGAGACAGAGCGCGAGACAGAGCGCGAGACAGAGCGCGAGACAGAGCGCGAGACAGAGCGCGAGACAGAGCGCGAGACAGAGCGCAGAATCGTCACCTTTCTGCTCGCCCTCTCAACACTCCTTTTTCTTTGGTAACGCTGTACGGTGCTTTTTACTGTTTCTTTTACATATAAATACAGTGATGGTAGCCGTGTGATCTGGCTTGATGTGGTCCAGGAGAGAATAAAAGTCTTTCAGATTGCCCACACCAGTGTGTGTCACTCCATGTTAACTCCACGCATCGCGGTTACCCCGTAGCACCTGTTCCTCACTCCAGGTAGGAAGTGTTACACTATTTTCATTAATAAGCCTCTGAAGTACTTTGGGTGTCGTAGTGAAATGAACTGACCAAACAGCAGTGAGGGAGGTTATGTTGAGTCTCACCCCCTGAGCTTCTACATCGTGTCTCTATGACAAAGGACGGAGCCACTTAACTAAGAATGAGACCGTCCTCACTGACAATGTGAGAATATCTGATAGATCACTCAGGAAGGAAGAAAGAGGACGTACCACATGACAACTTACAAAACCTACCGCATCTCTATATTTGGTGTGTGTGTGTTGTGGTTAGTTTGTCAGAGTTTCATCTGAATACACTTCCTCTCCACTATAAGTGTAGCTGTGAAGTCATTCAGTAGACTGTATTGAAGAGTGTGTACGGTGTGTATCAGCAGTCCTGCTGTAGCTGTGTGTAGTGTGTGTGTAACTCAGTAAGAATGCAGGTGTGTGTTTATCTGCTCCTTGTGCTCCACGCTGCTGATGGTGAGTGTTACCTTTTCGTTACAGGTGTTCTCATCCTCATACATTCATTTACACAAAGGTATTTATATCTGAGATCAGCAGAGAGCAGCAGCTCACCACTTACCCCAGATTCTGTCTATCGACCAAGAAATGTTTGAAGTCCAAATTTTGCCTCTTTAGTTTAGAACAAAAGCTGTTAAATGCGAACGTTGCTAGCAAACACTGGAGGTCAACAGCAGCTCAAATATAGCCTTCGTAAATGCATGCCCACAAACTTCTCTCAAGCCAGTCAAACCGCATCCAAGTGTTAATAAATGTCTCCCAGACTAGTCGGTGTGTCGTATAACTCACTGTGAACTAGACAAGTGAAGAAACACGTCACCGGGAAGCGACCTGGATGAGGTTTGAGGACATGTAGCTCGATATCTGACTTATTTACAAATCCTATTAGCTATCGTTGCTGTTGGCTTCCAGTGTTTGTTAGCAATGTTAGCAGCTTTTTTTCTAAAGGAGCAAATTATGGACTCCAAACATGTCTTGGCCACCTGGGTTAAGCAAAAATAAAGTAAATTTGATTCTTCATCGACCTGACCCGTTAAGTGGCACTGAAATCTGCGCTGTGGTTCGGTCCGGTAGAGAGTAACTAATTACTTGCTAATTGCTAATTAGTTACTTAAGACCAGCATAAGGTAGGAATTGTAGGGACATTAGTAGGACTGACAAAATTGAGAAACAAGAAGAGTACAAGAGTATTGTGACTCTTACAAGGATAATTTTGCTCTATAAATCTGTACATTTATAAAAACAACTTGTTTTTTATTATGGTGTGGTATGTGAAATGTGCTCACTTGTATATATGTGGTACAGTCCTTTACATGTGGTGTGTGATGTATGTGTTTGGTGCCTCTGTGTGTTTTCCCGAGTGTGGGTGGGTTTGGGGGAGAGACTACAGAGGATTCTGATCTCGTGAATTTTGACATGCCCATCATATCCCTTATTGAGCTAGCAGTCAAACAAGACAGTACTACTCTATATTACCATGGAAACCAGAGGAGGGGCAGAGCTCACTACCTGCGGGTTCAAGAGCTGGACTGGTAATGAATAAATCCATTTCAATCAGGAGGTCTCAGCTATCAGGACTTCCCAGCGGGTTTCATCCAGACAGCTGTCTCCCACTTTTAGACAGTGTTTGTTTGTTTGTTTGTTTGTTTTAGCCTATTTATATGGTTTACCCCCATGTTGCTCAGCGACACTGACTATAGTACTTCCTGACACTCCGTACAGTGTAGTGACTCAGATTAGGCTGGACCCCTGCTCAGCTTTCCTGAAACACAGCACATGCTTAACCATATGGTCAACCAAAGTGGCCCAAAGCTCATCTGTGATAGTTGCTCTTCCTCGTCCTCATCCTCTCTTTCCAATATTGACCTCCATTGATATCCAACCAAGACATCGAGCCTGTGGCCTCTTTATAGTGCTCAGGCTTTACAAAAAGTATAGTGCTCCATGTACAAATTAGTCATAATTGTCTTCACCTATGAGTACTGGGTTTGGTTAATTGATAAATGGATGTATCATTTGCATTTGAGGGTTTTCTATAAGAAACACACAGATTTCTGTTGAATGATGTGTCCAATATAGAGAATTGTGTTTAGCGTATTGAAAAAAAATGTGTTTTAGAAATACAGAATGAGTGTAAATCAGAGAAGGTGCTTTTGGTTTAGTATAACAGGTCAGGAGATGGGCTACATGAGTTAGTGGTTTCAATTATTGTCACATGTCCCCGTTTTTCTGTCTTGCAAAAAACTGTAATATCACAAAAACAGTACAGTTTCCCAGCAAGCACCTCTTCCTCCTAGCAAACTTGTAGCACTGTTTAACAATTTAACAATACATAACTAACTCTCTCTCTCACGCACATACACACGCGCACACACACACAAAAACATGCACAGCTGCTGCAGGATGGCCAGACCCACATCTGAAGGACTTGGAGAAAGACAATTTTACACACACAGTAAATGTACATTCAAAGTGATACTTGTAGATGCAAAAACACCCCCTGCCCTGCTCTCTCTCTCTCTCTCACACACACACACACACACTCACTCACACTCTCTCTCTCTTCTTGTTGGGTGTTTGGGCTTCAAGTTCTCCTATGTTGTTCCTCTTATCTTATAGAGGCTTAGAAAAATTGACAAATAAAAAATGAACAAATAAGAAAAAAATAAAACCATAGAGACAGTACAGTTTCCTAGCATGCACTTCTTCCTCCTCACATATGTATTGCTAAACTTGGTGCACTTTAGCAATACATAAATAACACACACACACACACACACACACACACACACACAGACATGCATATGCGAATGCTTCCTTTTTGGGTCCGTGTGCTTAAAATTCTGCTGTGCTGTTCCTCTTAGTGGTGTGTGAATGACATGTTTACTTCTTTCACTCACCCATGAAGACTGTCAAACAGTTTCCAAATCCTCATCAGTGACAGAGATTCAGCTCTGAACTTCATGGTTTAATCAGTCAATCATTAACTGACTCTGGCAGCATAAATTCCAGTGACTCCAGTTTAAAGACTGTTTTCTTATTTATTCCTAAGTTATTCTGATGTCACCATAGTCATGGCTACCAGTTTACAGATGTGAGAATTCCCAGCATGCACCGCTTCCTCCTCACATATGTATTGCTAATCTGGGTGCACTGGGTGCTATGGGTGAAATGTGCTCAATTGTTTATTTCTGTTTGTGTTATTTATTCCTCATTTGTCAATCAATTGAGCACATGCTGCTGCACACACACACACACACACACACACACACACACACACACACACACACTGTTTCTGTTAGTGGTATTTTTTCCTCATTTTTTCCTCATTCTGTATATGATGCAGCTCATGTTCACTACCCACTTATGTATCCAGCTGCCTGTGACAGAGGTCACACCTCATTGTGGTTGATTGTATATGTGGTACAGTCCTTTACATGTGGTGTATGATGTATTTGTTTGGTGGCTTTGTGTGTTTTACTAAGTGGGGCGTGGGGGTGGGTTCCAGGAAGAGGCTACAGTGAGTTCTGATCTCATGAATTCTGACATACTCATCATATCCAAGATGATACTACTCTGTCTTACCATGGAGACCTGAGGAGGGGCAGAACTCACTACCTACAGGATATAGAGTTGGACTAGTGTTGGATAAATACATTTGGCAAGACAAGTGAGGTATCCAGGTCCAGCTCTACGGTGGGTGTGAAGACCCATTGTGCAGAAAATGCAAAAATTTAAAAAAAGCAAATTCATTAGAATGGAAACGCGTTTGCTACAGATCCAAAATGCAGTGCAACTTCAGAAATGCTGCAAACTCAGTCACAACACAACGGAACTGTTTTCTGAAGTTGCCTCGCATTTCCAAAATATAGCACACGTCATTTTGAATAAAGTGTTTTCTGAATTTGTATAGCGTTCAGGAATTTGCATCAAGTTTGTAAACTGTAGCACATGTGTTTACCTTCTGTGTTCTTGAAAAGAAACAGTAACTCAAACATAATGTGGAATACAAGTGTAACAACAAGACTGAAGGGGAATAGGTGAGATGCTGATTCAGAGATGGAACTGCACCTTAACAACCACAGCACCACAAAAGGTACCAAATACAAACAGTGCAGACTGACTCTGCTTATTGGTTTTGCCAAAGTCATATCTGGGCCCATGTCCTTAAAGGGCCCCTACCATGGAAAACTGAATGTCACTCACTTTATTGAAATAAATAATTTTTAAGTAATATGTAAATATTGTTACATTTTCAAAACACATTGTTTACTCTCCAATTCCTTACATTCTATATATAGAATATAATCTGTAAAAATAACCTGTTTTGAAATCACTGTTTCTCTGATGTCATGAGAACCAGCTCATTTACTTATCTCTGCCTCTTTGGCCTACAGCAGTTTAACCCCTAACACCTACATTGCAGTTTTCAGACATATTTCAGCTCTTAGTGCTTTTTAAATGAAGCACAATACAGGGCAGCCAATCAGAACAGAGCTCATTTATCTTACATCTTAAAGGCACAGCAACAGAAACTGCCTGTTCCAAGGGATAAAGAGAGGTTGGAAAATGGTTGTGTAAAACTGAATTATGACTCTTTTTGGAAGATAACGCCACAAAAACATTGTAAGAGGACACCAAAGAAAATTATAAAATAAAGGAAAAATGTAGGATATACGCCCTCCAAAGACCTTTTGGTGTATTTGGTTTGATGGGAAGGTGAGTGGCTACAGCTACAGCTGAGGAAGCACCAGGGGCTCCTGTCTGGGTCCCACTGGGCAGCCATATACAGGGCAGCTGTGTACAGCACAGGTTCTGAACCTGGCTGAAGGGTACAGTTTCAGCACCTTGGACAGCAGTCAGGCTGCCTTGGAGGTGAAAGATGTTTGGTCTGTGGTACTGGTCTACAACTCTGAACACGTTTTACTAAAGTCCGTCCTTATTTGGTCCTTTTAATTAAATCTACATCTCTAAGTACAAACCCGATCTCTAAGTAAAACTATATCATCTCTTGGAAACAAACAATGGATAAAAAAATTTGCAAAGCATTAGCCATTAGATTAGAACATATTAGTCCATCACTGTTACACTCTGATCAAACTGGTTTCATCAAAGGAGACACTCAGCCATTAACAGGGTAGACTACTTAACCTAATACTGTGACGGTGGCAGTTCAGAGGGAGCGAGAGGCAAGGTTGCGTCAAAGTGCTCTTTATTTTCCATTGTCAATATGTGACGATACCGCTACTAACGACAAACACTACTCTGTTCCAATAGTCCTTGTAGCGATGTACACGTTGGGAGTGAGCAGTCCGACAGGCCACTAATGTGCTGCACTCTCTCTTGACCTGTGAGTTTAAATAGAGAGAATGAACAAGGAACAGGTGAAGGTGATTAGTAGGCAGGAGACTGGGAATGAGGCAGGTGTTTAGTGTGATCCCTAGCAGGAGTGGGTGTGTCCCTCCCTCTGGCTGCCCGGCCAACCGTGACAAATATGTTACACCTCACTCCACATATTAGAAACTGCTATGCAGAGAAGGCCTTCAATAAAGAAAACTGGAAGTTTTTCTCCTCACATTGCATAAAATCTTTAAAACCACACCTAAGGCCACAGTCAGTACTAATGTAGTACCATCACAAAATGTGCATAGAGGTACTAGGCAAGGAAACCCACTCTCTATTGCTGTTCTCAGTTCTTATATTTATACATTTATTTATTAGTATTTGTACTTTTTTTGGGGGGTGGGGAGGTTGTCTTTTTACAGTTTTTATTTGTTGTTGTTGTTGTTGTTGTGACACTGCAGTGCACACTAGCCTACAGCCTCAATTAGTTACTTTACAGATATTCAGCATTTAGCAAACAGTTGTTAAACAGCTTTTGACAGCTTTAACAACAAAAAGAACAAAGTAACAGAGAAAAGGTGAGAAAATGTTTCTATTTCCTGTGATAACTGTTGGGTTGTGATGACATTGTACTGTCTACATCCAAAGTCGTCTTTACTTTGGTGACTCCTTTAGTGGTTCTGTGTCAGTGGGTGGATTTCACAGCTTCTCTTAAGTAGTTTTTTTCTTAATAGTATGAAAACTACAACATGATCATAGACTGCTGCATTCTACCTGTACTTTATGAATAATATGAATGTTATCAGACAATGCTCATGTTTACCTGATTAAATGATCAATGTTTATTTTGATCAGCATGTAATCTAGAGCTCTTCCTGTCTGATCTGTCTAATATTTGCTAAGCTACACATTCAGTTTGGTCCTCTGATCACTAAGTGCAGGTGTGAAATGATGTGACCAAACAGTGCTGAGGGAGATCACTGTGTAGCACTACTTCTTACTGCAGGATCACTTTACTGAGGATGGGGACTGAACACTGGGAAGCTCAGGAGGAAGTTATGACACTAGAAAGACACTGTTTCACTGTTAGATTTAGTCTGTATGTGTGTGCGTTTCTGTATGTGAGAGAGAAAGAAGTGGAGGAATAATTTATTTTGCACTTGAACACACTTCCCCTCTACTGTGGATATTAGTGGGTGGAGAATTTCAGTGGAGTTCTACTGAGAGAGTTGTAGAGTTCCAGGTTATAGTTGTATGGTGGTTCCACTAGACAGACTGTAGTCTGGGCTGCAGTTTTCAGTGTTCAGTACACTGTAGTTTTGTAGAGTGTATAAGATGTGTAGCAGCATTACTGCTGTAGCTGTATGTAGTGTGTTGTGGAATGCAGGTTTGTTTTTAACTGCAGATGTGTTTTTACTTCCTTTTTGGAAATGATGTGCATATAAAGTCCTGTGAAGCATTTGAGGTTCTTCTTTATTGTACTGATTCGAAGCTTTGGACTATGTCATAGAGAAATGAACTGACCAAACGGCACTGAGGGAGGTCATTTTAGGTCACTCCCACTGGCAACCACATTTTGTCTCTATGACAACGGACTGAAACGTTCAAGTTACAATGTCGACGTTCTCACTGATGATGTGAAACTATCTGCTAGATTACTGACTGATAAAGAAGAAAGAAGACATACCAAATGACAATGTATTAAACCCTACAGGATCACTATATATGTGAGTGAGAATGTTGTCATTCTTACTTATGTGTGTCTGTGTTGGGGATAGACGTTGGTCAGAACTTCATCTGAATGCACTTCCTCTGCACTATAACTGTAGTTGTCATATTATTCAGTAGAGTGTAGTTCTGAAGCGTGTGTGTATGGTGTGTATCAGCAGTCCTGCTGTAGCTGTGTGTATTTTGTGTGTAACTCAGTAAGAATGCAGGTGTGTGTTTATCTGCTCCTTGTGCTCCATGCTGCTGATGGTGAGTGTAACCTTCTCTCTACTTCTGTAGATCATCAAATATCTACTCAGTAGCTACTTTATAAGAAACACTGAAAACATCTATAAGAGTTCAGTTAGAGACGACATCTCTGACCACCTATAAAAGGCACTTTAAAGGCACATGTGGACACTAGTGCCAATGGGTGATGTTACTGTTTCTAATAAAGTAGGTGGTGAGAATAAAATTGTGTGTGTGCGTGTGTGTGTTGTATATTACCTGAACATGTAAGGTAGAATTTAAGATTTGGTTAGTAGGCTGCTTTCAGTTGTAAACCAAACCTTGAACTCAATGTGTCATTGTGGTGCAGTTATATCTAATTACATATAACCCATGCATATCGGATTCAGTGCTCAGACTAGAGCATAATAATCAGAGTAAAGTAAGTAGTCAGTACATGGTTGTATAGTAAATGTTACTCTGAACAATCACAAATCACTGTGTGCTTGAGATAGTTAAGCCATGTTAAAGAGAAAAGAGATGAAAAGAGTAAAGAGATGAAACTCAAATGTTGGGACATGCACATGAGGGGATTGATAGTGAAGGTCTTCTACTGGTGTGTTTCTGCAGGCTGTATACTGGAACATCAGAAGATCACAGACATCACTGCATATGCAGGAGACTCAGTACTACTGCCCTGTTCCTGCACTGACCCACAAACCAGACCTGAGAGTTTCACCTGGCAGAAACACCAAAACTCCAGTTATACAGAGATCTCCAGTGAGAGTGAACAGTACAGAAACAGACTTCAGCTGGGTACTGCTCACTCTCCAGGAAATCTCTCTCTACTCATATCACACCTGACTGAGGAGGATGAGGGAGACTACAGATGTCTAACTAAAGGGAATAAATACAAAGACATCAAACTTTATGTTTCAGGTAAAATATTATTCAGAAACACGGACAAATTAAAATCTCCTAAGTAGATTTCGCCTGGTGGATCTCCATCATGAACTTCGCTTTTCAAACATAAATATAAATGTAATATAAATACATTCACCACAAACTTTATTAGACACACATACATCACATTTTACTAAAATTCAAAAACAGGACATTTAAAAATAGAGAAACACCATTACATATTTATGTATCTAACATGTGGACCACATTATCCTCAGATATTAGTCACCAGACACCCTCTGTCACCAGTCTAGAAGAGTTAAACACAACTAACATACATTTCACCTGTCCTCACTGAACACTTTCAGTACCTCTAATAAGTGAATGTGTAGGTATAATTACAGACTGTGTCCACCTGGTGTCTTACACAGTTTGTGTGTCACCCTGCACGCAGGATATCACTGGTCAGTTTCTGACCACAGATGTCCCAGTATATGTGGATACTGAACCATTCTCCACACGTCAATCCCACTACAGTGCTGGAGGCTTGGTAGTGGGTGTTGTACTGGTATGAGTGGTTCAGGTACAGCAGTGTTACTGGATTCAGTGCTACTGGTAGGTTGAGAGTGTTCTGACAGTGAAAGATATCCAGCCAGCAGTGGTTCAGTGGTCAGACAATGACCATGACTGGAGTTGGAGGATGGTTAACACTAACTGTGTGTTACACCAGATGGGCTACAACCACTGACTCTACACGATGTTTCAAATCCATTTATATTTTAATGCATGTGACAGAGAGCATAAACTTGCATCAATTCTGTAACAAAAGGATGTTAAACATTTCACAAATGGATTTGTTTTGTCTTCATATGATGGTTCACAGAAGAATGTCACTGGTTGTACAGGTTACTTCATAACAGTAGTGTAACATGTCAGTGTTTCTGCTCTCTCTAGTCTGTAAGGATGTTGTGAATCCTCCCACAGTGCTGAGTGGATACGTGGGAGGGTCTGTCCTGCTGCCCTGTTACTGCACTGAACTGCTGGCCGAGCCAAAAACCGTCAGATGGAGTTTTATAGAAGAATCTAATTTCATCTACCCAACTGACCAGACAAACCGTTACACTGATAGAATTAAGCTGGTTACTGCTCCAGGAAATTTCTCTCTATTCATATCTGGTCTGACTAAAGAGGACTGGGGACAGTACAGGTGTAGCATCAGCAGTCATCATCTTATAGACGTCAAACTCCAAGTAACAGGTAAACCAACCTCTTGTATATTTAATGTATGAAATGTTGTTGACTGCATATAGTGACTGATCTGTACCAATAACTACTGTACTACATAAAACAAAAAATCTATCCAGCGGCAGGATCTGCAGTTCTACTTCTGTCTGTTTCTAGTTACATCTTCTGTTTGTATTTGTATTTCATGCATGTAGTTAATGACTCTTGTCCGCTATCCTGTTATATATACATAGTGTATATAGATAGAGGGAGGGAGGGAGCGAGAGATGGAGAGAGAGAAGGAAGGAGGGACGGAGAGAGGGAGAGATAGAAAGAAAATTTTAAAAAGACAAAGAATGGGGGTAAAAACAACGTTTGACTTTATGAAACAAAATAGCGTTGCGCTTCCTTTTCACAATACAACAAGGCGGTGAACGTCAACGCATCTCCTTGAGTTGTAATAAATATGTGTGTGTGTGTGTGTGTGTGTGTGTGAGAGAGAGAGAGAGAGAGAGAGAGAGAGAGAGAGAGAGAGAGAAAAAAAAGAGCAGAGAGAAGAGTCTCCTCTCACAGCTGGTGCTGACACTGAGTTAATTAACACACACTAACACTAACACATCAGGACCAGTCTGAAGTACAAACAATCAGACCAAACCAAATTATTACACTTCACAAACTAAACTACATCACCCACTGGAACACAAACACAAGCACAAAGCAGAGAACACAGCCTGGCCGTCCAGACCAGCCGATATAAATGTTATGGCTGCCCAGAGAACAGAGACTCTGTCAGCAAAAAAAATCTGAGACGGTCCACCCCAACTTTAAGTGTCTGTCTAACACTGACAAACTGCCCATCCTACTGGGCAAAAAGAAGGAAAGCAGCACTTTAGCTGGGTGATACATATCTGCCTGCCATAAGATGAGGGACAGTGATTAACCCACCCAAACATACACACACACACACACACAGAGACTATATTACCCAGTTTATAAAAGTTACCTAGCTATTTATCATTATTAACTATTTATTATTATTAACTATTTGTTATTATTAAGTATTTATTATTTTCCATCCTTATTATTTATTTATTTTCCTTTCTTTTCACTTTTACTTCTTCTAATTATTATTATTTCAGACCAATTACAGTTTCTCTTCAAGTTCTTTTATAACAGAATTCTTAATTTCCATAATTGCAAAGGTTGTAATGTTGTGTAATGTTCATGTTGTAATACCGCTTTGGCAATACTATAGTTGTATATGGTCATGCCAATAAAGCTTACTGAACTGAGAGAGAGAGAGAGAGCGAGAGAGAGAGAGAGAGAGAGAGAGAGAGAGAGAGAGAGAGAGAGAGAGAGAGAGAGAGACCCGACCCAGGAGCCCCTAATTCATTCACTCTCAGAAAACGACTAAAGGACACACTGCACCTACAGAGCCCTGCAGCTTCAGACGTAGCCAACGTATCACCACCACTGACACACAGAGAACTGAACACGTCTGCTTGGCCAAACTGTACATACATCAGTTCTGTAGTACAAAATCTAAACTTGTTAAATACATAACAGCCCTGAACCCTCATTACTTATAACTGATCACACTTTTCTATTCTTGCAGAGGCTCCATATAAACCTGTAAATCCTCCTCCATTGGACACTGACACATCAAGTCCAACAGCTTCAACTAAACCTACTACAACAATGACGTCTCCAAATTGTTAAATGGTTTCTTTAAATCTGTGATGTTTCTGAGAATAAAAGTTATTTAATGCGTCATTTAATGTAAACTCTCAATGAAGTATAATGCCTGACTCTGTAACTTCAAACTGAGCCTGTAGAGACGTATTACAGACCCATTCATGTTCTTTTCTATTTGCTTGTGTGGCAATAAGAATATGCTTTGAATGCTTGTTAAACATTCATACAATATAATATTAAAATGACAATTAATACATTTAAATGTAATATAAATGCTTCCCACATTCCCACATGCAGGTGCTCACACTTCTCCACTGTACACACGTCATGTCATATTAGCTGGTGTGGGGGTTTTACTGCTGTTGATGGGATTAGGAGGAGTCATCTGCTGGAGATACAGAGGTACACATACACACACACACACACACACACACACACATAAATACATACATATCCACATCCATCTCACACTGAGTTAATTTTGTAGTTCAGAGACGTGAACAGACGGTGAGCAGAGAGGGACAAACAGGACAGAGGAGAGATCAGCAGACACAGGTGAGTGTCACACATCCATGTTATAATATCAGTGAACTCTGATTCAGTGCACAGATCTGTTCTACAGTGTCAAAGCTTGGATCAGTGAATGTGACTGTTTCTGCATGATTGTTCTGACATTCTGTACATGACTACAACGTTAAGATCGAAATAATGTAATTGCCAGCCAATCCCTTCATGTAACACCGACATGAGGCAAGAAACATTTGGGCCATATACAAAATAGTTTACTACATACTTATGCTGCGTACTGGACTCATTATATACCGTATAATGTTTACTGTTCCCTGTAGTAATATGATGCATAATATCCAGTGTGTACTAAAACGCAAACCATACTAAGGGGTCACTTGAACGTATGAAGTTCTACCCACTTGTGATTTACGGCCACCGTTGCATGATGAGATGCTGTACACCATGGAGACATGCCTGGTCACGTACTGGATTATTTGGCCATAGCAGTATGTCATCTGGGCATCTTTTGTGTACTGGAAAAATTCATTTTGGTCAGACTAGTTTTCAAGCTCTCTTCAGTAAGCACTCATTAACTAAAGAAAAATTGATCAACACACATTTATCATTTGTATTAAAAAGGGCAGATGATGTATGTATATGGTTACTCTGCTCAGCTACTTTAATAGGATCACCTTTACACTACATCCAGTTATCTTCTAGCTGCGTTATATACCTGTGTACAGTTCCACAGGCTTGTGTATAAACTTCAGACACACTGCTTTTCTTGTTACACACTCATACATGCTCTAAAGACACTACCACTGCAGAGACACTTCTTTGTTTAGAGTGGTCCACCATTCAGGTAGGATCCATTCAGCAGTGCTCCAGTGGTCACCCAGTAAACAGTGGTGCACACCTGCAAGATATGTGCACATATTAAATTACAGACTGCAGGTGATTTCTGTGTCTTTATAAAAGTGGCCGGTGAGTGTTTAAATGTTTGTGAATGTATAAACAGATTACACACGTGCTGCCATGAATTAGATTTACATGCGCAGTTATGGATTAAATGTATATTACAATTAACACCCATTAACACCTCTGCAATACAATACATTTATTATATTAACACTTGTATTAATCCACTCAACAGGGTGTGCATTAGTCTGTATGTGTGTTAATATTTTGTAATTGTGATATTTTCTGCAGGATGATGTAATGTATTCTACTGTAGCCCAAATTAACACCACCAGACCAGCACCCAGAGCAATGGATAATGGAGATAATACAGAATATGCCAGGATCAAACTAAATTAACAAACCTGAACACACACACACACACACACACACACACACACACAGGGACTTTTATTGTATGGTATCTAGCCAATTAACTGTTATGTTCTTCTGTCTTGGTTTCAGTGCTGACTTTGTATAATTTGCTGTATTTTACTAATTAACTGCTAATTAGTTACTTCAGGTGTGGTTTCTGACTGGCATAAGTTAGGAATTGTAGGTGGAGGACTAACAGTAACAGGGGCAGGACTAAGACTGATAACATTACAGTGTAGCCACTCCAAGAACCAGAGTACGTGGGTTTTATTCCTTTTGGGTTCATCTTCTGCTTGGGAAAGGAGGCTAACCGCTAAATCTACAACTAAAATTGTGACTCCTACAAGCAAGTACCGTTTTTGTTCTGTACATTTGCAAAAACTATTTGTTTTATTGTTACATTATGGATTTTTGTCAGCAGATTGTCTTTTCTGCATTTTCTGTATCTCGAAGCATTTTTGTATATTTAATCTTTAAATAGTAGCACATTTTTCTGTTATTAAGCAAGTCATTTTAGAGTCAAATGCTAACCGTTTTCTGTATGCGTCACTTGCACTGTGAGAGTCTATTGTTGTTTCAGAAATAAAGAGCCAAAGCAGGAAAGAGTTGTGGTTTCTGTTTACACCTACTGTTCATCAAGTACATCGTGTGTGTGTGGTGCAGTTTGACAGCAGAATGTGTGTAGAGTGCAGTTCACTGACAGCAGTTGGATGCCACTGTCTGTTTCTTTGTCTTTAGGACCTTAAACTGGAAACCATTCTAACTGAGCTGTGGTATGGTTCACATGTACACATTATTGGTGTACAAATTCACCAATGCATTGGACAGACAAGCTTGATCAGGAGGGTTGAACACCAAAGTAGAGCAGATGGTTCTGCAGAATTGTACACAATGTGAAACCAGATCAGTGACATAGAAACAGTCTCACTCAGACTCAAGAAAAAACACCAAATGTGAAAATCATCTTTTATCCCAAACAGGTGACTCTGGTCCAGTGCTTGGTGTGAAAGGGTTCATACGTAGAACATAGCAGGTGGTTGCTTAGGGCAGTAGAGCTGTGTTGAAAAGGTTCTGCAAAGTTAATTTATTTTGCTGTTGTAGCTGAGGCAGTTGGCTTGCTACGGCATTATATGACATACAGCGGGTGAAATAAGTATTGAACACGTCACCAATTTTCTAAGTAAATATATTTCTAAAGGTGCTATTGACATGAAATTCTCACCAGATGTTGGTAACAACACATCCAATCCACACATGCAAAGAAATCAAACCATAGATGTCCATAGATTATGTGTAATAATGAGAAGTGACACAGGGAAAAAGTATGGAACACATGAAGAAATAGAGGTGCAAAAAGCCATGGAAAGTCATGACACCAGCTGAAATCTATCAGTAATTAGAAAGCAATCCTGCCAATTAGTGCAAATTAAATTAGATAGTTCAACTGATGGCCTATAAAAAGGTGTCTCATTAGCAAGGTGCCACACAAGAAACATCTCCTGATGGGTAAAAGCAGGGAGCTCTCTCAAGAGCATGTATTTAGTTTTGAAGGGCACAGATCTGCAAACTCCATCACAGTTTTGGCGTATGAAAATTACATGGAACGTAAAAAAAAAATTATATTGTAAATCTCTAGTTTTATCTCTCTTACCAAATTTATTTCACTGTTTATATTATACACTGTTTATATTGAACAGATTTTATGTTCTATGATTTTATTATCCAGTGTTTTATTGTTGTTTGAACTGTTTTTTTTTATCTTGATTGTGTGTACTCTTATTTTGTGCTATAATTTTAAAAAGTTGTATACAACTAAAGTTTACTATTATTATTATTATTATATTAGTACCACCAAATGGTTTAGTTTAATGGCTTTATTGAAGCTTCATGTTTTAAACCATGCCACATGATCATAATAATTATCTGAGTGTAGTCCTCTTCCTCCTCTTCATCACAGTGTCTCAGTGTCTCTTCCGTGATGCAGTGATGGGCGCAGTGACGTGTTCACCGTTGCCACACTCACAGCAAGCATGAGATGGAGCTTTCAGCTGGGGGGGGACGGTGAGTCTTGCAGCTGGCTGGAACAACCGTCTGTCCATCCTCATCTAAAATGGATGAAAGCAGAGAATGTTTGCACAGCGTTCATTTTAATTTAGTCAAAGAAATAACCTGCCAAACCTGCCTGTGTGGCGTTCACATTACTCTAACGCAGCATATTTACCATATGCCTTGTTTGTATGTTATATCGAACAGCAAAAACACAGGGCCTGCTATTCTCTTCAATTAATTCTCAAGTCTGCATCTTTATTTTTCTATTTAAAATGTACTTAATAATACATCTGGATTTTGGGAAATAAGGAACCACATGAGTGTAATGGTTGGGAGGCTGAGGGTGAACACATATACAAAGTAACAATGCCTCGGATGTGAGAGTGAACTGGAACAATGACTAGGCAAACCCTAATGAGAATGAGTAAACGAACAGACAGGATTAACAAATAAATAACAAGTTTAATATAAAAAAATGAACAAGAAAAACAACACAGAATAGAATGAGGGAAAGAATCAGAAGACTAAGCAGGCTAACAGGGCGAGGCTGATAACAAGGCAACTAAGGAAACTTAACACTAAGGAATGGCTAACAGGAGAACAACGATGAAGCACAGAACCAGGTTACTTATGCTAGACGAGACTGTAAACCATGGACAGGCACAGGAATTGGGACAGACTGAGGGAAAAGGAGTGGGACTGGCAACATGGCTAGAACAGGAGGCGAGCACAGAGACAGGAGAGGAGAAATACTGGGATAGCTGCGGGAACAGGGACAGGCACAGAAGCAAAGGCAGACGTAATTATGTTAAACAAAACTGAGACAGGCACAGCAACAAAATAAACAACAGGCATGAGTGCAGCTACTGGAACAGGTAAAGGAACACCGATGCCACAAGGCAGGGTAACAGGTTTTTACCAAGTTCACACAAACAGGTATAGATACATTATGTAGATGCAGTTACAGAAGTGTCGTAGGGCGTGGGCACCAGTGGAGCATGAGCTGAGCGTTCACGAGCACGTCTGACGTGTCCTGAGCGTCCACCTGCATGTCCGATGTGGGTGCCGAGTCATGGTTGCGTTCAGCGATGGCAGGCTCAGGAGGTCTGGAGGTGCGGCTGCACTCAGCGATGGAAGGCGTGGGAGGTTTGCAGGCACGGCACTGGGAGGAGCGTAGGCAGGCAGGCCAGAGAGAAAAAGGCTGGGGAGGCAGGCAGGCACGGAGGGAGGGAGGCTGGGGAGAGAAGGAGGCAGGGAGGCTGACAGGGAGGGAGGGAGTGAAGGAGGCTCAGGAGGCAGTGAGGCAGGTAGGCAGCCAGGGTGGGAGGGAGGGAGGCTGGGGATACATGAGGCCAGACAAGCAGCATGTGACCCATACTCCAGGGGAGGCTGGGAATACATGTGGCCACATGATTAGAATCGAGACCCAGACACCGAGGGGAGGCTGGGGCTACCCATGGCCGGTAGATCTGAATGGAGACGCAGACTCCTGGGGGAGGTTTGGAATACATTCTGTTCATCTGGCCACATGTAACCCCAGACTCCCTCCCTCCCTTCCTGCCTCCCTCCTTTCCTCCCCAGTGTACCCAGTGTTCTTGCTCTCTCCCTGCCTGCTTGCCTCCCCACCCTCCCTGCCTCCCCAGTGCCTCTCTCTCCCTCCCTGCCTCCCCAGCCTCTCTGCTTACCCTCCTGCCCACCCACTTGCCTGCCTGCCCAGCTTATGTGCCAGTCTGCCTCCCTCCCTGTTTGCCTGTCTCCCTCACTCCTCAGCCCCCTCCCTCCCTCCATCTCTCCCTGCTTGTCTGCCAGCCTGTTTGTCTCCCCAGACTCCCTCCCTCCCTCCCTGCCTCCCCAGCCTACCACCCTCCCTGCCTGCCTCCCTAGCCTACCACCCTCCCTGCCTGCCTGCCTGTGCACCCTCCCTCCCTGCCTCCCCGCCTCCCCAGCCTCTCTGCTTACCCTGCCACCTGCCCACCTGCCTGCCCAGTTTACTTGCCTGTCTGCCTCCCTGCCTGCCTGTCTGGCACAGTGATGCATTCACCCCTGCTATGCTCACTCTCCATCACTGTGCAGCAAGCATGAGATGGAGCTTTCAGCTGGGGGCTGATGTTGAGTCTTCCAGCTGGCTGGAGCAACAGTGTGTCCATCCTCATCTAATATGCATGAAAGTAGAGGAGGTTTGTACAGTGTTCATTTTCATTTAATCAAAGAAATAACCTGCTAAGCCTGGCAGCATAGTGTTAACTTTATTCTAATGCAGCATATTTATCTGGGGGATGGGACATCCTGCTCGACTGGGAAGCAGCAGCACATGGTATTTCTGGAATGTTGGACCAAGTTGCATCGAAAGATGTTTCGACATACGTCTTGTGATTCCACTCTTACTTGAAATGGTCATATTCCAGACAATCCATGCACCTCTGTTATCTTTTTTTCATGAAAAGAAGCCACGCCTCTCCTCCATGACACCTTCTTGCATGTTTGTAAGAGATTGAAATCATGACACTCAATGTTAGTTTTGCACAATGCCAAATTCAGAAAAATGCACAAAAAGAAGTCTTCATCTCGGAGTCGTATAATTCTGATGGATCGGGCAATTTGGAACTGGTTCCTGATTCCCATCACTTTGCTTCATGAATGAAAAAGCTGATTGTGTGTTGAGGAAAACAGATGTTTTTATAAGTGGCTGTGAATGGATTTGCTTTTGCTATTAAAGTGTGTTATTCCTACTACCATATCTTCTCAGATTCACTATTCATTCGAGTTCTCTTAAGTTTATAGTCTGCTATAGACTGCTACCTGCATATCTAACACAAAAATTTGTGCTTCCCATTGCAGAGCCAAGATTATTCTGATGTGTTAAGTCATTAAAATGACTTCATTCTGGTTACCATGATATTAAGAATGGAATGCTTTGAGAATACCAACTCCAGACAGATAAACAGAAAACCTATAGATGATGCATAAAATGAATGCTGGATGAAAATAGATACATTTACTCACATCTGCAGGAGAACCTGCCATGTCTCTCTCCTCCTTCAGTGTCTGCTGCTCCTCCCTCATCTTCCTCAGCCTCTCTCCCATCATCTCCTCATCTGCCGCCTTGTGGTGTCCATGTGGAAAGGGGTGACACTGTGATGTGGGGGAATGGTGCCGATGTCTATGTCGTTGGTTATAAGGATGGATTCTGTTTCAGCGAAAATCCATGTTAGTTTAAAACCTGCGTAACATGGTACACCACAAAGTTAGTTTTCAGCTCATGAGGCACAGCATTGGAAATACCCGAGACAACTGCCAGATGCAATTTACCCTGTCCCCATCAATTTCTGAACTGCGTTACATTGTCCCCACTACTTCTTGAAAGTGTATTAAGAAAATATTAGTATTTTCTTCACAAGCTTCATTTTGCTCCATTTGATAAATATAATTTGATTAATTGTTGTTTTGATCTATAAATCTAATCATATTATGTTCTTAATGACAATCAGAACACATTCTTGCTGATATGTTGTTGAGATGATGGTGAAATAAACGCAGTACAACTGACGTTTCTTGAAATGAAATCAAAATCAATAGAAAACAACTGTACTTCAAATATATATTAAACCATAATGTGAGTTTTGAGAAGCAGGCAAGATGGGAGTCGCATGCAGCTAGAAATGTATGGCTTTACTGAGCAGAGTAAACACTGCAGGGAACAGCCTACAGTGATCACGTAAAGCTCATCATATTATTCCTAGAGAGTAACATTCTGTCCCTCAAAGGCAATGAAACAAGAAAACGTTGGTTGGTGGGATTGAATTTTGCATCCTAATGGGGAGAAGACAATTCAAGCCAGTTTTTAAACTATGCCTTTCAGGCACCAAAAGGGAGGAAATGCTGGATGGATCCAGAAGTCCCCTTGCTGTATGGTTTCTGTAGTGTAGTGGTTATCATGTTTGCTTTACAGGCAGAAAGTACCTGGTTCAATACCAGGCTGAAACTCTTTTCTTGGTAAATGTGTAACTGCTGTCCTTACAGTTGAATGGAGGGCTGTTCTTCACAGAGCAAAGTCAGGCTCCTTAACTAATCGCCAAACTGATGAATTAAAACTCGTAGCATAATGTCTATGCTAATTCAAGTCTTTCAAACATTAGTACAGGAAGTATAAACTTTAGTGAGTGTGTCCTTATTTTGTTTCCTAAAAAGGTTTATGCTAATTAGCTCAATTTTAAAAGTTACTTTCATCAAATCTATGGCAAAGAAAAAATCCTTGCAAGGCAATGTCAAGCATACAGAATTTGTGCAATAGGTTATGCTCTAAATGCCAATGAGAGAACTACAGAGATAAAGTAAAACTCTTCATATTATGCCCAGTTAGCAACAGTCTGTTTCTCGAAGGGTAAGAAACAAGAGAACTTTGGTGGGGTTGTCTGAATTTTGCATCCTAATGCTTGAGAAGTCATACTGCTTAGCCAGATTTAAAACTATGATTTTCAAGCCCCAAAAATGAGCAAATGCTGGAAAGCAGCATTTTTTTCTGCAACTTTGAATCAGATATTTCTGAAAAATTAGAATTGTAAACCATTTAAATTTTAAGTACATCTGCTCGTAAAACGCATTTTAGGCCATCCAACATACCCACGAAATTTGCATAAAATGGCAGCTATTTGTGAACAGAGAGAGTAATGGTATTTACTAACCGTCAAAATGATTTATTGCTTGATTTGATTGGTTGATTTGACAGCTGTCAATCATCCTCGTCGTCCGAATCATCTTAGAAAAGAAAGTTGATCCAATTATTCTAGTATAAATGTGATTAATAAACATGCTTTTAAAAATATACTTACGTGGAGATTGTGGCCTACAGGTTAGTGTGGTTGAACAGCGTGAATAGGCCTAGAATTATTTAGACGTATGTTATAAGCCACAGTGACCTCTGTATACGTTTCTGTAGACGTTGCCGGTTGTAAGAGGTGAAATATTTGTGAGCTCCGCCAGAAGGCTCGATGAATAGTGAATGACAGTAGAGGGATTCACCCCCTCTGCCTGTGTGACAAATTAACGCACTGCATAAACTTTTAGACATAAAGCGATCTTTTAACATATGGTAGACGCACTCTAGAAAAGATTACCTTGTAACAACTCTTTCAATATATGAACTGTTTCATCAGCTTGTGTCCTTATATCTGCAAATAAAAGTAACAAAAATGTAAACAAAACAAATACATAAAATTAACATTTATAAAAGTTCACAAATAAGAAATTACCTTGGGCGGCATTTCTCTCCACAGAGTCAAGGAAGTCGTGAACGTCGGAAACTATGGAAATACATAGAACAGAATTATACACCATGAGTAGAAAAGATCACCATAATGATATCCTTTATACCAAAACCGCATTTATGTCAGGTCATGTACTGGTTAATTTAAGTAAATAGATTCACCCACTTCGAAGCTAAAGTTTTTTCTATTTAGCTAGCCCTGAGAATAAGAATAGCCGTCGATCAAAAGAGTTTTAGTCGATCAAAATGTTTCACGTACTCTATGGCATAGCGGTCATATTACATATTGACCATTAATCATCAGAATAAAAACATTGACAATATCCTTTCCTAGATAGCTCGCAAAAGAATACTTACGATAGCTTGTAGATAATACGCATTGATTGTTAAAATGTATGTTTTGTCTAGACCTGAAATTAATTACGACGCTAAGCCCCACTGAGTTAAATCATACAACGCACGATCAAGTATTTCATCCATTAGCTAAATAAATAGCTAAATACACGTCAGCCTTTTTAGTAACTTATACGAATATAAGGTATAGCATGAATTAGTTAAGCATTACTGAATTGCTTACCTGTTGTGAACTAAAGGAGTGAAATACCGAAAACACGGCTTTAAGAAAAAGTCGGTGGGGATAGAAATGGTTTTCGGATAGAAGTTGTAAATTACGTCCCTCCCCCAACACCGCTCTCAGTTGTGGAATGCACTGAAAGTGGTAAGAGTACAACTTGTGATAACGGACAAAAACCTTGTGTGATAAAACTTATAGAGTAACCACAATGGTTAGAGATCAGACAAAAAATAAATAAATTAAAACTTTGTGATGTTTTCTGAAAAGTTTGCTTATTGCCTTGTTTGAGTACATCTGGCAAATAAGATGTGAAGAGGTGTCGTGGGAGAGTTGTGTGTGTGTGTGTGTGTGTGTGTGTGTGTGTGTGTGTGTGTGTGTGTGTGTGTGTGTGTGAGAGAGAGAGTGAGTGAGTGAGTCAATGACCTCTGACTGCAGAGTGTGTGTCAGAGAGGACACTGAACAGATAGAGAAAGTGGAGACAAACTGGTGTAGTATGAGACTAAAAAATGTTATTTTCTTTAATCACATTATTTCACTATTAAAGAATTATTTCAATGATTCCTACTCAAACATCTGGGGTACAACTAAATTTAAATGAGCGGGTACGAGGGTCTGGTTTTGTGGGAGGAGTTGCACGCTGCACGGGATTGGTCAGACCGGGTGGTTGGGTAGAAAGAAAAGGCGGCAAAATTGAGGAGTCAAATGAGGAGTGTATTTCTGACCCTGGGAGGAGTTTTTTTTTTTTCACCTTATATCATATTTTGTCAGAAAGTTTTTCCTGCATGTTGGGGGGCGGGGGGGGGGGGTGGGTGGTGAGGAGGTGTAACCTCTAGAGAATCAACCAATGGGAGGGAGTGGGAGGGGTGAATGAGTGGGTGAGTGAGAGAGAGAGAGAGAGAGAGAGACACACACACACACACACACACACACACACACACACACACACACACACACACACACACCCGAGACCCATACGCAAGTTTGAGTATGACTACATGACTGGCAGCAGAGCGGAGCGGACATTAAAGACTGGGTGGTACGTATTCGTTTAAGACTCGGAAGTTTTATTTACTTTAATCACTTGAATATTTCACAATTACATTTTTTTAAGTCAATAAAACTATTTTGAGGATCCCTCAGTGTGTTTTATTTTATTTTCATATAATATTGTCACATCATAAATCATATAATAATAATAATTATATATATATATATATATATATATATATATATATATATATATATATATATATATATATATATATATATGGAGGGTCAAAACAAATCAAGCAATAAATCATTTTTTTGACAGTTTGTAAATTCCATTACTCTCTCTTAGGCTTTCTAGGTTTATATGGAGGCTGTGCAAGAATTGTAAAGTGTGATCAGTTATAAGTAATGAGGGTTCAGGGCTGTTATGTATTTTGTACATTTAGCTTTAGATTTTATACTACAGAACTGATGGATTTACAATTTGTACAAGCAGAAATGTTCAGTTTCCTGTGTGTCAGTTTGCTGTGTGTCAGTGGTGGTAATACAACAGCTTAGTCTGAGGCTACAGGGCTCTGTAGGTGCAGTGTTTCCTTTCTGAAGCAAGCAAATTGCCTTTTCTTTTAAATACAAATCAATCATTTTCTGTGAGAGAATCAAATAATTGCAGATATCAAAGAGGTGGGACTTAGTACTGTGAATCATACACTACATGTCCAAAAAAAAAAGGTCACCACCTGGATTTAACTAAGCAAATAGGTAAGAGCCTCCCATTGGATAATTACTGCATAGGTGATTATGTTTCAGCTGGAAACAAGTTATTTAGCCCTAATTGATGCAGTGAGTACCTTCTCAGTTGTTAAACAACCATATCGAAAGACACATCCTGTGGTCGTGGAAAAGATGTTAATCTGTTTCAGAAGTGTCAAATTATTGGCATACATCAAGCAGAGAAAACATCTAAGGAGATGCTGAAACTACTAGAATCAGGTTAAGAACTGGCCAATGCCTTATTAAAAAGTGGAAGGACAGCGGGGAAACATCATCTTCGAAGAAGGAATGTGGTCGGAAAGAAATCTTGAATGATCGTGCTCGGCGATCACTTAAACGTGTAGTGAAATCAAATCATAGAAAAACAACAGTAGAACTCATGGATATGTTTAATAGTGAAAGTAGGAGCATTTACACACGCACAATGCGAAGTGAACTCAAGGGATTGGGACTAAACAGCTGTGTAGCCTTAAGAAAACCACTTGTCAGTGAGGCTAACCGGCAAAAATGGCTTCAGTTTGCTAGGGAGCATAAATATTGGACTCTGGAGCAATGGAAGAAGGTCATTTGGTCTGATGAGTCCAGATTTATCCTGTTCCAGAGTGATGGGTGCATCAGGATAAGAAGAGAGGTGGCTGAAATGATGCATCCATCGTGCCTAGTGCCTACCGTATAAGCCTGTGGGGGCAGTGCTATGATCTGGGGTTGCTGCAGTTGGTCAGGTCTAGGTTCAACAACGTTATGTGCCCAAAGAATGAGGTCAGTTGACTATCTGAATATACTGAATGACCAGGTTATTCCATCAATGGATTTTTTTTCTTCCCTGATGGCATGGGCATATTCTAAGATGACAATGCCAGGATTCATCAGGCTCAAATTGTGAAAGAGTGGTTCAACAGCATGAGACATCAGTTTCACACATGGATTGGCCACCACAGAGTCCAGACCTGAACCCCATTGAGAATTTTTGGGATGTGCTGGAGAAGACTCTGTACAGTGGTCCAAATCTCCCATCATCAATATAAGATCTTGGGAAAAAATTGATGCAACTCTGGACACAAATAAATGTTGTGACTTGCTTGTGGAAATGATGTCACAGCGAACGCATGCCGTAATCAAAGCTAAAGGCGGCCCAATGAAATATTAGAGTGTGTGACCTTTTTTTGGTCAGGCAGTGTATTTTCTCAATGATTCTTGAAACTTGGTGCTCAAACAACCAGAGCTGAAATCTAAATGTCTTTATATGCCTCATGTCAGCCACAATTCCAGGGTGTTTATACTCTAATAGAAACACCTAGTACAGTTAGAAAGTACAGCCTATCTGTTGCCATGAATATTTTGTGTTAGAGATCCACTATTTTATCACTGGTCAGTTTCTGACCACATGACCCAGGCACCTTGGACTAAATATGGGGAGATTAAAATAAAGCACAAACAGAACGTCATATTTTATTTCTGAGTGTTTCAGGTCTGTGATCTATTAGTGTTGCATCAGTGGGTTCAGATTCATATTTTAGATGAGAATAGCATTCCATATTTGTCTAGTTGATTGTATTTTTATTCATAGTACAATAGTTATTGGTACAGACCAGTCACTAAGGGTAGTCAACATTTCATGCATACTATAAATACACAAGAGGTTGGTTTACCTGTTACTTGGAGTTTGACGTCTATAAGATGATGACTGCTGATGCAACACCTGTACTGTCCCCCATCCTCTTTAGTCAGACCAGATATGAATAGAGAGAAATTTCCTGGAGCAGTAACCAGCTGAATTCTATCAGTGTAACGGTTTGTCTGGTCAGTTGACTAGATGACTTTAGATTCTTTATAAAAAAAATAAATAAAAAAACTCCATTTGACAGTCTTTGGCTCGGCCAGCAGTTCAGTTTAAGATCTTCATCAGTTTTATTAAAATATGAATGGATTATAAAAATCTTGTATTTGTATTTGCACATACTCATTCAAGGTTACCCAGCACTAAATCCTCCACTAGGTGGTGCTACTGAGAAAGAAATACAGTAGGGATACTGTGACGGAGGCATTTTGCATCAGTGACAATGTGTATCCTTGTTAAACCTTCGCTGATTTATTACTTTTGTTTTTTAATGCCTTATCTTATTTTCAAAAAACATTAAATGTATTACTGCACAAAATCACACTACCAATGAGCATTCATCTTTGACTTTTTGATATGAAGCATTATCTAGTGCTCGAGTCACCTGTTCTTGCACTGCTCTCTCACTTTGTTTTAATATTACAGACGAGTGCAGCACATCAGAGCGATCCTGGAGAAACGCTGGCATGTGAACTCATGCAGGATTTATCCTTAAAGAGCAGCTCTGACCCAGACATTGTGAGACACTGAAGCTTCAAATCAGAACCTTTAACCCTTTAATCCTTTAAATCATGTACTCAAAGTAGACTACAAAATCTTTTTAAAATAATGCTATAAGGTATTACAAGTGCCCATAAAGACTTGATGGATGCAAAATGTTCTGAACATTCATAATGCGTTAAGTGCTTTGTATGAAAGGTCTTCCCTTTTCTTATTTATAATGTGCTATGTCTATTTATAATCACTTAATCATGTAAATTGCCTTTTACTTTAAATTATTAATTCCTTTAATGTTTCTTTTAATTTTGCATTGTATTATTTAAATTGTTCAACGTTCATTTATTTTTCTTTTTAATTTTTGCAAATAAGATGAGAGATCTCAGGATGTAATAAGCTTTATTATTCATTCTATACCCTGTAAAGCTCTTTATAAACTGGGTTTAAGAAAGTGCTGTACAAGTTTACAGTTTACAGTTTTTGTGCACAGTTTACATTTTCTGACTACCATATTTGTGTAAGTGGGTTCATTGTAAATCTGCAAGTGATTTGAACTACACTAATGTTATAACTCTAATTCTTGGTTTGCCCAGATAAACACTTCCTGCGTCCTGCCTCCTTCCTGGGGTTGGTGAACCTTTGTTCGGCCCCTCCCCCCAAACGCGCGCGCGCGCGTGTGTGTGTGTGTGTGTGTGTGTGTGTGTGTGTGTGTGTGTGTGTGTGTGTGTGTGTGTGTGTGTGTGTGTGTGTTTATCCGTATGGCTATGCCCTCCCTGTGTTTCACACCTGCTCCTTATTGTGTGTCATTAGTATGCATGTATATAAGTCTTGTGTCTGAGTATAAGTGTTGTCGATGTTTAAACCCGCTTAGCCTGCTAACCACTTAGATGTCTTTTGTGTATCACAATAAATGTTTGTTGTGTGTAACGTGACTCTTCCTCACATCCTGCTTTACCTCCTCGCATCACAAAAGCAGGCCTTAAAAAATGGAGCTCTGCAGCCATCACTTGTTGAAGCAGTGTGAACTGAAACTGTGACTAACAGCTCAAAGAAAACTAATCATTCACCATTCTATGAATTTCACAAAACAACTCTCAGGTCTGCTGTGTGGTTCAGTGCAGGAAAAGGGCAGCTGTACTGAGTCTCCTACATGTGCTCGGATATGTAATGTTCTTCTACTCTTTACCAGAGTGCAGCCTGCAGAAACATATAAATTAAACAGTAAATTAAGGTAATCAGGATAATCCTTTTGAAGCTTTATTGTGTATTTAAAATTAAGTCACAAAATGCAGGAGTGACCAATGATTATTTGTGAAGCAAACATTGAATCAAATTCTGATGAGAGGAAAGATGAGAAAGACTCACCGACTCACACATAAATGTACAGTTTCATATAAAATGTAGTTTCGTATCACTCAGCATTAAGAGAGAATTTCACACTCACCTTCAGTGAGATGAAGCACAGTTAAGAGAAAACACAAACTGAAAACACCACTGACCTCCCAGCACACACTGACAACTCTACACCCACACACACACACACACACATATATTTCTATACAAGTTCACAATTAGAACAGGTCTCAGTGTGAAGTTCTCTGTACGATATCCAGTAATCCATCTCCTGCTTATCTGCTCACCTGGTAGACAGGTAGTGCACGGTGCTGGTAACACGAGAGTCACGGGTTTGATTGAGAACACACATACTGTCATACTGATAAACATGTGAGATGATATTGATAACAACATCTGCCTTATACTGTACATGTAAACATGGACTGTGGGTGTGATAAATTGAATGTCTGACAGAATAGACCATTTGTGCCTTCAGAATGAAGGAAGAAAGCTGAAAAGACCCTTTAAAATGGGGCAGTGTTCAGTGATGTAACAGCTGAGAAAAGCATGCTACCCTGCCTGTGTCCTGCATTTTGAGGTGGCTTTTGTGTGCAAGCATGTTAATGAACCATATGGGTTCAGGTAGAATAGAGCGAACGCAGCGTGCTGTCAGTCTTAAGGGGGAGTGTGTACTCACCTGTGTCCTCACGTCTCTGCTCTCCCTCTGCCCACATCTCTGAACTACAGAATGAAACCAGACAGAATGAGGCACAGTAAGCACAACATGTGTGTGTGTGTGTGTGTGTGTGTGTGTGTGTGTGTGTGTGTGTGTGTGTACCTCTGTATCTCCAGTAGATAACTCCAATTCCTAACAGCAGCAGCAGAACAGGATAAAGGATGAAGTGATACATGCTGGCAGAATCTGAATCTGTAAGTGGGAAAATATAAATAAGGATGGAAAGTGTGTGTGTGTGTGTGTGTGTGTGTGAGAGAGAGAAAGAGAGAGAGAGAGAGAGAGAGAGAGAGAGAGAGAGAGAGAGAGAATGTGTGCAATGTAACAAATAAAATGGGAATAAATGTTACTATTTCACTAAAGACACAGCCGAGGTTTCACATTGTATCTTCACATCTTATCAAAACGCATCAGAACTATGACCTCTTACCTTTATCTGGGGTCTCTGTATTGTGTGTTCCAGTAGGTCTTTGATATGATGTTGTAGTTGAAGGTATTGGTCTAGTCTGGACTTTGGTCATTGGAGTAGAGTTTGTAGTGAAAGTGGGGGGAGAGGGAGAGAGAGAGAGAGAGAGAGAGAGAGAGATAGAACATTGCATATGGACTAAATGAAAACAGCAGCAGGTTCATTTACCTGTAATATCAAGTAGCACTCTTTTGACAACCTTACTGTTCAGGGAACACACATACACTCCTTTATCCTCCTCAGTCAGCTGTGATATGAGTAGAAAGACATTTCCTGGAGAATAACTGAGCTGCTGAACTCTGCCTGTGTAACGCTGAGTCTGGTCAGTGGGGTAGATTTCTTTGTCTCTGAAGGTCCATTTAAGAGTGTGTGGTTTGGTGTGTAGTCCAGTCCAGGAGCAGGGCAGTAGAACAGACCCTCCCACATGACCTTGTAGATTCTGTCCAGCTGTGGATGTATAACTGGAGTTTTGGTGTTTATATCAGGTAAAACTCTCAGGTCTGCTGTGTGGTTCAATGCAGGAAAAGGGCAGCTGTACTGAGTCTCCTACATGTGCTCGGATATGTAATGTTCTTCTACTCTTTACCAGAGGGCAGCCTGCAGAAACATATAAATTAAACAGTAAATTAAGGTAATCAGGATAATCCTTTTGAAGCTTTATTGTGTATTTAGAATTAAGTCACAAAATGCAGGAGTGATCAATGATTATTTGTGAAGCAAACATTGAATCAAATTTTGATGAGAGGAAAGATGAGAAAGACTCACCGACTCACACATAAATGTACAGTTTCATATAAAATGTAGTTTCATATCACTCAGCATTAAGAGAGAATTTCACACTCACCTTCAGTGAGATGAAGCACAGTGAAGAGAAAACACAAACTGAAAACACCACTGACCTCCCAGCACACACTGACAACTCTACACCCAGAACTCCACCACCACTGTGGACACACACTGACTCCAGAACTCTCTCAGCAGTACTTCAGTCCAACAGACCCTAATGTCCACCCAGCAGAGAGGAACTGGGATCAAATGAGCTTGGCCAGACCTCTTCTGTTCTTTAATGTTCTCATCAGCAATTTCACAAAACCAAACACATTATTGTTTATTTAATGTTTATTTAATGACATTTTGCACTATATTGGACTGTTTGCACTTGTGTAGCATGTTGTCTGTTGCACTGTTGTTTTTATGTTGCACTATGGTCCTGGAGGAACATTGTCTCATTTTTGTTGTGTACTTGTATATAGCTGAAATGACAATAAAACCTCTTGAACTTGCTACGTGGGTCCTGAGAAGACTTGCTGTTACTCGGTTATAACTTCACTTCACAGCGCACACACCCACTCTGACCCAGCTGCTGTCCCTGTGAAATGCACATGCATGGTGTGGCCACAGGGTGGAGCTGTTTCCTGCACAAACCTGTTTCCTACTCACACTGTGTTTTCTCTGTTTAGACTGACAGACTAGAAAGCACACACAGGCTTTCGCTGGTAGTTCATAAACATGATTTGCTATGGGTTCACACATTTTCCCCAAATTTCCAAATACAAATATTGTCAATATTGTCAAAATACAAAAAGGATGCAATGTTTACAGACCTCAAAAATGCAAATAAAACAAGTTTACATTAATTTTTAAACAACAATAATAAAAATAATAATTCCAAAATCAATATTTAGTGGAATAACCCTGATTTTTCAACCACAGCTTTTATGTGTGTTGGTTTGCTCTCCACCAGTCTCTCATTGCTCATTAAATTAGATTAAACAAGAGGTGATGACCCAGTCAGAACCTCATTAATTATATATGAACATGTGTGTGGGTGTGTGGGTGTGTGTGTGTGTGTGTTTCTAAGTGTGTGACCAAAAACATTTTTTGCAAAGTCACCTTTTGTGAATAAAACAAAGTGGAGAGAAAATTAAATCTCACAAGCATTCTCACTAAGAAACAGTCCCTAATTTACACACTCTCGTACCTGGACATGCCTAATAATTTAGTCTCTCTTTCTGCCGAGGCTCACCTACCCCTGATGTCATGATGTTATTGAGCCTACACCCATCTCAGCTGCCATGGCTACTCCCTCCACCCACTGATGTCCCTTGCTGTAGCCCACCACACCTCCACCCCAGCCAACTACTTGATGGACGTTGATGGACGTTCTCTTGCGGGATGGGTTTCGGACACATGCACTCCATCGGGACAAGACTAGGACATCTAGAAAACTGGACTAGACATTAATTGCTTATTTTTTAAATTGTATTATTAGTTTTTTACTTTTGTCTTAAAATTGTTATTATTGTGGTGACTGTTGTCGGTCAGAGGAGGATGGGCCCCACCTTTGAGTCTTGGTTCCTCTCAAGGTTTCTTCTTCATGCTCTAGGGAGTTTTTCCTTGCCACTGGGGGCTTGGACTCGGACATTTGTAACACTGCTTTGTGACAATTTCTGTTTTAAAAAGCGCTACACAAATAAATTTGATTTGATTTATTATGATACACCATTCAAAAATGTCATATTCATGTGACACTCTGTTTAGGAAGTTACAGTTATATGGCTTTAATGCAGCTAGTAAGTCATTAATATGTCAACAAAAGAATAAATAAATGAATTGAACATTTAATATCAGTCTGTTCAGAGTATGACACACCTGAGTGTGTGCTGAGTTCCCAGTGCCATTACAGATTGCATCGGAGTATCTCATTTCTTGATAATCCTGCGGAAACCCAAATGTTTGGTTAAATGAAGAAAGCTGCTGAGGTCATTAGAGTGGAAGTAATGTCTGTGCATATGGAGTGTTTTGCAGTGTTAGCTCAGTGGTTAAGGTACTCAGCTAGTAATTAGAAAGCTGTCAGTTGCCACTGTTGGGCCTCTGTGCAAGGCCCTTAATCCTCAATCGCTTAAATTGTATTCAATTATAACTGTAAGTTGCTTTGGATAAAAGTGTGAGTTAAATGTTGTAAATGTTATATATTGGCTTTCTGTATTTCTGAACTATTTCTGATTGCTTACTTCTGTTTTGTGCCCCTCCTGGATTTGTCTGCCTGGATATTTTGTCTCTCTGGATTTCAACCTGGACTTTAGTTCCTCTCTGTGATGCTCCCTGGCTCTGTTTATCCTATAGTACTGGTTCTGATCCTTGCCTGAGTTTGACTGTGTTGGATTATCCTTTTCTGATTAAAATCACATTTCATTTTATCCTTGAGCATCTGGCTTTCTCTGAAACATCAGTGTCACTGGAGTGAATGTGACATTGTTCCTCAGAATCCCTGCTGAGTCAATCAGTGATTGATTAAACCATGAAGTTCAGAGCTGGATCACAGCAGAACTTAAAGCCCATGAATCTCAACAAGTAGCATGGTCGTGTGTGTGTGTGTGTGTGTGTGTGTGTGTGTGTGTGTGTGTGTGTGTGTGTGTGTGGGCTGTCCAGCCTTCCTGATCAAGTGTGTAGTGACCAAGAGCTGAATCATACACAGAATAACCAAGTGAGGAATAAATAAACAGAAATAAACAAGTGAGCACATTTCCACTCATTACTAATAACCACCTGGGAAATAAATATAACTTCTTCAGATATTATATATACATATACGAAGAAGATTCCAAATTCCACATCCTGAAAAGCACCTTACTTGTAAGAGATCTTCTTCACACTCCATTTAGGCATCACTGTTGGTACAACAGGACAAAAGCAACAAACACAACTGGCACATCTGGGTGATGCTGTTGAATGTGCATGTTCATGTGTTTTAGCACACACACCCTACAACACCAACACACTGTCCTCGTCCACCACTCAGGTCGCTGGGAAACTTTCCCACACAGGTGATTTGAAAGAAACAGGTCATAGTGTTAACAATTCAGTAAATGTCGCTAACGAGTTTGAGCTACATTTACCCTCGCATGTTGCTAACTTGCTAATAGATTACAGCTTAAGGTTTGGAGTGGAAATCGCAGATGTGAAGTTTGATTCCACATTATGTTCATCAGCCTTCACACTTAGGCTACCGTGTACTCTCCGTATGACTGCATACAGTGAAGTGTAATGTGTATGGAGTGATTTGGGATGAAAACACATACCATTACACTCCTAATATTTATATTTTAGTATAACTATATAGGTAATAATGTCATATAAAGCTGTAGCAAGCCAACTGCCTCAGCTACAACAGCAAAATAAATTCACTTTGCAGAACCTTTTCAACGCAGCTCTACTGCCCTAAGCAACCACCTCCTATGACCAGCCTATATATGAACCCTTTCACACCAAGAATTGGACCAGAGTCGCCTGTTTGGGAAAAAAAGGTGATTTTCACATTTGGTGTTTTTGCTCGAGTCTGAGTGAGACTGTTTCCATGTCACTGATCTGGTTTCACACTGTGTACAATTCTGCAGAACCATCTGCTCTACTTTGGAGTTCAACCTCAGTCCTAAAGAGAAAGTAACAGACAGTGACATCCAACTGCTGTCAGTGAACTGCACCACACACACCTTCATGATGTATGTGGTTATCAGTGGGTATAAACAGAAACCACAACTCTCTGTCCTGCTTTGGCTCTTTATTTATGAAACAGCAATAGACTCTCACAGTGGAAGTGATGCGTACAGACAAGGGACGGCATTTGACTATAAAATGACCTGCTTAACATAAAAATGTGCTACAATTTAAAGATTAAATATCCAAAAATGCTTCAACAGAGATTCACAAATAAAATGAAGAAAAACCATTCTGCTGAAAAAATCCATAATGTAATAAAACATAATAAATTGTTTTTATTATTGTACAGACATATGATACTTGTAGGAAATGATACTTGTAGGAGTCACAATTATAGTTGCAGACTGAGAAAATTTTAATTGACGTTTACAACGTTTAACATTTAGATTTAGCAGTTAGCCTTCTTTCCCAAGCAGATGATGAAATCAAGAGGAATAAAACCCAAGTACTCTGGTTCTTGGAGTGGCTACACTGTAATGTTATCAGTCTTAGTCCTGCCCCTGTCACTGTTAGTCCTCCCCCTACAATTCCTAACTTATGCCAGTCTGAAACCACACCTGAAGTAACTAATTAGCAGTTAATTAGTAATTACCAATAGATACAGAAAATTATACAAAGACAGCACTGAAACCAAGACAGAAGAACATAACTACACTTCACTGGCTAGATACGATACAATACAAAAGTCTGTGTGTGTGTGTTCAGGTTTGTTAATTTAGTTTGATATTGACATATTCTGTATTATCTCCATTATCCATTGCTCTGGGTGCTGGTCTGGTGGTGTTTATATGGGCTACAGTAGAATACATCACATCATCCTGCAGAAAATATCACAATTACAAAATATTAGCACACATACATATAGAATAATGCACACCCTGTTGAGTGGATTAATACAAGTGTTAATATAATAAATGTATTGTATTGCAGAGGTGTTAACTGTAATACATTTAATCCATAAATGCACATGTAAATATAATTTATGCAAGCATGTGTGTAATCTGTTTTATACATTTCACAAACATTTAAACACTCACCAGCCACTTTATTAAAGACCTGCAGTCTGTAATTTAATATGTGCACATGTCTTACAGGTGTGCACCACTGTTTAGTGTGTGACCACAGGAGCACTGCTGAATGGATTCTACCTGGATGGTAGACCACTCTCAACAAACAAGTGTCTCTGCAGTGGTAGTGTCTTTAGGGCACGTATGAGTGTGTAACAAGAAAAGCAGTGTGTCTGAAGTTTATACACAAGCCTGTGGAACTGCACACAGGTATATAATGCAGCTAGCAGATAACGATGTAGTGTAAAGGTGATCCTAATAAAGTGGCTGAGGAGAGTAACCACATACATACATCACCTGCCCTTTTTAATACAAATGATAAATGTGTGTTGATCAATTTTTCTTTAGTTAATGAGTGTTTACTGAAGAGATCTTGAAAACTAGTCAGACCAAAATGAATTTTTCCAGTACGCAAAATATACCCAGATGACGTACTGCTATGGCCAAATAATCCAGTACGTGACCAGGCCTGTCTCCGTGGTGTACTGTATCTCATCATGCAACGGTGGTGGTAAATCACAAGTGGGTAGAACTTCATACGTTCGCATGACCTCTTAGTATGGTTTGTGTTTTTTACACACTGGATATTATGCATCATACTACTAAAGGGAACAGTAAACAGTATACAGTATATAATGAGTCCAGTATGCAGCATACAGTATGTAGTAAGCTATTTTGTATATAGCCCAAAGGTTTCTTGCCTCATGTCGGTGTTACATGAAGGGATTGGCCAGCAATTACATTATTTTCCTTTTCCCCGGATGGCCGAGACATGTTTTGCTCCTTTAGTTTAAAACAAAAGCTGCTAATGTTACTAACAAACTCTGGAAGCCAACAGCAACAGCAGGTAACAGTCGTTGTAATTAAGTTGGACACTGGAGGTCAACAGCAACCCAAGTCTAACCTTAGTACATAATGGTCTTCATACATAAGTTAGATCACTACATGTCCACAAAGCTTTCTTAACCTGCTCAAACCTCATCCAGATTGTAGTGACGAGTTTATTCTCTTTTCTAGTTCACAGTGAGTCATACTGCACAATGACTAGTTTGTGAGACCTTTATTAAGACCTGGATGCAGTTTGAGCTGGTTGAGAGTCATCTGTGGGCATGTATTTATGAAGGTTAGATTTGGGTTGCTGATGACCTCCAATGTTTGTTAGCAAACAAACAGAATTGCACTCAAAATAATTTTGTCTAAGGGGAAAAATAATGTAAATTAGACTTTTCACCTAAATACTCCTTTAAATGCCTGAGCTGTCTATTAAAATATTTCCCCTCTGGTGCTCTGAAACAGACACTACAGGTAACAGAAGCGTTACTGCATGTCACGTGGTCATCACTAGTTAAAGGCCAGCAGACAACTACTGTTAGCTAGTAGGTAGTGAATAGTCAAATAAAAAAGAAATACAATTAAAAAACTTTAGTCGACTTTAGTTTTTTAGCACTGATTCAGGCACAATTTAGGTACTTGCTCAATTTTAAAAGTATTGTTTTAGTAATGACATCAGAAAAAAACCCAAATGATACACAATCCTACTTGCAGAAAGTACGAAACGTGACATATGCCGTTTATCAGTCATCAGATTCATTTTCCAGACTGTTTGTTCACACCTTTTTATATGGCATGTCACGGAGACGTGTATCTGCATGGCTGTTTCTTCTGTGCATGTTGTTCATGGATTCTAATAAAATGACACCTTTTTGATAAACCATTTTGCATGACGCTGATATGACCTGTTAGCATGTTTATCTCCTGTCCCTCTCATCCCTCTAACCTTTCTGGCACTTTTCTACTACTTTGGTTGATTCATAAGTTACTTCTGAGTGCAGTGAGGTGTCTAAAAAGGCCCAGTAGCATAAAGGTACTGCTATAGAGCAGGTGATCATAATAAAGTCATCATCAAGCATATAGCGTACACACACACACACACACACACACACACACACACACACACACACAATGCTTAACATCTCTAGCTGCAACAGTCATAAGTGAATGACTGCTGAAAAGTCACTGGTAAACTACAGCACATTAGGCAAATAAAACTACTCTGTGAAACTACAGAATATTAAACAATTAACTGCTCTGCTAAACTACAGCATATTAGATGATGTCATACTGTCTGTCATAATTTAGCAATCAGAATCGACTGTGTGCACTGCAGTAAAGACTGTAGTGAAGTTCTCTGTGCACACAAGAATAAGGCCCTTAAAGTTTTTCCATACTTTCAGAAACACATGACCTCTCACGAGTACCTGCATAACTTTCACTGGGTCTCAACATGCAGAAACTAATCACTAATCCAAGCTCTGACACTGTAGAACAGATCTGTGCACTGAATCAGAGTTCACTGATATTATAACATGGATGTGTGACACTCACCCGTGTCTGCTGATCTCTCCTCTGTCCTGTTTGTCCCTCTCTGTTTACTTTCTGTTCACGTCTCTGAACTACAAAATTAACAGATATGTATGAATTTATTTATATACAGATTTTATTATCAAGAGCATCTCACATGTTTATCAGTATGTGTGCTCTCTGGGAAGCAAATCCATGACAGTGTGTTATCAGCACTGTGCACTACCTGTCTACCAGGTGAGCAGAGGTCTGTATTACTGGATAATATTGTACAGAGAACTTCACACTGAGACCTGTTATAATTGTCTGTGAACTTGAATAGGCGTGTGTGTGTTTGTGTGTGTGCGTGTGTGTGTGTGTGTGTGTGTGTACCTCTGTATCTCCAGCAGATGACTCCTCCTAATCCCATCAACAGCAGTAAACCCCCCACACCAGCTAAGATGGTATGACGTGTGTACAGTGAAGAATTCTCTGCAATTCCTGCATGTGGGAATGTGGGAAGCAGAATTAAAATATGATGTATTATTTGTCACTTTTAATATTATAGTGTATGAATTTCATAACAAGCATTCAATATAAATGTTTTTTTTGGCACAAAAACAAAGAGGATAGAGCATGAATGAGTCTCTGTGTCTCTACAATCTGAAATTACAAATTTTGGCATTATACTTCATTGAGAGTTGACAATATTGATATTGATTATTATTGATAATATTAGTAATTAATTAAAGTTGACATTGTCAATGTCCTTAAGACTACATTATGTTGTCGGAAACATCACAGATGAAAAACCTTTAACCATTTTCAGATGTTATTGTTGTAGTAGGTTTAGAATGAAGCTGTTGGACTTGTTTTGTCAGTGTGCGCTGGAGTTCCAGACATTTGTTAGTGTCTCTCTCTCTCTCTCTCTCTCTCTCTCTCTCTCTGCCTAGCCGCCCACTTCACCTCCTGTAACATCTCTGTTGTACTGGAACTGACAACCTTTGTTATTCTACCAATCCCAGTGTCTGCCTTTGTCTGTCCCCATTCCTGTCTTTGTAACTGTCCCAATCCCAGCTGTGGTTTGGGTTCCTGTTATCCCGTATCCCGTGCTCCTACTCTCAGCCGGGCTCCCATCCATCCCGCTGCCCAAGCTGGAACCCACTCGTCTCCTGTCCAGCCTGCTGTCAGGTCTCTGGTTGTGGTACAAAGTCCTGTTTCCACCCCTCACCCGATGGACTTTCCCCTTTTTTTTCTCCTTTCCCACCTGTCCTTGTCCAGGTTCTCCAGACCCTGCTGTGTGATGCCGGGCTCGGGCTCCCTTGTCAACTGTTATGCACGTCAGGAACCCCGTGTTAAGGAGGGTGTGGGTGCTACTGTAACACCCCTCACCACCATCACACAGGAGCCCCGTGTTAAGGAGGGTGTGGGTGCTACTGTAACACCCCTCACCACCATCACACAGGAGCCCCGTGTTAAGGGGGGTGTGGATGCTACTGTAACACCCCTCACCACCATCACACAGGAGCCCCGTGTTAAGGGGGGTGTGGGTGCTACTGTAACACCCCTTCACCACCATCACACAGGAGCCCCGTGTTAAGGGGGGTGTGGGTGCTACTGTAACACCCCTCACCACCATCACACAGGAGCCCCGTGTTAAGGGGGGTGTGGGTGCTACTGTAACACCCCTCACCACCATCACACAGGAGCCCCGTGTTAAGGGGGGTGTGGGTGCTACTGTAACACCCCTCACCACCATCACACAGGAGCCCCGTGTTAAGGGGGGTGTGGGTGCTACTGTAACACCCCTCACCACCATCACACAGGAGCCCCGTGTTAAGGGGGGTGTGGGTGCTACTGTAACACCCCTCACCACCATCACACAGGAGCCCCGTGTTAAGGGGGGTGTGGGTGCTACTGTAACACCCCTCACCACCATCACACAGGAGCCCCGTGTTAAGGGGGGTGTGGGTGCTACTGTAACACCTCTCACCACCATCACACAGGAGCCCCGTGTTAAGGGGGGTGTGGGTGCTACTGTAACACCCCTCACCACCATCACACAGGAGCCCCGTGTTAAGGAGGGTGTGGGTGCTACTGTAACACCCCTCACCACCATCACACAGGAGCCCCGTGTTAAGGGGGGTGTGGGTGCTACTGTAACACCCCTCACCACCATCCTCCTCCCCATGTGCTCCTTTGTTTGTTTTTGTTCCTCCACATGCTTTGTGTTGTTCATGCCCTCACACAGGGGTCCTGTGTTTCCCCTTTCACTTACCCCCGTCACCTGGGTCTAGTCTCACCCTCATTATTTACCCTATAAAGCCCAATCCAGTACAACCCCTAATGTGTTATTTTGCCTTAATCGCTTGTATGACATTGTGTATGCAACATTAGCACAGTACGTTCATGTGCGCTTTCATTTTCATTAAAAACAAAAACGCATCAAACCAGGCTAAGTCACGCTTGCATCCTGCCCCACACTCGTTAAACCAATGCGTGTTACCTCCATTGGAAGTGGATGGACTGAATGTCTTCTAACCTGTTGGAGACGTCATTGTAGTAGTAGGTTTAGTTGAAGCTGTTGGACTTGATGTGTCAGTGTCCACTGGAGGAGGATTTACAGGTTTATATGGAGCCTCTGCAAGAATAGAAAAGTGTGATCAATTATAAGTAATGAGGGTTCAGGGCTGTTATGTATTTAACATGTTTAGATTTTGTACTACAGAACTGATGTATGTACAGTTTGGCCAAGCAGACGTGTTCAGTTCTCTGTGTGTCAGTGATGGTGATACGTTGACTAAGTCTGAAGCTGCAGGGCTCTGTAGGTGCAGTGTGTCCTTCAGTCATTTTCTGAGAGTGAACGAATTAGGGGCTCCTGGGTCGAGTCTCTCTCTCTCTCTCTCTCAGTGCATTTCAGTTCAGTAAGCTTTATTGGCATGACCATATACAACTATAGTATTGTAGTATTGCCAAAGCAGTATTATAACATGAACATTACACAACATTACAACCTTTGCAATTATGGAAATTAAGAATTCTGTTACGATAAAGAACTTGAAGAACTGTAATTGTTCTGAAATAATAATAATTGGAAGAAGTAAAAGGGAAGAAGTGAAAAGAAAGAAATAAATAATAAGGATGGAAAATAATAAATACTTATTAAAAATAAATAGTTAGGTAACTTTTATAAACTGTGTGTGTGTGTGTGTGTGTGTGTGTGTGTGTGTTTGGGTGGGTTAATCACTGACCCTCATCTTATGGCAGGCAGATATGTATCACCCAGCTAAAGCGCTGCTTTCCTTCTTTTCGCCCAGTAGGATGGGCAGTTTGTCAGTGTTAGACAGACACTTAAAGTTGGGGTGGATTGTCTCAGATTTTGTAAAGTAAATTTGCCATATTTGGATGAATTTTTCACATTCAGTGAGGAAGTGCAGCTCTGTCTCTACAGTGTCATATTTACATTGCTGACAGAGTCTCTGTTCTCTGGGCAGCCATGACATTTATATCAGCTGGTCTGGACGGCCAGGCTGTGTTCTCTGAGTCTGGACTTTGTCAACGTGGTTCTGTGTTTAATGTCAGTCACTGTGTACAGGTCGTCTGCTACAGTGTACTGACGTTTTAGGGCCAGATAACGCTGCATTTTGCTTTGTGCTTGTGTTTGTGTTCCAGTGGGTGATGTAGTTTAGTTTGTGAAGTGTAATAATTTGGTTTGGTCTGATTGTACTTCGGACTGGTCCTGATGTGTTAGTGTTAGTGTGTGTTAATGAACAGCACCAGCTGTGAGAGGAGACTCTTCTCTGCTCTTATTTTTCTTTTTTTCTTTTTCTTTCTATCTCTCCCTCTCCCCCTCCCTCCTTTTCTCTCTCTCCATCCCTCCTTCACTCTCCATTTATCCCTTTCTCTCTCTCTCTCTCTCTCTTTCTGGGAGTGAATGAATTAGGGGCTCCTGGGTCAAGTCTCTTCCTCTCTCCCTCCTTCCCTCCCTCCCTCTTTCTCTCCTCCCCTCTCTCTCTCCCTCTTTCTCTTTCTCCCCCTCTCTCTAGAGCAAATGAGAACAGTAGTAACTAAATAAGGAAACTAAACAAGTCGTGTGTAATATGGGTATACAACTGACTAGAACCTAAACAGGACAGAAGACAAGAGTCATTAACTACAGGCATGAAATACAAATACAAACAGAAGATGTAACTAGAAACAGACAGAAGTAGAACTGCAGATCCTGCCGCTGGATAGATTTTTTGTTTTATGTAGTACAGTAGTTATTGGTACAGATCAGTCACTATATGCAGGCAACAACATTTCATACATTAAATACACAAGAGGTTGGTTTACCTGTTACTTGGAGTTTGACCTCTATAAGATGATGACTGCTGATGCGACACCTGTACCGTCCCCCGTCCTCTTTAGTCAGACCAGATATGAATAGAGAGAAATTTCCTGGAGCAGCAACCATCTTAATTCTATCAGTGTAACGGTTTGTCTGGTCAGTTGGGTAGATGACATTAGATTCTTCTATAAAACTCCATCTGACGGTTTTTGGCTTGGCCAGCAGTCCAGTGCAGTAACACGGCAGCAGGACAGACCCTCCCACGTATCCACTCAGCACTATGGGAGGATTCACAACATCCTTGCAGACTAGAGAGAGCAGAAACACTGACATGTTACACTACTTTTATGAAGTAACCTGTACAACCAGTGACATTCTTCTGTGAACCATCATATGAAGACAAAACAAATACATTTGGGAAATGTTTAACATCCTTTTGTTACAGAATTTATGCAAGTTTATGCTCTCTGTCACATGCATTAAAATATAAATGGATTAGAAGAATCTTGTAGAGTCAGTGGTTCTAGCCCATCTGGTGTAATACACAGTTAGTGTTAACCATCCTCCAACTCCAGTCATGGTCAGTGTCTGACCACTGAACCACTGCTGGCTGGATATCTTTCACTGTCAGAACACTCTCAACCTACCAGTAGCACTGAATCCAGTAACACTGCTGTACCTGAACCAGTCATACCAGTACAACACCCACTACCAAGCCTCCAGCACTGTACGTGTGCAGAGGACTGACGTGTGCAGAATGGTTCAGTATCCACATATACTGGGATATCTGTGGTCAGAAACTGACCAGTGATGTCCTGGGTGCCGGGTGACACACAAACTGTGTAAGACACCAGGTGGACACAGTCTGTAATTATACCTACACATTCACTTATTAGAGGTACTGAAAGTGTTCAGTGAGGGCAGGTGAAATGTATGTTAGTTGTGTTTAACTCTTCTAGACTGGTGACAGAGGGTGTCTGGTGACTAATATCTGAGGATAATGTGGTCCACATGATAGATACATAAATATGTAATGGTGTTTCTCTATTTTTAAATGTGCTGTTTTTGAATTTTAGTAAAATGTGAGTTATGTGTGTCTAATAAAGTGTGTGGTGAACGTATTTATATTACATTTATTTGTATGTTTAAAAAGTAAGTTCATGGTGGAGAGCCAGGCTAAATCGACTTACGAGGTTTTCATTGGTATTAGGAATGTGGTTGCTAATAATGTTTTACCTGAAATATAAAGTCTTAGGTATGTGTATTCATTGTCTTTAATATAACACCTGTAGTCTCCCTCATCCTCTTCAGTCAGCTGTGATATAAGTAGAGAGAGATTTCCTGGAGAATGAACAGTACCCAGCAGAACTCTGTTTCTATACTGTTCACTCTTACTGGAGATCACATTCCATGAGTTTCTGTTTGTGTTGCATTTCCTCCAGGTGAAACTCTCAGGTTTGGTGTGTAGGTCAGTGCAGGAACAAGGCAGCAGTACTGAGTCTCCTGTGTATGCAGTGATTTCGGAGTTCCTGTGATGTTCTAGTATACAGCCTACAGAAACACACCAATAGATGACATTCAGTATGTGATAATAATGATCAGATGTCGCTTACCAAGTGAGGCAACTAGTAAATCTGAACAGATGTGAGCACCTCAAAACATGTAGTACCTTCCTGTTCTTGAAACTGGGTGATGAAGCTGAAATGAAACTCCCATATGACTCTGTTGTAAATTACTTTGTACTGAAAGTGATGCGTTTGCCCTGGTCCTGAAATAAAGTGTTCCATTTTGATGTTTATATGATTGTGAATGTCTTAAGTAATGCCACAAAACTAACAGTTAAATAAAGGTCAGAGACAATATATGTAACTCTGATAGAGCATCAGTGTGGAAGCCTTCACTAGAATTCTTTATATTAAGTCAGCAATCGTCACGGAACGCTCCCCTCGCCACTGGTCACGTGGTACGGCCCACCGCCTGCAGTTGAAGTCACTTTTTGTTTTGTAACCACGCCCCCATGATGGCACACACCTGTTCCTGGTTTAATGTTGTGTGTGTGTGTGTGTGTGTAGTTAAACCCCTGTTGGTGTGTGCATTAGTGTTGGTCATTGTTTGTGTTGCTAATCCTACGTGTATTCATGTTAAACGTATATGTTTGTGTTGCCGTCGTTAGTGTTCCTGCAGTGTTACGTGTATTCGTGTTATCCGTTTATGTTGTGTGAGTGCCGTCGTCGTAAGCGTTAAGTATCAATAAATGTCTGTCATAGTCGAGGGAGTCTGTGCGTCCTGCTCTGCGCCCTGCGGCACTCCAGCTGTTACAGCAATCAAGTGGCACATACAACAAATGCTACAGATTCTTGAAGTGCTGATGTTTGTTCAGTTTTCCACCTGATCTCACTGAGTTTGTCTGTGTGTCTAGTGAGGGGTCTGGTGTTGTCTGTACAGGCAAAGGTCTGAGTAACAGAAATGATCCAGTTAGATTCCCATTCTAATTAGATTTCTATTCCCATCATGTATGAAGACTTAAGCATCGGTCACATCTAACTGCCACCTCGCTCATGTTTTCACATGGGTGGAGCAAAATGAGGAGATTATAGGCGGTCTTGGTATTGTGTAATTTTGGGGAACGTAGTCCTTCAGAAAACAGCTAACACTACTTGTGACATTGTTCTAATAATTAGTATAAGAATAGCAGCTGCTTTTCTTTCAGAAAGAAGCAAGTAAAGCTCTTGCCCCTTCAAGTGAATGAGGTTTTTCACCAGGCAGATTTTTCTCGTGTTCGGTGTGAAAGATTATTTATACTGCAGATTTAGTGTCTGATGCTGCCTTTAAATTTAACCTAAATAAGATGCCTTAGCAGGCAGCATATGTCATAGGGAGTGATCTGGAAGCATATTGCTCAGTATTTCCATAGACATTCCAGAAAATTCTAATTTAAAGCCTCAACCCAACCAGCTACAAAATTAAGATAAAAAAAAAGAGCAAAATTACAAGACTTTGTACATAAATGCTTCATGAACTACAAATTCCATAATGCCCTCATACAGGTAGCTGAGATATGTGTACACTGAGAGAGACTGAGCTACAACGTCATTTGTCATGGCATACTATGTCATTTCAACCAAGAAAATCATAACATATTCATATGTGTAGGCCAAACTCTCGACTATGAAGTCTTGTTCTTGTTTGCCCCAACTGTTGTGGTCATCTGTGGTCTCTTACAGAGATATTGTTCTTCATCAATTGTTATTCAGGACAGTAAATCACTCTACCAGCTGTGGGTTCCTCTCGGATGTGCTATGACAGGGATGCTGCTCGTATGTGGTCACTCTTTGATTGGTCAGTGTTGGACAAACTCTGCTGTTGATCAATCAAGATAAGACTAAAGAAATTCTGAACCATATGGAGTTAATGCTGGAGCAGAGCTGAGAGTGGAGCTGGAGCAGAGTTGGTGGACTGAAGACGTACATTTGGAGAACTCTCTCCCTTGGGCTTGTGCTCTCTCTCTCTCTCTCTGTCATACTCTCTCTCAGTCACATTCTCTTTCTGTCTCTCCTTCTCTCTCTCTTTTTTCTGCCTGGAAGCCCCAGCAGACATGCTCTACTGTTCCTGGTCACCCACTTCACCTTCTTTAATGTTCATGTTGTCTTTCTCTCAATCCATCTAGCAGTTAGGTAACATTTAGAAAGTATTTTCTGTGCCACATTTCTGTAACTTATTTACAGAGTTTCATTATAATATCTATTTTATTCTAATTGGTTTCATTATAATATCCATTTTATTCTAATTGGTTTCATTATAATATCTATTCTATTCTATTGTGTATCTACTTCTCTTCTGTTATGCTAATTAACTCTTTGCTACATTGAACTCATGAAGCTCGGCTCTCCGTGTAGTATTTGTAATGAGACTGATGGAGTCCAGACACTCGCAGATGACGTTAATCACTTGATAATTTATTAAGAGAGGAAGTCCAAAGCTGTAGTCAAAATTCTCTGCACTGGTGGATTGAGGCTGAGTGAAGAGCCAGCTATATTTTTCTATATATTTAGACTGCTGACACCAGTTTCCTGTAAAGTATCCAATCTCTGCACTGTAAGTTTAGTAGATCAAACCCTATGTTAGGCTGGCTGAACCGCTGACAAAGCAGGATGTATTAAGACTGAGGAATTATAGAAAGGTGGTTATGCATATTCTCATAACACATGCTAGACAATGCAGTAGAGCATACTCTTCAGAATATAAATTATAATTACAGGCATAATTTGGAATCAGATACATTTTGTAGTTTTATGTGCATTAAACCTTTGCCTGCACCTCTGCCTTTGGTTGTAGGTAAGTGGGACAGAGGTAAATAATTACAGTAACAAGCTCCAAATATGTCACTTGTAATGTCAAACTGACATCAACATTGACTAAATAAACTTTTATGACTCTTTGTTTACGCCCATTTGCAACTTGCCATAGCAAAGCCTTGCTTCTTATTTTAGATGTTTCAAATCAAAAAGCTAAAATAAGAACACATTAGTGATTTTGATCCAGCTGGTCCACCTACATTAATGATCTGCACACTGTGCAGTTTTCAGAATGATAATGTAACGCAGAGGCAGACAGGACTTTACACACATGTGTAAACGAAAGTTCTTCATTTGCAAAACAGGTGGACACAACGGCAAAATTAACCAAATGATGCAAACTAAACACTGATTAAATGGAACACCAAAAAGGGAGAAAAACGATACAGGAACTGTGCAGAAACAATAAAATTGTGATGTAACATTTAATACTAAGACATCAAAGCTCGTATCACACTGTGTACCGAAGCCTGTATCAGTTACTATTAGTACTAAAGTGAATAATACCATTAATATTACCACTAAAGTTACTAACAACACGTGACTAATGATGGTCAAAGCTTCAGACGTCACTGAAGCACAGGATGAGGGTGAGACTGTTTCATAAGTTTGGCACTGTCCTATAACTTGGAAGCTTTATCTTTTTACTAAAAAAAATTGGAAATGCGCCAATTATAGAAGGTAAAAGTGAGAGTAAATGTTTCATAACGCCAACCTGTTGTTTTTACATAAAAGGTAAACAATGATTTTACACAAATTATTTCAGAATTTAATTACTAAACATCATTACTGATCATCCATTTTTTTTTATGACATATGAAGGCGGTGCAGTGTTGTATTGTTTATAATGCTGCGCAGTTTTGAATCTATGGCTGCTATAATTTCTGAAAACCACCAGGTGTCGCTGTTTTGTCACCAGCTTTCAATGCTCCAATGCTTCGAATCCTTCAGCAGTACAATAAGGAAGAACATCAAACGCCTCACAGGACTTCGTCTGCACATCATTACCAAGAAGGAAGTTAAACAGTAAACACTAGAATAACGAGCAGGCTAATAACGTTACCAAACAACAATAAACTCACGGGAGGACGAGACCGCGCACGTTCAAAAACCCACAGCCAAGACGATAAAACAAGGGATATTTATACAAAGATTAAAGAATGCAAACTAGACAAAGATGAAAACAGTGACAGGAAAACCAAACGAGGGGTCGGAACGGAACAGAAAAACCAAAACAAAGAAGCATGTGTGTTAAAAACCTGAGAAATTCTTACTTGAACTGCACAAGATATTTGGTACAATTAAAGGAGTATTTGACCATCACTGAACTAAACGTTACTGGTAATGCGCACAGATGACAGCACAACAACAAATATGACAGCAGAAAGTCTACAAGTAACTCAGACAACCAAGACTTTGCTAGTGTGGATACCTAAGAAAACCTTAAAGCTGGATTTATCATTTGCAGTTGGATTTGGATCAAAAACAGTGTTTTACCTTTAACGGTGAGTCTGATGTCTTTATATTTCTGGTTTGTAAGATAACACCTGTAGTCTCCCTTATCCTCTTCAGTCAGGTGTGATATGAGTAGAGAGAGATTTCCTGGAGAGTGAACAGTACCCAGCTGAACTCTGTTTCTGTACTGTTTACTCTCAGTGGAGATCACAGTGTGACTTAAGTCTTGGAATTTCTGCCAGGTGAAACTCTCAGGTTTGGCGTGTGGGTCAGTACAGGAGCAGGGCAGCAGTACTGAGTCTCCTGCGTATGCAGTGATGTCGTCTGTCCTCAAATTCCCTACCAACATGCAACCTGCAGAAACACACCAGATAAAGGCCTTCACTATTAAACATGGCTGCACATGTACATGTAAAATGGTTATTATTACATATGACATAATTAATTATTATTATATGACATACTCCATTATTATTATATATGACATACTTAACTATTATATATGACATACTTAATTGCTCCAGGTCCAGTCACCTGATGGTACTGATGGTACCAGCCAAATGATGATGGTACTGGAAATCACTAAGAGATTTCCCAATAGATGTTGGTATGATGTATGCATGACCATCAAGTTATATGATTTAAATGTCTGATTATATTGATTATAGATTGTCTCTGCCTCCCTCTCTCTCTCTCTCTCTCTCGCTCTCCCTCCTTCCTTCTCTCCCTCTCCCTTCCCACTAAAGTTATTACCACTAACATTACCACTAAAGTTACTAATAACATGTGATTAATCTTGTTTGAAGCTTCAAACATCACAGATCACAGGATGCAGTTGAGACTGTTTCATAAGTTTGGCACTGTCCTATAACGTGGAAGCTTTATCTTTTTATTAAAAAATTGGAAATGTGCAAATTATAGAACCCAAAAGGGAGGGTAAATGTTTCATAACGTCAACCTGTTGTCTCCCAGTATAGTTTTGTACTATGTTTTCACATAAAAAGGGAAACAATGATTTTAAACAAATTACTGCATAATTTAATTACTAAACATCATTACTGATCATCATTTTTTTGATGATGGAGTGTTGTATAGTTCATAGTTCTGCGCAGTTTTGAATCTATGGCTGCTATAATTTCTGAGAACCACCAGGTGTCGCTGTTTTGTCACCAGCTTTCAATGCTCCAAAGCTTCGAATCCTTCAGCAGTACAATAAGGAAGAACCCCAAAGGCTTCACAGGACTTCATCTGCACATCATTACCAAAAAGGAAGTAAAGACACATCTGCAGATAAAAAAACAGCTGCATTCCACAACACACTACACACAACTCCAGCAGTAACGCTGCTACACATCTTATACACTCTACAAAACTACAGTGTACTGAACGCTCTGAAAACTGCAGCCCAGACTACAGTCTGCCTGTGGGAATCACCACACAACTATGACCTGGAACTCTACAACTCTCTCAGTAGAACTCCACTGAAATTCTCCACCCACTAATGTCCACAGTAGAGGGGAAGTGTGTTCAAGTGCAAACTAAATTATTCCTCCCCATCTTTCTCCCTCACATACAGACTAAATATAACAGTGAAACAGTGTCTTATATTTTTCCTTTATTTTATAATTTTCTTTGGTGTCCTCTTACAATGTTTTTGTGGCGTTATCTTCCAAAAAGAGTCATAATTCAGTTTTACACAACCATTTTCCAACCTCTCTTTATCCCTTGGAATTAAACAGGCAGTTTCTGTTGCTGTGCCTTTAAGATGTAAGATAAATGAGCTCTGTTCTGATTGGCTGCCCTGTATTGTGCTTCATTTAAAAAGCACTAAGAGCTGAAATATGTCTGAAAACTGCAATGTAGGTGTTAGGGGTTAAACTGCTGTAGGCCAAAGAGGCAGAGATAAGTAAATGAGCTGGTTCTCATGACATCAGAGAAACAGTGATTTCAAAACAGGTTATTTTTACAGATTATATTCTATATATAGACTGTAAGGAATTGGAGAGTAAACAATGTGTTTTGAAAATGTAACAATATTTACATATTACTTAAAAATTATTTATTTCAATAAAGTGAGTGACATTCAGTTTTCCATGGTAGGGGCCCTTTAAGGACATGGGCCCAGATATGACTTTGGCAAAACCAATAAGCAGAGTCAGTCTGCACTGTTTGTATTTGGTACCTTTTGTGGTGCTGTGGTTGTTAAGGTGCAGTTCCATCTCTGAATCAGCATCTCACCTATTCCCCTTCAGTCTTGTTGTTACACTTGTATTCCACATTATGTTTGAGTTACTGTTTCTTTTCAAGAACACAGAAGGTAAACACATGTGCTACAGTTTACAAACTTGATGCAAATTCCTGAACGCTATACAAATTCAGAAAACACTTTATTCAAAATGACGTGTGCTATATTTTGGAAATGCGAGGCAACTTCAGAAAACAGTTCCGTTGTGTTGTGACTGAGTTTGCAGCATTTCTGAAGTTGCACTGCATTTTGGATCTGTAGCAAACGCGTTTCCATTCTAATGAATTTGCTTTTTTTAAATTTTTGCATTTTCTGCACAATGGGTCTTCACACCCACCGTAGAGCTGGACCTGGATACCTCACTTGTCTTGCCAAATGTATTTATCCAACACTAGTCCAACTCTATATCCTGTAGGTAGTGAGTTCTGCCCCTCCTCAGGTCTCCATGGTAAGACAGAGTAGTATCATCTTGGATATGATGAGTATGTCAGAATTCATGAGATCAGAACTCACTGTAGCCTCTTCCTGGAACCCACCCCCACGCCCCACTTAGTAAAACACACAAAGCCACCAAACAAATACATCATACACCACATGTAAAGGACTGTACCACATATACAATCAACCACAATGAGGTGTGACCTCTGTCACAGGCAGCTGGATACATAAGTGGGTAGTGAACATGAGCTGCATCATATACAGAATGAGGAAAAAATGAGGAAAAAATACCACTAACAGAAACAGTGTGTGTGTGTGTGTGTGTGTGTGTGTGTGTGTGTGTGTGTGTGTGTGTGCAGCAGCATGTGCTCAATTGATTGACAAATGAGGAATAAATAACACAAACAGAAATAAACAATTGAGCACATTTCACCCATAGCACCCAGTGCACCCAGATTAGCAATACATATGTGAGGAGGAAGCGGTGCATGCTGGGAATTCTCACATCTGTAAACTGGTAGCCATGACTATGGTGACATCAGAATAACTTAGGAATAAATAAGAAAACAGTCTTTAAACTGGAGTCACTGGAATTTATGCTGCCAGAGTCAGTTAATGATTGACTGATTAAACCATGAAGTTCAGAGCTGAATCTCTGTCACTGATGAGGATTTGGAAACTGTTTGACAGTCTTCATGGGTGAGTGAAAGAAGTAAACATGTCATTCACACACCACTAAGAGGAACAGCACAGCAGAATTTTAAGCACACGGACCCAAAAAGGAAGCATTCGCATATGCATGTCTGTGTGTGTGTGTGTGTGTGTGTGTGTGTTATTTATGTATTGCTAAAGTGCACCAAGTTTAGCAATACATATGTGAGGAGGAAGAAGTGCATGCTAGGAAACTGTACTGTCTCTATGGTTTTATTTTTTTCTTATTTGTTCATTTTTTATTTGTCAATTTTTCTAAGCCTCTATAAGATAAGAGGAACAACATAGGAGAACTTGAAGCCCAAACACCCAACAAGAAGAGAGAGAGAGTGTGAGTGAGTGTGTGTGTGTGTGTGTGTGAGAGAGAGAGAGAGAGAGCAGGGCAGGGGGTGTTTTTGCATCTACAAGTATCACTTTGAATGTACATTTACTGTGTGTGTAAAATTGTCTTTCTCCAAGTCCTTCAGATGTGGGTCTGGCCATCCTGCAGCAGCTGTGCATGTTTTTGTGTGTGTGCGCGCGTGTGTATGTGCGTGAGAGAGAGAGTTAGTTATGTATTGTTAAATTGTTAAACAGTGCTACAAGTTTGCTAGGAGGAAGAGGTGCTTGCTGGGAAACTGTACTGTTTTTGTGATATTACAGTTTTTTGCAAGACAGAAAAACGGGGACATGTGACAATAATTGAAACCACTAACTCATGTAGCCCATCTCCTGACCTGTTATACTAAACCAAAAGCACCTTCTCTGATTTACACTCATTCTGTATTTCTAAAACACATTTTTTTTCAATACGCTAAACACAATTCTCTATATTGGACACATCATTCAACAGAAATCTGTGTGTTTCTTATAGAAAACCCTCAAATGCAAATGATACATCCATTTATCAATTAACCAAACCCAGTACTCATAGGTGAAGACAATTATGACTAATTTGTACATGGAGCACTATACTTTTTGTAAAGCCTGAGCACTATAAAGAGGCCACAGGCTCGATGTCTTGGTTGGATATCAATGGAGGTCAATATTGGAAAGAGAGGATGAGGACGAGGAAGAGCAACTATCACAGATGAGCTTTGGGCCACTTTGGTTGACCATATGGTTAAGCATGTGCTGTGTTTCAGGAAAGCTGAGCAGGGGTCCAGCCTAATCTGAGTCACTACACTGTACGGAGTGTCAGGAAGTACTATAGTCAGTGTCGCTGAGCAACATGGGGGTAAACCATATAAATAGGCTAAAACAAACAAACAAACAAACAAACACTGTCTAAAAGTGGGAGACAGCTGTCTGGATGAAACCCGCTGGGAAGTCCTGATAGCTGAGACCTCCTGATTGAAATGGATTTATTCATTACCAGTCCAGCTCTTGAACCCGCAGGTAGTGAGCTCTGCCCCTCCTCTGGTTTCCATGGTAATATAGAGTAGTACTGTCTTGTTTGACTGCTAGCTCAATAAGGGATATGATGGGCATGTCAAAATTCACGAGATCAGAATCCTCTGTAGTCTCTCCCCCAAACCCACCCACACTCGGGAAAACACACAGAGGCACCAAACACATACATCACACACCACATGTAAAGGACTGTACCACATATATACAAGTGAGCACATTTCACATACCACACCATAATAAAAAACAAGTTGTTTTTATAAATGTACAGATTTATAGAGCAAAATTATCCTTGTAAGAGTCACAATACTCTTGTACTCTTCTTGTTTCTCAATTTTGTCAGTCCTACTAATGTCCCTACAATTCCTACCTTATGCTGGTCTTAAGTAACTAATTAGCAATTAGCAAGTAATTAGTTACTCTCTACCGGACCGAACCACAGCGCAGATTTCAGTGCCACTTAACGGGTCAGGTCGATGAAGAATCAAATTTACTTTATTTTTGCTTAACCCAGGTGGCCAAGACATGTTTGGAGTCCATAATTTGCTCCTTTAGAAAAAAAGCTGCTAACATTGCTAACAAACACTGGAAGCCAACAGCAACGATAGCTAATAGGATTTGTAAATAAGTCAGATATCGAGCTACATGTCCTCAAACCTCATCCAGGTCGCTTCCCGGTGACGTGTTTCTTCACTTGTCTAGTTCACAGTGAGTTATACGACACACCGACTAGTCTGGGAGACATTTATTAACACTTGGATGCGGTTTGACTGGCTTGAGAGAAGTTTGTGGGCATGCATTTACGAAGGCTATATTTGAGCTGCTGTTGACCTCCAGTGTTTGCTAGCAACGTTCGCATTTAACAGCTTTTGTTCTAAACTAAAGAGGCAAAATTTGGACTTCAAACATTTCTTGGTCGATAGACAGAATCTGGGGTAAGTGGTGAGCTGCTGCTCTCTGCTGATCTCAGATATAAATACCTTTGTGTAAATGAATGTATGAGGATGAGAACACCTGTAACGAAAAGGTAACACTCACCATCAGCAGCGTGGAGCACAAGGAGCAGATAAACACACACCTGCATTCTTACTGAGTTACACACACACTACACACACAGCTACAGCAGGACTGCTGATACACACCGTACACACTCTTCAATACGGTCTACTGAATGACTTCACAGCTACACTTATAGTGGAGAGGAAGTGTATTCAGATGAAACTCTGACAAACTAACCACAACACACACACACCAAATATAGAGATGCGGTAGGTTTTGTAAGTTGTCATGTGGTACGTCCTCTTTCTTCCTTCCTGAGTGATCTATCAGATATTCTCACATTGTCAGTGAGGACGGTCTCATTCTTAGTTAAGTGGCTCCGTCCTTTGTCATAGAGACACGATGTAGAAGCTCAGGGGGTGAGACTCAACATAACCTCCCTCACTGCTGTTTGGTCAGTTCATTTCACTACGACACCCAAAGTACTTCAGAGGCTTATTAATGAAAATAGTGTAACACTTCCTACCTGGAGTGAGGAACAGGTGCTACGGGGTAACCGCGATGCGTGGAGTTAACATGGAGTGACACACACTGGTGTGGGCAATCTGAAAGACTTTTATTCTCTCCTGGACCACATCAAGCCAGATCACACGGCTACCATCACTGTATTTATATGTAAAAGAAACAGTAAAAAGCACCGTACAGCGTTACCAAAGAAAAAGGAGTGTTGAGAGGGCGAGCAGAAAGGCGACGATTCTGCGCGCTCTCTCGCGCGCTCTCTCGCGCGCTCTCTCGCGCGCTCTCTCGCGCGCTCTCTCGCGCGCTCTCTCGCGCGCTCTCTCGCGCGCTCTCTCGCGCGCTCTCTCGCGCGCTCTCTCGCGCGCTCTCTCTGTCTGTCTGTTACTCAATCTACATAACCATAAAGCTCCCTCTTAAAGGCGCAGTACAACTGTGTCTGTTACAACAGCATGTGGAATTACAGCAGCCACAGAACTGGCTACCTGAGACTTTCAAAAAGTTTGAACAGATATTTAAAGGAGCATTTAATTTCAGAGCATTATTTTTACCCACAATGCAGTGCATGAAACATAAGTCAGGGTGAATTTTAATTGCACATTTTCATCTTGAGTAGTGTGGTTCAGTTTCAAATTTGATGTGGAATTTGTTTGCAGAAGTAACATGTTTGTTGGCCAAAAAACTGGTCCTCACTCTGTAAGAATGTCACTCCATCACTAGAGATGTGAACTCTACACACACCACAAATGTACTGTTGCTTTCAGCTTCTGCGTGTGGGATATAAATCCACCTGATAAAAAGAACTGCCAAATCTTTATCGAATTTATCAACTTTTACAATACGTTTTCAGATCATATCTAAAGCTGCACTATGTAGAATGTATGTTGTCCACTAAACTATCTGACAGAAACCTTGGCCTCACCATTAAGAAACAATGTCATTGTGAGGACTTACTGTGCCCTGGGCCTACATGGCACTGTGTTTACCGTCCCCTCTGCCCTGGTGGCACAATGTTTACCATGCCCTGGGCCCTGGGTGGTGCTGTGTTTACTGTGCACAAACTCAGGCATCTGAATAGAAATAAAGGTTTTGAGTGAGACCTGAATGGGTCTTCATTTGTTTTGACAAAACAATCATAGCAGTCTCTAACACACCAATCAGGGGCGAGGGAGTTATAATATCAGCGGTGTTGGTGATATTTGTCATTGTTTCATACACATATTACTTAAGTCATGGAAAATATGTAATTCTAAAACAGACGTGGCAATGTGACAAATATACATTAACCTCCAAACTCTCTGACTGACCTGTGACTCATTTCTAAATCAGTTTGGAGTTCTTTCAAATCAAAGTTTATTTATATAACGCTTTTTTACAACAGATGTTGTCACAAAACAGCTTTACAAATGTCCAAGTCCAAGCTACCAGTGAGCAAGCGAAGGGCAACAGTTGCTAGACAAATCTCCCAAGAGGAAGAAGTAAGAGGAAGAAACTTTGAGAGGAACCAAGACTCAAAAGGGGGGCCCATCCTCCTTTGGCTGACAATGGTCACCACAATAATAACAATTTTAAAAAAAAAGAATTTAATAAGTGAAAAAATAAGCAATTAATGTCTAGTCCAACTTTCTAGAGGTCCTGTTCTTGTCCCGATGTGTTGTCTTGTATGTTGATTCACTATGATGATCTGATCACAGCAGTTGGTGCAACATCCAGGCCCCTCTGAGTCTGTCAGGGTTCAAAATCAGATTTATCACCTCTGGTTTGGTGTCAGATAAAGTAATAAGAATTACAGTAACACTGCTTCTAAGGCAGTAACTAGAGGAGCCATAATTGTAAAAATACGTATACAGTTCTGGTTTGACCGTTTGAGCAGTGACTGAATCAGAAATCAGACTTCAGAATGCTATAGTGATATTTGTCATTGTTTCATTCACATATTACTTAAGTCATGAGAACTATGTAATTCTAAAACAGACATGGCAATGTGACAAATGAACATTAACCTCCAAACTCTCTGACTGTGCTGTGACTCCATTTAAAGAATGTACAATGTATGGTAGCTAGGTCTGACATTGAGGATTTTAGAGAGGATCTAATGTTTTTTAATGTTTGTGCATTTCAGAGTAAGAATTTTAGTTCTTTTTTCAAATGTATTTGATCTTATATGACTTAATGTCTGTACTGGATCTGAAAATCCCCTTGTCCTGTAACAGATAACTTAACTTTATTATATATCTCTAGGATAAGGTAAAACCATGCGTATTAAAAGTAATATGTTTTAATCCATTTTATTCTTAGATTTAGTGCTTAGATTTTTGCCAAGGCCCAATCCCCTCTCATTTTTCCTCCTACCCCTTGTTTTCAAGTGTCATCTTGCCCCTTGGGACTGAGTTACAAAGGGTAGTGGTTGAAATCTTCCCCCTTGCTTCTGCATCCATTTTTCAATGATTCACAAAGAATTCTGAGAAATTTCTCATAACACTCAATTTTGAGTGAGACTCTGAATCCCTCAGTTTGGAGGGCCATTTAGCCCTAAGACCTCACCCTAGCCCTCTATCAGAGACCCAACCCCTACTCATGAACACTGCATATGGAGGGCCACGGCTAAGTGGTAGGGTCAAGGGGTGAAATGTGATTGGGCCCAAGTGAAGGTGTATGAGGCTGTAAAGGAAATGCTACATGCTTGGGTGATTCACATACAGTCAGTAGTATCATGTTCTCCAGGAAAAAATGCTAGAGGCACAGGAACATGGGAAATAATGATGTTTCTGGGAGCCACAATGACTGGATTTAGAACCTTTGTGCTAGCTGAGCTGTTTTTTAAAAAGAAACAAGTGATCTGAGCGAGCTGTTAGTTGTGGTTTTGGTCCTTGTGCTTTTAACCAGCAATTTTTAGTATTAAGTGTAACGGCTCATAGCAAAGGCACAGTCTAATTATAACTGATCACCCAGGCTCTGTTTAACTGGCTTGTCAAATATCTTTCAAATACATAAATAAATAGAATAATACAAATATTTACACTTTATTACACTTTATATTTACACTCTGTTGCTGATTTTATGTATTTATGCTGTGTGATGTTTGCTGTATTTATGTATTTTATGTTTATAAAGTGTCATGGCTACACTATAAGTAGCGTATGCAGATTTTGTCCATCAGTAGACTGGTTGTGTTACATGGCTGCTTTAACGGTAAGTTGTCAACAAGGAGGCTTTTTTAGCTTTCTGGTGGTTTCTCAAGCCTCCTCTTTCTTCCCCCACAGACACCCCCACACTGAAACCACAACATGCATGTCCAGTTCACAGAGGCACCAGGGGCCCTGTGGGCTCTGTGAAACTACACAATGAAAAAACAGACTTCAGGTGTACTCAGGACTCACAAGACCCCACATTACTGTAGTGACATCCTTGTGGACTTCAGTGAAGTACTGCAGAGAGAGTTCTGGACTGATCTCTGGAGTCAGTGTGTGTCCACAGTGGTAGTGGAGTTCTGGGTGTAGAGTTGTCAGTGTGTGCTGGGAGCTCAGTGGTGTTTCCATAGTGACAATGCTGCTGAGTTTGTGTCTTCTCTTCACTGAAGGTAAGTGTCAAATTCTCTTTTAATGCTGAATTGCATTAAATTGTACATTTATTTGTTAATATAAAAATGTTATTTAAGCAAGCTGACTTTTTTTGGGTAGAATTGGAAAAAGGTTTTGCTTAACAAATAATTATTAAATATTTCTGCATATCTTATGATTCCATCTTATGAAGTCTGTGTACTTTTTAATATAGTTAAAATATAATTGTCCTATATTTTCTGGTATACGTTTCTATAGGCTACACTGTAGTAAAGAGTAGAAGACAATTACATGTTATTGCTTTAGTACGTCTTTGTCTCCATGTGCTTTTGTATGTTTTCGTTTGTAGCTCCTCCCCTGCTCTGCTCTGACGTGTCTCATGTGAGTTTTGTCTCTTACCCCTCCCAGTAATTGTTCCCAGATATTCCCTGTTTGTCTCCTGCTGTATAAATACCCTAATGCTAATGTTTGCAGTCATGGTCAGTGTATGACCCTACTTTCATGTAAATACTTGTGTCATGAAATAACTCAGCTCAGTGAATACATCAGATATAACATACAGGCTCCACTTTTACAGCAGTGTTCTTAATCTATTAGTGGTGTGAGAAAAATATGGTTTGTGGACTAAATTGTGGTAGAAAAGTATTTGATATGTGTATGGCATCTTAATGTGAATATGTGCAGTTTTTAAAATCAGTAAACATTTTGCTCTCAAAACACCTTATGAACCCCCCAGAAGAAGGAGGAGACTGTTCTGGTCTGAGAGCTCAGGATGTCTGACTGTGGTTTCATTTCTCACAGTTCCAACCAGTGGGCAGTGGATACCAGATCAGAATCTAAAGCCCATTTTAGACCAGAAGTGACAACCGTGCTGCTTCGACACCTCTGCAGCTGAGCTGTGGTCACACACAAGCTCAGTTTCCTTCTAGTCTATTTCTTGCCTTATGCCATGACAGGCTTATCAGTGGTTTCTAGCTAGAAATAGTACAAAATACTACATTTATTCGGTAAAGTGTAGTTTATTAATCAAAACAGCACAACTCTGACTGCTGGGTCTATTTTAATGTGAAATTGGGATAAAGCATGATGTTTTAATCACAAACTAAAACTAGGACTAGGCTCCAGTGTGTTCTCAATGGCAGGTCCAGTTTGAATTTAATTTAGTACAAAACAGGTTTAGTATGAGTAGGACTGGTATGGTTACTGATAATTTGGGTAATATTGTGTACTGTGAGGAGAGATGTCAGTACTTCACTGAGAAAAGGGACTGCTCATGTACTACCCAAACCATGTCCATGTTCAAAGGCTGATTGATAGAGTTTATCAAAGTTCAAATAGCTTCTTATTGTGAGTAATGCAGGTTTTTGTTGTTTGTTTTTGACTCATTCAGTAAATCCAGAAATGCATATTACTCACAAAAAATCTTAAAGAAATTTTCTGCATAAGCAATGGTCCACAACAAATTATTGTGATGTGGAAGCTGAAAAAGCAAACAAAAAGCAGGTCCTCTCACTATCTAGAAATTCTTGAATGTGTGTATATGTGTGTGTGGGTGTGGGTATGTGTGTGTGTGTGTGTGTGTGTGTGTTTGCATGCTTATAGTCTCTGGAGACATAAAGCAGACAGCATTCTGTAGTGACAGTGCATAATAGTTCAACATATATTTGCCAATAAAACAAATTTGATGCAATGAATAAAATATTAAGTACACAGGACATCATAAGATAGTGCAAACATAAAATATATCAAGCAATGAAAAAGTAATGCAAAAATGTGTATATGCGCAAGCTTTGAGGTGATTAACTCTATAAACTGCATTTTAAAACTATAAACTTAGAAAGAGGAGTTTGAGAATAAGAGTGAGGGGATAATATATCTGTTTGTTTCTCTCCTCTACATTAGACTCCACCCCCTTTGCTTTATAATGAGCATGTGTGTCTCCTATATGGTTTCACAGATGCAGCATCATGGTCAGTGTGGGGTTGTGGGATACATCACAAAGGAAGAAACAACCAGAGTCCTCACAAGTCAAAGGACATGATGGCACTGTGTGTGGTTTTGTATGTCTCTGTAAAGCTGGTGATGTGAACTTGAAAAGAAACATAAGAGCTCTGGCCAAGTTCATTTGTTCCCAGTTCCTCTCTGCTGGGTGGACATTAGGGTCTGGAGTACTGAAGTAATGCTGTGAGAGTTCTGGATTCAGTGTGTGTCCACAGTGGTAGTGGAGATCTTGGTGTAGAGTTGTCAGTGTGTGCTGGGAAGTCAGTGGTGTTTTCATAGAGACAAGGATGCTCAGTTTGTGTTTTCTCTTTACTGTACTTCCTCTCACTAAAGGTGAGTGTGAAATTTTCTCTTAATGCTGAGTGACATGAAACTGTACATATATGTGATAATCTAAAAATGTTATTAAAGTGAGTTGAATCATTCAAGATTTATTTGGCCAAATTAGAATCATAACCTGGCTGGTCTTAGAATGAAAAAATATGATTAAATGGTCCAGAATGCAAACAGACTATATCTTTGCATGAAGTAAAGTTTATTAACCAAAAATAAATCAAAAAGTCAAAAGATGTTATTTCAGAAAATGAAAAGACAGGTTAGGGAAAATGAAGGGAAAAAGAAATACAAAATAAATTGGTAAAAAGAGCTGGGAAAAGTTAAAGAGTAGGGCTAATTTTGTTGGAGCGCCTGGCACAGGACAAGGTGCTTTTTATAGCTTTTTATATCGTCTGAAGAAGATGCGTACTCTCTTCAACTTCTTGCATTCTGAGCCTTTATATTTGAAATAAAAGTAGAATTTTTAAACTGGTGTCCATGGAGTGGATGTATGTAAACTCTGATTATTGATGTGGTGCTTTGATGCTACTCACCAGCTGGGGTGTTCTCCACTTTGACTGCCTCTGTAATAGATTCCCCTACTCCATCCAGATCCTCTCTTACATCTACAGATGTTGTTTTTTTCCCCAAAAAATCAATAAAAATGCAATTACATAACAAAGTACAGGAACATATTTAAAGTGAGCAAACATCATGTCCTACTGTGTGTTCTTAATGTAAAGCTAGATTTATGCAAGAAAGTACATCTGCACCTTCTACATGTACACTGTGGTCCAAAGAGCAAATCTCTCCCGTTGACTCTATGATCATAATGTGTTCAGCAGTTATGCTCCGGATGGTACGAACCTCCTTACAGTCCTCCTGTTTCTTGAGTGAGAAATGAGAAATAATCAGTGATGAATTGTAAAGGAAATGAATCATCCATTGACCCCACCTGGGCAGTGGAAACTCCACTAATGGACAGCATATTTTGGATTGCCATCTGTACAAGTCAGGAAAATGTGAAGGCAAAATAAATAAAACCGTGGATGCAGTAAAAAAGATGTAGACACTTACACTTTCTCCCAGATTGGCACAGTAATGTTGCTTAAACCAAGCAATGGGAGCAGGGTCTCTATGACTCTTCTGGCTTCTGGTAATAATATTAATAATGAAGTTGTCCCTTGGCATCTAGAAAGGGCAGAAGAAAGCTCTACTGCACTGAATGATAATAAAGCTGTTTAGTTTCTTTTAAAAAGTTGAAACAGTTTGCATGTGTTTTTGGATATTTAAAAAAAACCTTTAATTTTTAAGAATTAAAGATTTAGTCCTAAGAAGTAATTAAATTTGAAATGAAAATTAGGCTTTGATTACAACACCGTTTTCTACAAAACAAGGCTTATTTTACATGCATTTGTGCACAGGATTACCTTTGTACCCCAGTTTCATATCTCTATATGGAAATGAGAAATCAAAGCCTGTAGACTTTATATATTTATATACAGTTATTATGTAACCGAACAAATGGCCACCCGTAGCTCAATTTCTTCTACAAATGTTAATAAATGTGAAACAAAGGTTGTCTGTTGTGCGACAGTGCATAATGGCCACACTCGTGGTCTTACAGAGGTTTTTCTAAAACAAGCCCATAAGTCACTTTCCCTTGTCTCAGTCAACGTATTTCATCTAATGGAGTTCGGTTACCCGAATATTTTCAGCTACGTCCCCTTTTATTTATCAAGGTTTCCTTTTGTTAGTTCATTCTCTACTCACTTATTTCGCATTTTAAAATATTTGTGCGGTCCGTTCAATTAAACAGCTGTGAGGGCCCGAGTGCCGCAGGTCCCACAAACTCCCTTGACGTAGACAGACGTTTATTAGACGAACACGAATAACGAACACAGTGGCGCTCACACGAAACAGGCAAGATGAACATGAGCAACGTTGAACACACAAACATAAAGTGTACCACGTACGTGAACATTAGCGAGAACACAGACCGACAGGGATACACACACCAACCGGGGTTTAAACACACACAGACATTAGGAGAATAACCCGCTGCAGGTGTGTGTGACTACATAGTCGTGGTTTCACACAAGACCATGAACTCCCACTGCAGGCGGCGGGCCGTACCACGTGACTAGTGGGGCGGGGAGCTCACTATCAGCTCGCTAATTATTTCTCCGTTCAGTCAAAAGTTCTCTATCATTAAAATGTGTTCTCATTTTAAATTCGCATATTGGCTACATGTTTATAATACGATTCCCTTTTCAAATATTTAGTATCTGCCTTTGTAGATAAAACTAAATTCTACTTACGTTTTGTTTTCGTTCCTCAGTACCTCTTATGCGTGAAGAATTGTTTGTAGTCTCCGTTGATGTTTTGTCTAAAATGATCGTCATCGGCAAATCCACTCAGTAAACTGATCTGGGGTCAGAAATAGAATGACACAAATTCTGACATAATCGAGCGCTAAATTCTGTTCAGTGGTTGTTTAGAACAATGAAAAAAGTGCAGCTGAAATGACATTATAGTCTCATATCAGAAATCACACTATCACATTTTAAAATAATTTCCCCCTCTTTATGCCATCATTTTGTTATCAGGCTCAGATTAAAAAATCTAAATAAATAAAGTAAATATAACCTATACATGTAAACTATATATTAATTAATTAGTAATCATTCCACATAGGTACAATTCACTCACTCTGTATTCGTTATAATCCAAAGTCATTTGAACACTCATTAAGGATCAAAATGCAACCTAAACAACAACTATAATAATAAATTCTTAAGAAATTATACAATTTTAACTGAAAATTAGGCTTATTAATCACAATACAATGTTCAACAAAACGGCTTATCTTTACTCTGGTGTTTCAGTACTAAGGCTATGCAGTTATGCAAACACTTTCTTGCATAATATATGCTTATATTATGAAATTGAGAAACTAGACAAACAGAATTAAATGCTCCATTCATTACTGATTCAAATGGTTTATTATTTTTTAAAAATATATTTTTAAAAAGTGCAGGATTGTAGCCCCAAAATAACCTGCACATGGTTTTACAGGGGCTATTCCAATATGTGTTTTATAACACAACGTTTTGATCACATCTTCACAAAGGTTAATTACTGCTGAAAAGAAATAAGGTTAGCATACATTTTTTAATTTTCTTATAGCCTATAAAGAACACCCAACCAAACAACCTAGCTACAAAGAGACAAGGATAAAAACGTCATTACATGTATTATATAGGCATACAGATTTGAAATTAATGTGGCAAATGCAGTGGACAGGATCTAGTCTAGAATTCATCATCTGTTGAAGCATCTGTGGTGACATCCTCATATGGGTCTTCAATGTCTTCATGAGTCGCACCATAACCTGCCTCCTTTAGGTGGTGTGTTTCTTTCACAGCTACCAGGTCTGTCTTCAGCTCTTCAAGCTTTGGTAATACAACACTGTGCAGGCCACAGTAAGCTTGAGTAGAAATTCCTGAAGGGTAGTTTAAAAAAAAAAAAAAATCAAACTGGGTAATAAAAGCACCATGAAAAAATACCACAACACAATCTACAATCTAACAACCAAACATCACACCCCCTCAAAAATAAACACAATCACATTCTGAATGCAAGATTATATATAATCAGGTCATAAACACAACATGAATAATTAACTGATCATATTAATAGGGCTTTGAAAAGTAGGATCCAGTGTAGAGTCACGTATGAATGCTGGGAAACAAAGTATCTATCAGTATGGCCCTTTGTAGGAAAGATGATCTGTAAAACAGTTCAAGAACATATATGTAAGGCAGGCTTGAACCCAGCTCAGCTAAGTGATAACACCAATAGCCTATTGGGTGAGCAGCCACGCTCTAACAAAGATGGCCCCTGTCCAAAACAGTTAGATCTTGGATCAGGTAAAACAAAAGGAAAAAAACTAAACACCATGCCAAGCATGGAAAAAGGGAGAACAAAGGACGTAACGGGAAGATATGGCAAGCCCGATGCACTGAGGAAAACCAAACTAAAATTTCCCAAACAAGACCAGAAAACAGGGAACAACTTGAATGGGTAAGGGAAGCCTTGGGAGAGAGACAGACTCGAGAGGGAAAACTGGAGAGGGGAGGTGTAAAAACACAAACACCCTCACAGATAAGAAGTGAGGTGTAGCAGGAAGGCTCACGGATCTCAATACCTGAAGTTACCAGCTAAGAGCTTGGCTCAAACAACCAGCTCTGAATGACTGGGTCATCGGGCTTTTATTAGGTCTAACCCAACTGTTGGGTGTTAAACCTGATTAGTGGTGTGGTTGACTTGAGGCCTCCCTCTGGTGGCCGGAGGGGCCTTGGCCTGGTGCCAACCCTTACAGTATCCTATATGAAGTGAACTGCATTAACAAACAAAGCTCAAATTGTTGCCTAAATGGAGCAACCAAATTACTCAGTTATAACTATCATTGTTATAAGGATAGTGAATGTCATTAGAACAATGCTAAAAATCATATCATATTAATGTAAATATTTATTAATCTAACAAGCAAATGTGGTGGAGTCTGACAGTAAGGTGTGTTTCTACAGGTTGCATATTGGAACACAACAGGGAGACAAAACACATCACTGCACACACAGGAGACTCAGTACTGCTACCCTGCAGCTGCATAGATTTGCTTGCCAAACCTGAGAGTTTCACCTGGAAGAAATACCACCCAAAAAGAAAAACATGGGATGTGATCTCCAGTGAGAGTGAACAGTACAGAAACAGAGTTCAGCTAGGTACTGCTCACGCTCCAGGAAATCTCTCTCTACTCATATCACACCTGACAGATGAAGATGAGGGAGATTACGATTGTATGCATAAGGAATATGAACAACTATACATCAAACTCACTTTTAAAGGTAAGTAACTTAGGTCCATATTCTTAGTGCATTGATAATCTCATAAATAAACTGAACTTTAGCAAACTAGTGTTACATTATACCTGTAGCACCTGTTACACCTAAAGAGCACTCTTAGACCATCAAAGGCTGATATACTGGACATAGTATGAATGCTACAGGTCACTTGGGTAGTGTTTTCTCACTGATGTGGCTTGGTGTGATGGGACAGGTAAGGCCAGATGCTCGCGGATGTAGAGAGAAATTTATTTTGTTCCAACTTTGTGATGGGTGAACAGGCCAGGGTCAAAACAAGGAAAGGCAAGGCAGGGGTAATCCAAATCATACAGGTAAACAGTCCGAGTCCAACAACCAAAGAGCAATAACAAACCAAGCAAACTATACAAACGGGGTAGGAAAAAATCAGTAGTCTGGAGAGCAAAAAACACAGTCGAAACACGGGAAAGCAATCAAGGAAATAACGCTCAGTATGCACAGTCGAAACTAGTGGCAATACCTCAGAATGCTGGTGAGGTCTAAAGAGGTGGGAAGTAGAAAACAGGTGCTGTCAATATTCTGGTGATGAGGATCTGAATTAATGTGTATGATTGGATGAGTCCTTGACCTTGCGACGAATGGCATGTTGGGTGTTGTAGTGTGCTTGGAGTTCGGTCGACGTTACACTTGGTAGGTGTTTGTTTGGAAAAGGACAGCTAAAACAAGTCCAGGGTAAATATACATTTCATCCATTTTTATAGGGATGTATTTGTGGTTAAAGTGGTCTTGTACTTTAAAAATACTTGACTGGGATTTATATTATGACTTAATCTTCTGGAAACAATCCATAATGTCACTGACCCTCATTTTGTCTTTCATGTTATTTCTAAAGTGTATAGTTGGACTATGACAGTATCAATAAACTGCCAGTGTAAAATTGTTTCCCAGCCACACTACATCTTATACACCCAAAGTGACAGAAATGTCATGTTTTTGATTCATTGCTTAGTACTAGATGTGTTCCGTTGTCCAAATAACTTTTTTATCTATTTTACCTCATAATGACATTTTTCTTAAAGAGTTATGCGTCCTAACTATGACCATCCACAAACAGTAAGTAGGAACTGTGTGAACTGAAACCTCAAACTACTGTGGTTGGGGAAACACTGTTTTGCACTGGCATTTTGATATCATAGTCAGCACATGTCAACATTTATGAAAAATACAAATTTGATGTAAAATGTATTACTTCACAAAATGACAGATATCCACTGTTTTTGACTTAGCATCTTGTACTAGATGTGCTCCCAGTTGTCCAAATACATATGTTTTACCTCAAAATTGTTATTTTTTATTAACTTTCAAGTCCAAAATCATGTGTCCTAAGGAAGTACCAGCATCAAACTATTTCTCAGTCACACTAGTTTGACTAAAGGCTTTATAACAAAATGACAGAAGTGATCTGTTTTTGACTCATCTCACCCAATATTAGATGTATTTCCAATTGTCCAAAGACATGTTTTACCTGAAAATTGCATTTTTCTTCATGTGTCCTGACTATGACAGTCAATAAAGTGATAGTGCAAAACTGTATTTCCCAACCACAGAAGTCTAATTACAGGCTATACAACCACATTGACAGCTTTTTGGTCAACATACAAAACAAATTTAAAATATATATTTTAAATACTTCTAATACTTCATTGGGAATTTTATTTTGACATAATTTGATTTGTTTTGTGGCCGTATCACAATGCTCAAGAGGGATAATTCCATTGCATTAGTGCTAACTCTATAATATAACACCATTACTTGGAAAGTCAACACTTCATTATAAAAATTAGTTTTTAAATAAACTTTTAAACATGCGCTGATGAGCTTGTTCACCTGCCCCCCCCTCAGGTACAATCACATGTCTACTAGTGTCACGAATGTAAACCATCCTGAATGTTCCTATACACATTTATAATGGGTCAGTACTGTAGCCAAACTTGCAAACACAAGTAGTACTAAAGCAGTACACCATCTTATGCTAACAAACACATGTTCCTCTCCAGGGATCTCAACAACAGAATTTACATCAAGATTTGATGGCAAAACAAGTGCAAAGGCTCCAGCTGACGCTTCCACTACTGACAGTGCAAAGACTCTGACTGACGGTAACATGCATTTACTGCATATCCACATGGTCTCCTAATATCTTAAAAAGCAATTAAAATGCATGCTGTGTAAAAACACAAACACTAATACGCACACAAATACACATAACATTTGCATAACGTTTGCCTTCAGATGTCCAAAACCCTGCTGGTGATCTATTATATATTCTCATGACTACTGCTGTGGGAGCTGTCCTCCTCCTGCTGCTGGGTCTCGTGGGGGTCTTGTGCTGGAGATACAAAGGTACACACACACACACACACACACACACACACACACACACACACACACACACACACACACACACACACACACACACACACTCACTCACTCACATGCATGCATACAAGTTGTGGGTCACACTGTCTGGTTTTCTAATGTAGTCCAGAGACATGGACAAACGAGGCTAAGAAAGGGGCAAACAGAAGAGAAGAGAGAGCAGGAGACACAGGTGAATGCTCACATACCATCCACTGTAACATAAGAAAAACAACCTCCGCATCATTACTGGCACACGTCCTTCAAGGTCAAATCTTCCATGGTGTGTGTGTGTGTGTGTGTGTGTTTTTACAGGATTGTTCTGCTGTGCTTTGTTCACCTGTTCAAGTGAGTGCTATTTTGTATCTGAATAGTGGGGGGGGGGGGGTGGTTCAGATGATACAACACAATTAGTACAATACCGTTCAAATAACGGATCACATACATCACGTACAGCACTTTTTAAATTTTTTTTTTTTTTTTTATAAGGAAAACCATCTTTGGGAAACAGGTTGTGAAGTTCAGGTTTTGTTGAAGCAGTAACAAATACCTGAGCAGAGGGTTTTATACAGATAGTGTGTGGGGTCCATGGTGAGTTTTTGATACAAAGCAGCTCTTGATGAATGTTTTTGATGATGGCTGTTGTGATCTCCAGTTTGAAATCAGTGGAGATGGTGGTGTGTAGGAAGCTCAGACTCCACATCACTTACTGTACTGAGTTACAAAGGGAGATGGACAGATGTCTTATTTCAGAAATGTATCATTCATCTCTACTGCTTTTTGCATGTTGACCTCCAAGTTGTTTTCAGTGCACCACAAAGCCAGACGAGCCACTTGACTCCACTAGCAGTCAGTGTTGCTAACGAGTCCTGTTAGGGTCATTTGCTTGATGATAGCTGGAGATGCACTTGTTGGTGTAGCAGGAGAAGAGGAGGACTGAGAGTGTCCAGCCTTGAGGAACCCCAGTGCTGATGGATAGGGGCTCTGACAGATAAGGTTCCAGGCACACAAGCTACCTTCTATCTCACAGGTAGTTGAAAATGCCCTGACAGACGTAGGGTTCCACTCTCAGTTGTGTTGAAAGCTGAGCTGAAGTCTACAAACATGACTCTGTCATAGGATCCTAGAAGGTCCAGATGAGTACAGACATAGTGTTGATTGTGACTGGGCATAGTGTAGATTGCTCTGTAAAACTATATCAGTCCAAGGAGGTGGGAGTGATGGACTTGACGTAAAACAGAACCAGCTTCTCAAAGCATTTCTTGACTACTGATGTTAAAGCTTCTGACCTGTAGGTATTAAGGCGGGTTATATTGTCCTTCTTTAGACAAGGATTATTTACCATTAAATTCTACATGTGTTTCACTTCACCTGTGTCCTTATGGAGCACAGCTCTTATCACTGCATTCATATGAAAATGGATCTTCTGGACATGTACCAGTGATTTCACACCACATATAGCATATTGTTGTTGCCCTTTGCATGATGGTCATAGGTGCATAAAGGTTATTGGTGCATTTGAATTGTGCATTTGTGTGCATGTATAGACTCCTATATACAGTATTTTTGTGAAAGTGTGCTTTAGTGTTCACACAAGTTTGCTAATTTTCCATTTCTGTGTTTCTACAGGAAGATTCGAGTGTCCTATACGCAACTGTAAATCGAAAAGCGAAATGCAAAACAGCACAAGAACAGGTGTGCATCATACTGAATGTGTGTTTTGTAAACATGTGTGTTATGTAACAATTGTTAATGTGTTATTCCTACAGGATGATATCACTTACTCCACTGTAATACACAGTCAGAAAACCAAACCAGCATCCACTCCAATGGATAATGCAGATTAAACAGAATATGCCAGCATCAAATTAAATTCAAATTAAGCACACACTCTCTCTCACACACACACACACACACACACACACACACAAACACACACAAACAAATGCAATCAAGCAAATGGACAAAAAATAAACATACAAAAACATATATGGTAGCCAGTAAATAGCAAGTATTTTATTTGTTTCTTCACTGTAAATGCCTCATTAGGGGTTAATCTGCTGAAAGATGATTTGAATACTTCTGTGAATTATTAGCTTTTTTGCATGTAATTTATTAGTAGTAGTGCTTTTGGCTTTAATGAAATAAAAAATGATGTGTAAATGTTCACGGTACGGCCCCTCCTCCCAGACGTCTTTTTCTGTGTGTGTCGCCCTGTGTTTCACACCTGCTCCTCATTTTGTGTCATCACTGTGCGTGAGTAATTTGTGTCATTTCTGTGCGTGAGTATAACTCTCATGTTTAGTAGTGTATGTTGTTATTGATTGACCATGTATTAGCCTATGTGCTACATTGTCTGTTGTCTGGTGTTAATAAACGTAACTTTTGTCGGCTCATTCGTGCGTCCTGCCTAGCCTCCGTCGTTACATAAATGTGCATATCATTTTATGTCAAGTGCTTTATTGTTGACTGTAGCCATTACTTCACTGTGAGAATTTATTTCTGTTTTAAAAATAAAGAGCAAAAGCCAGATGAGTGTGGTTTCTATTTTTACCTGCTCAAAATGACACATTACACCTTTATAGAGGTGAGGCACTAAAATGAGTTTAGACTGTGTACTGAGTTACCAGTCTATATGTACACCTGCTCCATAGGTATGACTGTAGAATTAGTTTAGGCTATAAGACATGACACTGTTTCATGGGTTTCTAAATCTCTGAAAGTGTAAGTGGGATGTTTTTCATCAAATTACCTAAATTATTGCAAATTCCATTAGCATTAAAATGTCTTGCCACTGGAAATGACAAATTCTTAATTCTGATGGTCCAAAGGTGTTCAACAAAACAATCAGCAAACATTCTCTTGGTTCCTCCAATATACAGATGAATACATCTCTTGCAAAAGATAAAATAGACCACTCCTGGAGTAATGCATGAGGAGGAATAGGTGATAAAAACGGATCCTTTTATTTTAGTTATTATATTGTCTTTGTTAATAAGGTTTTATGAAGCACATCTAGAGCAGGCTACAGTACCAGTTATTATTATTATTATTATTATTATTATTATTATTATTATTATTATTATTATTCAACGGGTCATTTACCTGTCTTTAAGGGCATGCCTGTTTGTTAGTTTATTATTGATTATACACACACACACACACACACACACACACACATATATATATATATATATATATATATATATATATATATATATATATATATATATATATATATATACAGAGAAATTTCAGACAGCGACCCTTCATAAGCTGTGTAAGCAAAGTGCTTAAGAAGTTGTATATTTTTCTATAGATATCCACTCGACATCTTTAACTACAGTACCTTGCAGCTGCTTCCCAAGAATCTTCAAGTGCACAAGTGCTTCAAGTTTCCAGAATGAATGTATCTAGATAACACTTCCCCTTTGGTCAAACACACATCACTTATGAAAAGCAAGACAATGTAATTTGGTACAGCACCTTTCATCCACAATAGCAATTCAAAGTGCTTTGCACAAATATATAGTAGCAACAAAGAAAAAAAACATTAAAATAATATGAAAGATGCTAATAAAAAGGACACCATGTACACAAGGTACAGGATGGCAACACTGTCAGTGAAACGATAGATAGATAGATAGATAGATAGATAGATAGATAGATAGATAGATAGATAGATAGATAGATAGATAGATAGATAGATAGATAGATAGATAGATAGATAGATAGATAGATAGATAGATAGATAGATAGACTTTGACAATAGAATTTGGCAAGAGCTGATTACATGTGACTGTGATGCATCACTTTAAGTAGTGTGTTAAGCCGTCCAAAATGAGCTAAACTTTAAAAATACATGATGCAATCTGGTTTATGAGAATACATTAGAATTATTTGGTTCAGTTAACCAACTGCCATCAAATCTATTGGTAATCTTGCTGGTATTTAATTATGTTTATCAGGGATATTTTGTACATAGGCTTGTCCTAATTCTACAAATTGGAGTCAGTTTCCCAACAGAGTGATGCAATAACATAAAACAGCAGAGTGCCACTTTAAATACTCCTAACAACATAATGCTGTACATTGAAACTGAACCTAAATTAGTCAATGATGTGTTTATGTACTACTGTGGTTAAAGCAAAACTCTCTCATTAGTTGCATAAATTAATGTGTTTCTGCAGGCTACACACTGGACAGCACAAGGGAGATCAAATATATCACTGCTTACACAGGAGATTCAGTACTGCTGCCCTGTTCCTGCACGGACCTACACACAAAATCTGAGTTTCCCCTTGAAGAAACACAACACAAAGAGAAACACATGGGACATGATCTCCAGTGAGAGTGAACAGTACAGAAACAGAGTTCAGCTGGGTACTGTTCACTCTCCAGGAAATCTCTCTCTCCTCATATCACACCTGACTGAAGGGGATTGGGGAGTGCACAGGTGTCATCTTAAAAGGAGAAAATATAAAGACACCGTACTCACCGTTAAATCTCTATCAAGCACAGTGATAATGTCATCATTAGACTGAACCCACAACCTTTGACTGTTCCAGACCTTCTGTGTTAAGCCATGTTTAGAGCAGTACTTTAACCAGATGTTACTCAAATGCACCACCATGTTGTAATGAATGCCATTAGGATTGCAAGCAGTCAGCACTGAGGTAGTAGATGGCAATTTTAATTTTAGATTAAAACTGCAGCTATGAACATGAGATTTATTTGAGCCGTTAACACACGTAATACATAAACCTCTCTCTGAACAAGCTTCTCTCACTTCTCCATTCTGAGAGTGTAGTGATCACTGCAGAAAATCACTCCAGATGAAGCATCTGGGTCAAAGCATTTAGGTGGTGTCATTTTGCTTTTTATTTGAAATCGAAAACCTACCCCAAACTAGCAAGGCCTCCTGTTGGGTCTACATGAGCTTATGGAGGGTGTCTGTGGTGGTTCAGTCTGCAGTCTGGCAGGGAACGTGGAGATGGAGAACGTCACTGCTTACTCAGTCCTGCAGCCCTGCTCCTGACTCGTTCCTGCTGCCCTGCTCCTGCACTGACCCGCACGCCAGACCTGAGAGGTTACACTGTGCCAGGCACAATTCAACCAGAAACACGTGGAGTGAGAGTGAACAGTACAGAAACAGAATTCACCTTTACTGCTCACTCTCCAGGAAATCTCTCTCTACTCATATCACACCTGACTGAAGAGGATGGCGGGCTGTACTTATGCAATCATAAAGGAGCTCAAAACAGATGCATCAGGCTCAATGTACAACGTAAAACATTACATAATATATATATCAGTGGGCTTGTATGTTTAAAAATGCCCATAAAAAGTATAACTTTTTAATCATAGCATAGCTTTTAAATAATGACTAGAGATAATGTGTGCAATATGGCTCAGGGCCAACTGTCTCCTAAATGAGCAAAAGGATTATTTCATCTTCATTTTCAACATTCAGAGTGGTCTTTGCGCTGCACCACCCCTCACTCCTCACTGTTGTTAGTCTCTCCTCAGACTCTGCCCTACATCCCCTTTGCTTTGGTCACCATGATCTTCCACCACATCATCGTGGCTGTGGTCTACTGTACCAAGAGGACCAAAGATACAAACAACATAAACAAGCTGTTGTAGTATCACCATGCCTCCTGAAATTAAGAATTTATCATCCATTTTACCTCAGCATCAGTTCCTGCCACACTGATGGAGATGGAACAGACAACAGACATTAACAGGCCCACTACAGACCTACACACTTTCTCAATGTACCGTCTATGGATCTAAATACTTGATCAGGAGGACAGCCAAAGAGCTACACAACAGATCCTATCTGGGTAACCCTTTATTTGGATTGTCTGCATTTAGACATTCAACAGACCATCTCTAGACTATTGACTGTTCAAAGTTATGAATATCTTATTAACCAATTCTCAACAACATGTGAGTAGAGGTTTATCTATCTTTCAGCATGTCTTATATTTCACCAATAGACTGCATGTTCCTTATCAACTAAAAGCAAGGAATTATAGTATAGATAGGATAGGTGAATAGATGTTGCAAATAACCATCAAAATATCTCTAGAGATTGTATAGCCTGCACTGTATAGATGAACAACTGTTCAATTAATTTTTATTGAAATTTAAAGTTCAGTTACACTACAGTGCATATAAATGAGACATTGCAGTTTCTGAGGAGTATTATATTTATTAACATTTTTACCTTCTCCAGTAAAGTACTGTTTTGATAGCTCCTCTTTTTTTATACACTGTTTATACACTATTTTTAAACATGTATTAAGCATTGTTAGATTAATAGTCCATCAAAATGAAATTCTCTTTTAGTCCTCCGGTTGGCACTGTTTCTGCGTGGTGAGGCCAAGGTTTCTGACAGAGTGTAGAGGACAACATAGTCACCTGGAACATACGGCCGCTTTAACTTTATTCGGACAATTCAGTCTGTCGTTGTAGACATTTCGTTAGTAGTCTATAGACTTATATACTTATAACTTAGCCAGTTTAGCTTTCATTTTAGCACTCGATGCACTGCTTCTGGTGTGAAATGGGCTTAAGGCCTACTTTGTTGTAAAAATGTCTTTATTAGATCAACTTGTTGCAAGTTCAGATGTAACACTTTGCAGATGTAAGTTCAGAGGTAATACTTTTAAAGTCTCTTAGCTCTTCAGAAAATCCTCCCGTACCTCCCAGCAAAGGTCAAAGTGCATTTGGTTCAATTTATTTGAAGAAAAGTTTTACTTATCATAATAAACATAAGCACTCTTACCTGTGGACTTCAAGGACTTTTTCTAATGAATAGTGTTTCTCGTCATTTCTTGTCATTGCATGTACAGGTAGAATGAGATGAGTGCAACACTTTTTTCTCTCAGTTACTCAGAGACTATTTGGACTAGACCAACCACTTCTTTACATATAAAGCTTACATCTGTCTTCTAATTAGTCATGCCATTTAAAAATGATTACACATGACATCCACTTATTTAGTTGAATAGAAGAAGTCAGATGTTGCAACTGACCTCAATCCTGGGGACGGTCTCAGCACAGATCAGGGACAGTTGCAGCATGTTACATATACATTATTTTTACTTTTGCTTTTTGCCTCTTAATTAAATCTTAATTAAATTAAAACTAGAAACAGACTTCCTGGCCCAAGAGTTCAAAGTGTCATGCCCAGCAAGGTTGCTTTAAACCTGAGCACACTTCAGACCGTTTCAATCTGTAAATCTTTCCAGACCCAAGAGGTCACAGAATCATAGCCAGCAAAGTAGCTCTGGGCCTGGGCACACTTCAAGCAGTTTGACCCTTTAAATAAAACTAGAAACAGACTTCCTGGCCCAAGAGGTCACACAGTCAAGCCCAGCAAGGTTGCTTTAAACCTGGGCACACTTCAGACCGTTTCACTCTTTAAATCATTCAAAGCACCACATTTCAAGGCCCAAGAGGTCACAGAATCATGCCCAGCAAAGTAGCTCTGGGCCTGGGCAGACCATGCAGTTTGACCCTTTAAATAAAACTAGAAACAGACTTCCAGGCCCAAGATGTCATACGGTCATGTCCAGCAAAGTAGCGCTGGGCCTTGGCACACTTCACGCAGTTTGACCCTTTAAATAATACTACAACCAGACTTCCAGGCCCAAGAGGTTTCACAGTCATGCCCAGCAAAGTACGTTTAAACCTAGGAACAAATCAGACCCTTTCTGTCATTCAAAGCAATGGGCCTGCAACTCACAACTACATGCACAGTGAAGCGTACCCTCACCCAGCCACACTACGCCACCTTGCCCCTCCTGGAACAACCACACCTTCAGGGCACCACACGGCAATCTGTCATGCCCAGCAAACTGCAACCTCACCCAGCCAGGCCACACACCATCTCCCATTGTACCGTCCAGGGACGCACCCCTCCACAAACCTGGCGAACACGCACGCACGCACACTCGCAAGCACACACGCGCACGCACGCACACGTGCACACACACGCACGCACACACTCGCACACACTCGTAGCGTGAAAACGGTGGGTCCGATCCGCGTACCACTCAAAGGTGATAACAGGGGAGATGCAGCCCTTTCCAAAGAGCCATGAAGAGACTTTCTACTCCCAAGGAGCCCAGAGATATTAACCGATAAACCGTTACGCTCCAGATGGATGAGCGTGAAGCGCATGCGCAGTTGCAACGAATTGGAGGAGAAAGTTTATTAAACAAACACGCTGACTTTGAACATTCACATCTAGGTTGGGCCAGGTCCAAATGGCCTGCAACTCGGTGCGCATCACCTCCATGACTGTCCCTAATGAACGCCACCTGCCACGCGTTCGTCCCGTCCCTGGCAGCTTTAAAACATTGTAGCGTGAGAACGGCGGGTCCGATCCATGTGCCAGTCAAATTCGATTACAGGGGAGATGCAGCCCTTTCCAAAGAGCCATGAACAGACTTTCTACTCCCAAGGAGCCCAGAGATATTAAGCCGCAAAGACGTCCGGCATGCGCCTTTTCTCCGCCGCCCGCAACGTTGAAAAAATCGTAGTGTAAGAACGGTGGGTCCGATTTGGATGGCGCTAGCACCGCCTGAAAGCTGAGATCCAGAGCTTTCCAACCAGCCCACGTGCATCTCTCTTCTCCAAAGTAGTGGAGAGATATGAAAGATTAAAAGGGGAAAAGAATAAAATCCGCGTCGGTTTTAAATTCGCAGGCTACCTGCGTTGAAGGCAACGAAAACGAGTATGTGACGGAAAGGCTTCCATACCCAATGGGTCCAGCCCTCGTTCCCAGTTGGTAGCTCAAAGGCCGTGCATATTCGATGCCGCATGGCCCCTGGGGCTCATGTTTTCAAGGGTCGAAGGGCGCCTGTGCTGATGACCAGCGACCTAGCTCCGTGCCCGGGCACAATTCCGACACTTTGACCCCCTTCAAGTGAATGGATAGATGGAAAGAAACATACTTCCAGGCCCACCGTGTCACATCAACCATGCAGGGCAAAGTGGCTTCGTCCCTGGGCACACTTTCTTGTGAATTGAGCCTTTAAATAATACAGGATCCAGACTTCCAATGCTCTCTAAATCACATGCCCAGCAAAGTAGCCTTATACCTGGGCACACAATTGTGACCATTTGACCCTTTAAATCATACTACAACCAGACCTCCAGGCCCACCAGGTCACAAAGTCATGCCCAGCAAAGGAGCTCTGGGCCTGGGCACACCATCACATTTGACCCTTTAAATAATACTACGACCAGATTTTTGGGCCCAAGAGGTCATAGCAGCAAACCCAGCAAATCAGCTCTGGGCCTGGGCATACTTCAGGCCATTTGACCTTTTAAATAATGGAAACATTAGACCTCCAGGCCAAAGAGGTCACACAGTCATGCCCAGCAAAGTAGCTCTATGCCTGGGCACACTTGATGCAGTTTGACCCTTTAACCAAAACCAGAAACAGACCTCCAAGCCCAAGAGGTGACACGTTCATGTCCAGCAACGTAGCATGCCCAGCAAAGTAGTGCTGGGCCAGGGCACACTTCATGCACTTTGTGCGTTTAAATAATACTACAACCAGAATTCCAGGCCCAAGAGGTCACACAGTCATGCCCAGCAAAGTAACTCTGGGCCTGGGCACACTTCACACAGTTTGAACCTTTAAATAATACTACAACCAGACTTCCAGGCCCAAGAGGTCACACAGTCAGGCCCAGCAAAGTAGCACTGGGCCTGGGCACACTTCATGCAGTTTGACCCTTTAAGCAAAACTAGAAACAGACCTCCAAGCCCAAGAGGTCACAGAATCATACCCAGTAAAGTAGCTCTGGGCCTGGGCACACTTCAGGCCATTTGACGTTTTATATAATGGAATCACCAGACCTCGAGGCCCAAGAGGTCACACAGTCATGCCCAGCAAAGTAGTGCTGGGCTAGGGCACACTTCATGCACTTTGTGCCTTTAAATAATACTACAACCAGATTTCCAAGCCCAAGAGGTCACACAGTCATGCCCAGCAAAGTAGCTCTGGGACTGGGCAGACCATACAGTTTGACCCTTTAAATAATACTACAACCAGACTTCCAGGCCCAAGAGGTCACACAGTCATGCCCAGCAAAGTAGCTCTGGGACTGGGCAGACCATACAGTTTGACCCTTTAAGTAATACTACAACCAGACTTCCAGGCCCAAGAGGTCACACAGTCATGCCCAGCAAAGTAGCTCTGGGCCTTGGCACACTTCACGCAATTTGACCCTTTAAATAATACTACAATCAGATTTCCTGTCCCAAGAGGTCACACAGTCATGCCCAGCAAAGTAGCTCTGGGCCTGGGCACACTTCATGCAGTTTGACCCTTTTAATAATACTACAACCAGACTTCCTTGCCCAAAAGGTCACACAGTCATGCACAACAAAGTAGCTCTGGGCCTGGGCATACTTCATGCAGTTTGACCCTTTAAATAAAACTAGAAACAGACTTCCAGGCCCAAGATGTCACACGGTCATGCCCAGCAAATTAGTGCTGGCCCAGGGCACACTTCATGCTCTTTGTGCCTTTAAATAATACTACATCCAGACATCCAAGCCCAAGAGGTCACATAGTCATGCCCAGCAATGTAGCTCTGGGCCTGGGCACACCATGCAGTTTGATCCTTTAAATAATACTACAACCAGATTTCCAGACCCAAGAGGTCACACAGTCATGCCCAGTGTGATGGAAATTATTATTCGATCATGTATTATCATGTGATTCATATATAATCATCTTAATCCTTTCTCTATGTAATCCTATATGAATGGTTTAGTCTGCATACTCTGTCTCTGTATATTGTGTGAACAAAGCGACTGTTGGAATGTTGCTTTATGACCTGCCTGTGTAGTGACCTGCAAGTGTTGTAAAGAGGGATTAGGTTTATTTTATCTTGCAAATTGTGTCTGTTCTGGTGAGTGCTCTGGTACTGCAGGAATGTTCATCACAATAAGGAGCAGGAAATGGGTAAATAGGATGACCGAGCACCCCTCCCTGGGGGAAGTGAAGTTTAGATATATGGAACAGAGTCAGTCTACCCCTTTAGAGCTTTCGGTTTAGAGCATTAGCTCTCACACAGCTGTGTTTTGTATGTCTTATTTTCTTTATTAAATTACTCTCTTAATCACGTCTGACTTGCTGTTTATTCAAAATTCCACCACACCAGGAAAGGTGGGCTGGAATACCTGTTTACAGCTGCCAGAAGTTGGTCGACTCCATGCAACACAGATCTGAAGCAGTTCTCAGAAACAGTAGTTATACAACTAAATATTAGTTTAGTGATTCACAACAATGCTAAATCCTAAAGATTTTTCAGTTTATACAGTAAATATTTTAGTTTGTGAAGAAAAAATGCTAAATGATTACACATGACATCCACTTATTTATTTGAATAGAAGAAGTCAGATGTTGCAAGTCAGATGTTGCAACTCAGCCCAGATCAGGGACGGTTGCAGCATGTTACATATACATTATTTTTTCTTTTGCTTTTTGCCTCATCTTAACTGATCCCTTGGCTGCAGGCTTCTCTCTTTTTTTAGGAAGTGGGAATAAGATTGGTGTGAGAGATGGTGAAGTCCAGGTCCAGTGGCCCTGACTATATATGAGACTCTTCCCAGAATACTGAAGGGAACTCCTCAAAATACTGAAGGCCTCCTCCTCACTTTTGGTGTAGCCTACTGAAAACAAAGTGAACACAATGTCTGCTTTTATATGATTTATTCACTTATTCACGTTATGCCACCCCCTACATGCAGGTATAAGAAAATACAAATCTTTTGTTTGTTGTGACGGCCCAAGTGCCACAAGGCAAAGAGCAGGAAGCACAGACGTCTCTTGACGAAGACATGCATTTACTAAACGACCATTAACACCAACCTGAGCACGAACAAAGACCCACAACCACTCCAGTGACAGATGTGTTTAAATACATTCATAAATGATGCAAGTACAAAGGGGCAGATGTGCTGGACTGAACTAACAGCACTTAGGGAGCCATTTTGGGTCCGTTCCACTGGGCCGCCACATTTCTGTGACAACGGACCGAGCCAACTCAAGTAAGAATGATGACATTCTCATTTATAATGTGAGACTGTTAAGGAAGAAAGAGGACACATCAAATGACTTTTAAAAACTTATAAAACCCTACTGCCTCCCTATATTTGTTGTGTGTGTTGGGGATAGAAGTTTGTCAAAGCTTCATTTGAATACACTTCATCTCCACTGTAACTGTAGTTGTTAGAACATTCAGTAGACTGTATTGAAGAGTGTGTATGGTGTGTATCAGCAGTCCTGCTTTAGCTGTGTGTAGTGTGTGTGTAACTCAATAAGAATGCAGGTGTGTGTTTATCTGCTCCTTACTGCTGATGGTGAGTGTGACTTTCTCTCTACATCTGTAGATCATCAAATATCTACTCAGTAGCTACTTTATAAGAAACACTGAAAACATCTAGTAGGAGTCTAGTTAGAGACGACATGCCATATATTTCTGATAACGTATAAGAGGCACTCCATGTTATCTGAACATATAAGAATTTGAACAATTACGATTTACTGTTTAGACTGCCATCAGTCATAAAACCAAATTTTGAAATCAATGTATTATTGTGGTGCAATTAAATCTCATGAATATCAGCTGCAGCACTCAGGCTGCTGCCCTGTTCCTGCACTGATATACACACCAGACCTGAGAGCTTCACCTGGTATAAATACAACACAAACAGAAACACATGGGAAGTGATCTCCAGTGAGAGTGAACAGTACAGAAACAGAGTTCATACTTATAACTGACCACACTTTTCTATTCTTGCAGAGGCTCCATATAAACCTGTAACTCTTACTCCAGTGGACACTGACACATCAAGTCCAACAGCTTCAACTAAACCTACTACAACAATGACGTCTCCAAATGGTTATAAGTTATTAATTTCATCAACTACTACTGATGGTAAGATTAATTTATTTAATAGTATTCTCCAATCAACACCATAAAATGATTCCCCACTAAATACTACTACTACTAACAATAATAATAGTAAGTGACATCAACATTTAATTCCTTAATGCAGGTCACTTCGTATAGGATATATTTTGGGGCTACAATCCTGCACTTTTAAAAAATAATAAACCATTTGAAGCGGTAATGAACGGAGCATTTAATTCTGTTTGTCTAGTTACTCAATTTCATAATATAAGCATATATTATGCAAGAAAGTGTTTGCCTAACTGCATAGCCTTGGTACTGAAACACCCGAGAAAGATAAGCCTTGTTTTGTTAAACATTGTATTGTGATCAATTAGCCTAATTTTCAGTTAAAATTGTATAATTTCTTAAGAATTTATTATTGTTGTTGTTTAGGTTGCATTTTTATCCTTAATGAGTGTTCAAATGGCTTTGGATTATAACGAATACAGAGTGAGTGAATTGTACCTATGTGGAATGATTACTAATTAATTAATATATAGTTTACATGTATAGGTTATATTTACTTTATTTATTTCGATTTTTTAATCTGAGCCTGATAAAATTATAGCGTAAAGAGGGGGAAATGATTTTAAAATGTGATTTATAATATGAGACTATAATGTCATTTCAGCTGCACTTCTGTCATTGTTCTAAACAGCCACTGAACAGAATTTAGCCCTCCATTATGTCATAATGTGTGTCATTCTATTTCTGACCCCAGATCAGTTTATTGAGTGGATTTACCGATGACGATCATTTTAGACAAAACATCAACAGAGACTACAAACAATTCTTCACGCGTAAGAGGTACTGAGAAACGAAAACTAAACTAAGTAGAACTTAGTTGACTGCTGGGAAAACTAAGTAGAATTTAATTTTATCTACAAAGGCAGATACTAAATATTTGATAACGGAATCGTATTATAAACAAGTAGCCAATATGCGAATTTAAAATGAGAACACACATTTTAATGATGGAGAACTTTTGACTGAACGGAGAACTAATTAGCGGGCTGATAGTGAGCTCCCCGCCCCACTAGTCACGTGGTACGGCCCGCCGCCTGCAGTGGGAGTTCATGGTCTTGTGTGAAACCACGACTATGTAGTCACACACACCTGCAGCGGGTTATTCTCCTAATGTCTGTGTGTGTTTAAACCCCGGTTGGTGTGTGCATCCCTGTCGTTCTGTGTTGTCGCTAATGTTTACGTACGTGGTACACTTTATGTTTGTGTGTTCAACGTTGCTCATGTTCATCTTGCCTTTTTGGTGTGAGCGCCACTGTGTTCGTTATTCGTGTTCGTCTAATAAACGTCTGTCTACGTCAAGGGAGTTTGTGGGACCTGCGGCACTCGGGCCGTCACAGCTGTTTAATTTAACGGACCGCACAAATATTTTAAAATGCGGAATAAGTGAATAGAGAATGAACTAAATAAAAGGGGGCGTAGCTGAAAATATTCGCGTAACTGAACTCCATTAGATGAAATGCGTTGACTGAGACAAGGGAAAGTGACTTCTGCGCTTGTTTTAGAAAAGCCTCTGTAAGACCACGAGTGTGGCCATTATGCACTGTCGGACAACAGGCAAACTTTTGATTCACATTTATTAACATTTGTAGAAGAAATTGAGCTACGGGTGGCCATTTGTTCTGTTACATAATAACTGTATATAAATATATAAAGTCTACAGGCTTTGATTTCTCATTTCCATATAGAGATATGAAACTGGGGTACAAAAGTAATCCTGTGCACAAATGCATGTAAAATAAGCCTTGTTTTATAGAAAATTGTGTTGTAATCAAAGCCTAATTTTCATTTCAAATTCAATTACTTCTTAGGAATAAATCTTTAATTCTTAAAAATTAAAGTTGTTTTTTTTTAATGTCCAAAAACACATGCAAACTGTTATGACTTTTTAAAAGAAAGTAAACAGCTTTATTATCGTTCAGTACAATAGAGCTTTCTTCTGCCCTTTCTAGATGCCAAGGGACAACTTTATTACTAATATTATTACCAGAAGACACAAGAGTCATAGAGACCCTGCTACCATTGCTGGGTTTAAGCAGCATTACTCGTCCAATCTGGGAGAAAGTGTAAGTGTCTACATCATTTTATACTATAATTTTAATGATTTATATAGACTGTATCCACAGTTTTATTTATTGAGCCTTCACACTTTCCTGACTTGTACAGATGGCAATCCAAAATATGCTGTCCATTAGTGGAGTTTCCACTGCCCAGGTGGGGTCAATGGATGATTCATTTCCTTTACAATTCATCACTGATTATTTCTCATTTCTCACCCAAGAAACAGGAGGACTGTAAGGAGGTTCGTACCATCCGGAGCAGAACTGCTGAACACTTTATGATCACAGAGTCAACGGAAGAGATTTGCTCTTTGGACCACAGCACCCATGTAGAAGGTGCAGATGTATTTTCTTGCATAAATCTAGCTTTCCATTAAGAACACACAGTAGGACATGATGTTCACTTTAAATATGTGCCTGTACTTTATTACGTAATTGCATTTGTATTGATTTTTGGGAAAAATAAACATCTGTAGATGTAAGAGAGGATCTGGGTGGAGTAGGGGAATCTATTACAGAGGCAGTCAAAGTGGAGAACACCCCAGCTGGTGAGTAGCATCAAAGCACCACATCAATAATCAGAGTTTACATACATCCACTCCATGGACACAGTTTAAAAATTCTACTTTTATTTCAAATATAAAGGCTCAGAATGCAAGAAGTTGAAGAGAGTACGCATCTTCTTCAGACGATATAAAAAGCTATAAAAAGCACCTTGTCCTGTGCCAGGCGCTCCAACAAAATTAGCCCTACTCTTTAACTTTTCCCAGCTCTTTTTACCAATTTATTTTGTATTTCTTTTTCCCTTCATTTTCCCTAACCTGTCTTTTCATTTTCTGAAATAACATCTTTTGACTTTTTGATTTATTTTTGGTTAATAAACTTTACTTCATGCAAAGATATAGTCTGTTTGCATTCTGGACCATTTAATCATATTTTTTCATTCTAAGACCAGCCAGGTTATGATTCTAATTTGGCCAAATAAATCTTGAATGATTCAACTCACTTTAATAACATTTTTAGATTATCACATATATGTACAGTTTCATGTCACTCAGCATTAAGAGAAAATTTCACACTCACCTTTAGTGAGAGGAAGTACAGTAAAGAGAAAACACAAACTGAGCATCCTTGTCTCTATGAAAACACCACTGACTTCCCAGCACACACTGACAACACACACTACACCAAGATCTCCACTACCACTGTGGACACACACTGAATCCAGAACTCTCACAGCATTACTTCAGTACTCCAGACCCTAATGTCCACCCAGCAGAGAGGAACTGGGAACAAATGAACTTGGCCAGAGCTCTTATGTTTCTTTTCAAGTTCACATCACCAGCTTTACAGAGACATACAAAACCACACACAGTGCCATCATGTCCTTTGACCTGTGAGGACTCTGGTTGTTTCTTCCTTTGTGATGTATCCCACAACCCCACACTGACCATGATGCTGCATCTGTGAAACCATATAGGAGACATACATGCTCATTATAAAGCAAAGGGGGTGGAGTCTGATGTAGAGGAGAGAAACAAACAGATATATTATCCCCTCACTCTTATTCTCAAACTCCTCTTTCTAAGTTTATAGTTTTAAAATGCAGTTTATAGAGTTAATCACCTCAAAGCTTGCGCATATACAAATTTTTGCATTACTTTTTCATTGCTTGATATATTTTATGTTTGCACTGTCTTATGATGTCCTGTGTACTTAATATTTTATTCATTGTATCAAATTTGTTTTATTGGCAAATATATGTTGAACTATTATGCACTGTCACTACAGAATGCTGTCTGCTTTATGTCTCCAGAGACTATAAGCATGCAAACACACACACACACACACACACACACACACATACCCACACCCACACACACATATACACACATTCAAGAATTTCTAGATAGTGAGAGGACCTGCTTTTTGTTTGCTTTTTCAGCTTCCACATCACAATAATTTGTTGTGGACCATTGCTTATGCAGAAAAGTTCTTTAAGATTTTTTGTGAGTAATATGCATTTCTGGATTTACTGAATGAGTCAAAAACAAACAACAAAAACCTGCATTACTCACAATAAGAAGCTATTTGAACTTTGATAAACTCTCTTAATCAGCCTTTGAACATGGACATGGTTTGGGTAGTACATGAGCAGTCCCTTTTCTCAGTGAAGTACTGACATCTCTCCTCACAGTACACAATATTACCCAAATTATCAGTAACCATACCAGTCCTACTCATACTAAACCTGTTTTGTACTAAATTAAATTCAAACTGGACCTGCCATTGAGAACACACTGGAGCCTAGTCCTAGTTTTAGTTTGTGTTTAAAACATCATGCTTTATCCCAATTTCACATTAAAATAGACCCAGCAGTCAGAGTTGTGCTGTTTTGATTAATAAATTACACTTTACCGAATAAATGTAGTATTTTGTACTATTTCTAGCTAGAAACCACTGATAAGCCTGTCATGGCATAAGGCAAGAAATAGACTAGAAGGAAACTGAGCTTGTGTGTGACCACAGCTCAGCTGCAGAGGTGTCGAAGCAGCACGGTTGTCACTTCTGGTCTAAAATGGGCTTTAGATTCTGATCTGGTATCCACTGCCCACTGTTTGGAACTGTGAGAAATGAAACCACAGCAGACGTCAGACATCCTGAGCTCTCAGACCAGAACAGTCTCCTCCTTCTTCTGGGGGGTTCATAAGGTGTTTTGAGAGCAAAATGTTTACTGATTTTAAAAACTGCACATATTCACATTAAGATGCCATACACATATCAAATACTTTTCTACCACAATTTAGTCCACAAACCATATTTTTCTTACACCACTAATAGATTAAGAACACTGCTGTAAAAGTGGAGCCTGTATGTTATATCTGATGTATTCACTGAGCTGAGTTATTTCATGACACAAGTATTTACATGAAAGTAGGGTCATACACTGACCATGACTGCAAACATTAGCATTAGGGTATTTATACAGCAGGAGACAAACAGGGAATATCTGGGAACAATTACTGGAAGGGGTAAGAGACAAAACTCACATGAGACACGTCAGAGCAGAGCAGGGGAGGAGCTACAAACGAAAACATACAAAAGCACATGGAGACAAAGACGTACTAAAGCAATAACATGTAATTGTCTTCTACTCTTTACTACAGTGTAGCCTATAGAAACGTATACCAGAAAATATAGGACAATTATATTTTAACTATATTAAAAAGTACACAGACTTCATAAGATGGAATCATAAGATATGCAGAAATATTTAATAATTATTTGTTAAGCAAAACATTTTTCCAATTCTACCCAAAAAAAGTCAGCTTGCTTAAATAACATTTTTATATTAACAAATAAATGTACAATTTAATGCAATTCAGCATTAAAAGAGAATTTGACACTTACCTTCAGTGAAGAGAAGACACAAACTCAGCAGCATTGTCACTATGGAAACACCACTGAGCTCCCAGCACACACTGACAACTCTACACCCAGAACTCCACTACCACTGTGGACACACACTGACTCCAGAGATCAGTCCAGAACTCTCTCTGCAGTACTTCACTGAAGTCCACAAGGATGTCACTACAGTAATGTGGGGTCTTGTGAGTCCTGAGTACACCTGAGGTCTGTTTTTTCATTGTGTAGTTTCACAGAGCCCACAGGGCCCCTGGTGCCTCTGTGAACTGGACATGCATGTTGTGGTTTCAGTGTGGGGGTGTCTGTGGGGGAAGAAAGAGGAGGCTTGAGAAACCACCAGAAAGCTAAAAAAGCCTCCTTGTTGACAACTTACCCGTAAAGCAGCCATGTAACACAGCCAGTCTACTGATGGACAAAATCTGCATACGCTACTTATAGTGTAGCCATGACACTTTATAAACATAAAATACATAAATACAGCAAACATCACACAGCATAAATACATAAAATCAGCAACAGAGTGTAAATATAAAGTGTAATAAAGTGTAAATATTTGTATTATTCTATTTATTTATGTATTTGAAAGATATTTGACAAGCCAGTTAAACAGAGCCTGGGTGATCAGTTATAATTAGACTGTGCCTTTGCTATGAGCCGTTACACTTAATACTAAAAATTGCTGGTTAAAAGCACAAGGACCAAAACCACAACTAACAGCTCGCTCAGATCACTTGTTTCTTTTTAAAAAACAGCTCAGCTAGCACAAAGGTTCTAAATCCAGTCATTGTGGCTCCCAGAAACATCATTATTTCCCATGTTCCTGTGCCTCTAGCATTTTTTCCTGGAGAACATGATACTACTGACTGTATGTGAATCACCCAAGCATGTAGCATTTCCTTTACAGCCTCATACACCTTCACTTGAGCCCAATCACATTTCACCCCTTGACCCTACCACTTAGCCCTGGCCCTCCATATGTGGTGTTCATGAGTAGGGGTTGGGTGTCTGATAGAGGGCTAGGGTGAGGTCTTAGGGCTAAATGGCCCTCCAAACTGAGGGATTCAGAGTCTCACTCAAAATTGAGTGTTATGAGAAATTTCTCAGAATTCTTTGTGAATCATTGAAAAATGGATGCAGAAGCAAGGGGGAAGATTTCAACCACTAGCCTTTGTAACTCAGTCCCAAGGGGCAAGATGACACTTGAATACAAGGGGTAGGAGGAAAAATGAGAGGGGATTGGGCCTTGGTAAAAATCTAAGCACTAAATCTAAGAATAAAATGGATTAAAACATATTACTTTTAATATGCATGGTTTTACCTAATCTTAGAGATATATAATAAAGTTATCTGTTACAGGACAAGGGGATTTTCAGATCCAGTACAGACATTAAGTCATATAAAATCAAACACATTTGGAAAAAGAACTAAAATTCTTACTCTCAAATGCACAAACATTAAAAAACATTAGATCCTCTCTAAAATCCTCAATGTCAGACCTAGCTACCATACATTATACATTCTTTAAATGGAGTCACAGCACAGTCAGAGAGTTTGGAGGTTAATGTTCATTTGTCACATTGCCATGTCTGTTTTAGAATTACATAGTTCTCATGACTTAAGTAATATGTGAATGAAACAATGACAAATATCACTATAGCATTCTGAAGTCTGATTTCTGACTCAGTCACTGCTCAAACGGTCAAACCAGAACTGTATACGTATTTTTACAATTATGGCTCCTCTAGTTACTGCCTTAGAAGCAGTATTACTGTAATTCTTATTACTTTATCTGACACCAAACCAGAGGTGATAAATCTGATTTTGAACCCTGACAGACTCAGAGGGGCCTGGATGTTGCACCAACTGCTGTGATCAGATCATCATAGTGAATCAACATACAAGACAACACATCGGGACAAGAACAGGACCTCTAGAAAGTTGGACTAGACATTAATTGCTTATTTTTTCACTTATTAAATTCATTTTTCTTTTTAAATTGTTATTATTGTGGTGACCATTGTCAGCCAAAGGAGGATGGGCCCCCCTTTTGAGTCTTGGTTCCTCTCAAAGTTTCTTCCTCTTACTTCTTCCTCTTGGGAGATTTGTCTAGCAACTGTTGCCCTTCGCTTGCTCACTGGTAGCTTGGACTTGGACATTTGTAAAGCTGTTTTGTGACAACATCTGTTGTAAAAAAGCGTTATATAAATAAACTTTGATTTGAAAGATCTCCAAACTGATTTAGAAATGAGTCACAGGTCAGTCAGAGAGTTTGGAGGTTAATGTATATTTGTCACATTGCCACGTCTGTTTTAGAATTACATATTTTCCATGACTTAAGTAATATGTGTATGAAACAATGATAAATATCACCAACACCGCTGATATTATAACTCCCTCGCCCCTGATTGGTGTGTTAGAGACTGCTATGATTGGTCTGTCAAAACAAATGAAGACCCATTCAGGTCTCACTCAAAACCTTTATTTCTATTCAGATGCCTGAGTTTGTGCACAGTAAACACAGCACCACCCAGGGCCCAGGGCATGGTAAACATTGTGCCACCAGGGCAGAGGGGACGGTAAACACAGTGCCATGTAGGCCCAGGGCACAGTAAGTCCTCACGATGACATTGTTTCTTAATGGTGAGGCCAAGGTTTCTGTCAGATAGTGTAGTGGACAACATACATTCTACATAGTGCAGCTTTAGATATGATCTGAAAACGTATTGTAAAAGTTGATAAATTCGATAAAGATTTGGCAGTTCTTTTTATCAGGTGGATTTATATAACCCACACGCAGAAGCTGAAAGCAACAGTACATTTGTGGTGTGTGTAGAGTTCACATCTCTAGTGATGGAGTGACATTCTTACAGAGTGAGGACCAGTTTTTTGGCCAACAAACATGTTACTTCTGCAAACAAATTCCACATCAAATTTGAAACTGAACCACACTACTCAAGATGAAAATGTGCAATTAAAATTCACCCTGACTTATGTTTCATGCACTGCATTGTGGGTAAAAATAATGCTCTGAAATTAAATGCTCCTTTAAATATCTGTTCAAACTTTTTGAAAGTCTCAGGTAGCCAGTTCTGTGGCTGCTGTAATTCCACATGCTGTTGTAACAGACACAGTTGTACTGCGCCTTTAAGAGGGAGCTTTATGGTTATGTAGATTGAGTAACAGAGAGAGAGAGAGAGAGAGAGAGAGAGAGAGAGAGAGAGAGAGAGAGAGAGAGAGAGAGAGAGAGAGAGAGAGGAGAAGAGAATCGTCACCTTTCTGCTCGCCCTCTCAACACTCCTTTTTCTTTGGTAACGCTGTACGGTGCTTTTTACTGTTTCCTTTACGTATACATACAATGATGGTAGCCGTGTGACCTGGCTTGATGTGGTCCAGGAGAGAATAAAAGTCTTTCGTATTACCCACACCAGTGTGTGTCACTCCATGTTAACTCCACGCATCGCGGTTACCCCGTAGCACCTGTTCCTCACTCCAGGTAGGAAGTGTTACACTATTTTCATTAATAAGCCTCTGAAGTACTTTGGGTGTCGTAGTGAAATGAACTGACCAAACAGCAGTGAGGGAGGTTATGTTGAGTCTCACCCCCTGAGCTTCTACATCGTGTCTCTATGACAAAGGACGGAGCCACTTAACTAAGAATGAGACCGTCCTCACTGACAATGTGAGAATATCTGATAGATCACTCAGGAAGGAAGAAAGAGGACGTACCACATGACAACTTACAAAACCTACCGCATCTCTATATTTGGTGTGTGTGTGTTGTGGTTAGTTTGTCAGAGTTTCATCTGAATACACTTCCTCTCCACTATAAGTATAGCTGTGAAGTCATTCAGTAGACTGTATTGAAGAGTGTGTACGGTGTGTATCAGCAGTCCTGCTGTAGCTGTGTGTAGTGTGTGTGTAACTCAGTAAGAATGCAGGTGTGTGTTTATCTGCTCCTTGTGCTCCACGCTGCTGATGGTGAGTGTTACCTTTTCGTTACAGGTGTTCTCATCCTCATACATTCATTTACACAAAGGTATTTATATCTGAGATCAGCAGAGAGCAGCAGCTCACCACTTACCCCAGATTCTGTCTATCGACCAAGAAATGTTTGAAGTCCAAATTTTGCCTCTTTAGTTTAGAACAAAAGCTGTTAAATGCGAACGTTGCTAGCAAACACTGGAAGTGAACAGCAGCTCAAATATAGCCTTCGTAAATGCATGCCCACAAACTTCTCTCAAGCCAGTCAAACCGCATCCAAGTGTTAATAAATGTCTCCCAGACAAGTGAAGAAACACATCACCGGGAAGCGACCTGGATGAGGTTTGAGGACATGTAGCTCGATATCTGACTTATTTACAAATCCTATTAGCTATCGTTGCTGTTGGCTTCCAGTGTTTGTTAGCAATGTTAGCAGCTTTTTTTTCTAAAGGAGCAAATTATGGACTCCAAACATGTCTTGTCCACCTGGGTTAAGCAAAAATAAAGTAAATTTGATTCTTCATCGACCTGACCCATTAAGTGGCACTGAAATCTGCGCTGTGGTTCGGTCCGGTAGAGAGGAACTAATTACTTGCTAATTGCTAATTAGTTACTTAAGACCAGCATAAGGTAGGAATTGTAGGGACATTAGTAGGACTGACAAAATTGAGAAACAAGAAGAGTACAAGAGTATTGTGACTCTTACAAGGATAATTTTGCTCTATAAATCTGTACATTTATAAAAACAACTTGTTTTTTATTATGGTGTGGTATGTGAAATGTGCTCACTTGTATATATGTGGTACAGTCCTTTACATGTGGTGTGTGATGTATGTGTTTGGTGCTTCTGTGTGTTTTCCCGAGTGTGGGTGGGTTTGGGGGAGAGACTACAGAGGATTCTGATCTCGTGAATTTTGACATGCCCATCATATCCCTTATTGAGCTAGCAGTCAAACAAGACAGTACTACTCTATATTACCATGGAAACCAGAGGAGGGGCAGAGCTCACTACCTGCGGGTTCAAGAGCTGGACTGGAAACGCGTTTGCTACAGATCCAAAATGCAGTGCAACTTCAGAAATGCTGCAAACTCAGTCACAACACAACGGAACTGTTTTCTGAAGTTGCCTCGCATTTCCAAAATATAGCACACGTCATTTTGAATAAAGTGTTTTCTGAATTTGTATAGCGTTCAGGAATTTGCATCAAGTTTGTAAACTGTAGCACATGTGTTTACCTTCTGTGTTCTTGAAAAGAAACAGTAACTCAAACATAATGTGGAATACAAGTGTAACAACAAGACTGAAGGGGAAATAGGTGAGATGCTGATTCAGAGATGGAACTGCACCTTAACAACCACAGCACCACAAAAGGTACCAAATACAAACAGTGCAGACTGACTCTGCTTATTGGTTTTGCCAAAGTCATATCTGGGCCCATGTCCTTAAAGGGCCCCTACCATGGAAAACTGAATGTCACTCACTTTATTGAAATAAATAATTTTTAAGTAATATGTAAATATTGTTACATTTTCAAAACACATTGTTTACTCTCCAATTCCTTACAGTCTATATATAGAATATAATCTGTAAAAATAACCTGTTTTGAAATCACTGTTTCTCTGATGTCATGAGAACCAGCTCATTTACTTATCTCTGCCTCTTTGGCCTACAGCAGTTTAACCCCTAACACCTACATTGCAGTTCTCAGACATATTTCAGCTCTTAGTGCTTTTTAAATGAAGTACAATACAGGGCAGCCAATCAGAACAGAGCTCATTTATCTTACATCTTAAAGGCACAGCAACAGAAACTGCCTGTTTAATTCCAAGGGATAAAGAGAGGTTGGAAAATGGTTGTGTAAAACTGAATTATGACTCTTTTTGGAAGATAAAGCCACAAAAACATTGTAAGAGGACAACAAAGCAAACTATAAAATAAAGGAAAAATGTAGGATATGCGCCCTCTAAAGACCTTTTGGTGTATTTGGTTTGATGGGAAGGTGAGTGGCTACAGCTACAGCTGAGGAAGCACCAGGGGCTCCTGTCTGGGTCCCACTGGGCAGCCATATACAGGGCAGCTGTGTACAGCACAAGGTTCTGAACCTGGCTGAAGGGTACAGTTTCAGAACCTTGGACAGCAGTCAGGCTGCCTTGGAGGTGAAAGATGTTTGGTCTGTGGTACTGGTCTACAACTCTGAACACGTTTTACTAAAGTCCGTCCTTATTCGGTCCTTTTAATTAAATCTACATCTCTAAGTACAAACCCCATCTCTAAGTAAAACTATATCATCTCTTGGAAACATTGAAATAAAAAATGGAAAAAAATGTTTGCAAAGCATTAGCCATTAGATTAGAACATATTAGTCCATCATTGATACACTCTGATCAAACTGGTTTCATCAAAGGAGACACTCAACCATTAACATGGTAGACTACTTAACCTAATACTGTGACGGTGGCAGTTCAGAGGGAGCGAGAGGCAAGGTTGCGCCAAAGTGCTCTTTATTTTCCATTGTCAATATGTGACGATACCACTACTAACGACAAACACTACTCTGTTCCAATAGTCCTTGTAGTGATGTACACGTTGGGAGTGAGCAGTCCGACAGGCCACTAATGTGCTGCACTCTCTCTTGACCTGTGAGTTTAAATAGAGAGAATGAACAAGGAACAGGTGAAGGTGATTAGTAGGCAGGAGACTGGGAATGAGGCAGGTGTTTAGTGTGATCCCTAGCAGGAGTGGGTGTGTCCCTCCCTCTGGCTGCCCGGCCAACCGTGACAAATATGTTACACCTCACTCCACATATTAGAAACTGCTATGCAGAGAAGGCCTTCAATAAAGAAAACTGGAAGTTTTTCTGCTCACATTGCGTAAAATCTTTAACACCACACCTAAGGCCACAGTCAGTACTAATGTAATACCATCACAAAATGTGCATAGAGGTACTAGGCAAGGAAACCCACTCTCTCTATTGCTGTTCTCAGTTCTTATATTTATACATTTATTTATTAGTATTTTTACTTTTTTGGGGGGGTGGGGAGGTTGTCTTTTTACAGTTTTTATTTGTTGTTGTTGTTGTTGTTGTGACACTGCAGTGCACACTAGCCTACAGCCTCAATTAGTTACTTTACAGATATTCACCATTTAGCATTTATACATTTTTTATTACTATTTTTGTTTTTTGGGGTTTTTGTCTTTAAGTTTTTATTTTATTTTATTTGTGTTGCTACAGTGCAGTGCACACAAGCCTACAGCCTCAATTAGTTACTTTACAGATATTCAGCATTTAGCAAACAGTTGTTAAACAGCTTTTGACAGCTTTAACAACAAAAAGAACAAAGTAACAGAGAAAAGGTGAGAAAATGTTTCTATTTCCTGTGATAACTGTTGGGTTGTGATGACATTGTACTGTCTACATCCAAAGTCGTCTTTACTTTGGTGACTCCTTTAGTGGTTCTGTGTCAGTGGGTGGATTTCACAGCTTCTCTTAAGTAGTTTTTTTCTTAATAGTATGAAAACTACAACATGATCATAGACTGCTGCATTCTACCTGTACTTTATGAATAATATGAATGTTATCAGACAATGCTCATGTTTACCTGATTAAATGATCAATGTTTATTTTGATCAGCATGTAATCTAGAGCTCTTCCTGTCTGATCTGTCTAATATTTGCTAAGCTACACATTCAGTTTGGTCCTCTGATCACTAAGTGCAGGAGTGAAATGATGTGTCCAAACAGTGCTGAGGGAGATCACTGTGTAGCACTACTTCTTACTGCAGGATCACTTTACTGAGGATGGGGACTGAACACTGGGAAGCTCAGGAGGAAGTTATGACACTAGAAAAACACTGTTTCACTGTTAGATTTAGTCTGTATGTGTGTGCGTTTCTGTATGTGAAAGAGAAAGAAGTGGAGGAATAATTTATTTTGCACTTGAACACACTTCCCCTCTACTGTGGATATTAGTGGGTGGAGAATTTCAGTGGAGTTCTACTCAGAGAGTTGTAGAGTTCCAGGTTATAGTTGTATGGTGGTTCCACTAGACAGACTGTAGTCTGGGCTGCAGTTTTCAGTGTTCAGTACACTGTAGTTTTGTAGAGTGTATAAGATGTGTAGCAGCATTACTGCTGTAGCTGTATGTAGTGTGTTGTGGAATGCAGGTTTGTTTTTAACTGCAGATGTGTTTTTACTTCCTTTTTGGAAATGATGTGCATACGAAGTCCTGTGAAGCATTTGAGGTTCTTCTTTATTGTACTGATTCGAAGCTTTGGACTATGTCATAGAGAAATGAACTGACCAAACAGCACTGAGGGAGGTCATTTTAGGTCACTCCCACTGGCAACCACATTTTCTCTATGACAACGGACTGAAACGTTCAAGTTATAATGTCGACGTTCTCACTGATGATGTGAAACTATCTGCTAGATCACTGACTGATAAAGAAGAAAGAGGACATACCAAATGACAATGTATTAAACCCTACAGGATCACTATATATGTGAGTGAGAATGTTGTCATTCTTACTTATGTGTGTCTGTGTTGGGGATAGACGTTGGTCAGAACTTCATCTGAATGCACTTCCTCTGCACTATAACTGTAGTTGTCATATTATTCAGTAGAGTGTAGTTCTGAAGCGTGTGTGTATGGTGTGTATCAGCAGTCCTGCTGTAGCTGTGTGTATTTTGTGTGTAACTCAGTAAGAATGCAGGTGTGTGTTTATCTGCTCCTTGTGCTCCATGCTGCTGATGGTGAGTGTAACCTTCTCTCTACTTCTGTAGATCATCAAATATCTGCTCAGTAGCTACTTTATAAGAAACGCTGAAAACATCTAGTAGGAGTTCAGTTAGAGACGACATCTCTGACCACCTATAAAAGGCACTTTAAAGGCACATGTGGACACTAGTGCCAATGGGTGATGTTACTGTTTCTAATAAAGTAGGTGGTGAGAATAAAATTGTGTGTGTGCGCATGTGTGTGTTGTATATTACCTGAACATGTAAGGTAGAATTTAAGATTTGGTTAGTAGGCTGCTTTCAGTTGTAAACCAAACCTTGAACTCAATGTGTCATTGTGGTGCAGTTACATCTAATTACATATAACCCATGCATATCGGATTCAGTGCTCAGACTAGAGCATAATAATCAGAGTAAAGTAAGTAGTCAGTACATGGTTGTATAGTAAATGTTAGTCTGAACAATCACAAATCACTGTGTGCTTGAGATAGTTAAGCCATGTTAAAGAGAAAAGAGATGAAAAGAGTAAAGAGATGAAACTCAAAGGTTGGGACATGCACATGAGGGGATTGATAGTGAAGGTCTTCTACTGGTGTGTTTCTGCAGGCTGTATACTGGAACATCAGAAGATCACAGACATCACTGCATACGCAGGAGACTCAGTACTACTGCCCTGTTCCTGCACTGACCCACAAACCAGACCTGAGAGTTTCACCTGGCAGAAACACCAAAACTCCAGTTATACAGAGATCTCCAGTGAGAGTGAACAGTACAGAAACAGAATTCAGCTGGGTACTGCTCACTCTCCAGGAAATCTCTCTCTACTCATATCACACCTGACTGAGGAGGATGAGGGAGACTACAGATGTCTAACTAAAGGGAATAAATACAAAGACATCAAACTTTATGTTTCAGGTAAAATATTATTCAGAAACACGGACAAATTAAAATCTCCTAAGTAGATTTCGCCTGGTGGATCTCCATCATGAACTTCGCTTTTCAAACATAAATATAAATGTAATATAAATACATTCACCACACACTTTATTAGACACACATACATCACATTTTACTAAAATTCAAAAACAGGACATTTAAAAATAGAGAAACACCATTACATATTTATGTATCTAACATGTGGACCACATTATCCTCAGATATTAGTCACCAGACACCCTCTGTCACCAGTCTAGAAGAGTTAAACACAACTAACATACATTTCACCTGCCCTCACTGAACACTTTCAGTACCTCTAATAAGTGAATGTGTAGGTATAATTACAGACTGTGTCCACCTGGTGTCTTACACAGTGTGTCACCCTGCACGCAGGATATCACTGGTCAGTTTCTGACCACAGATGTCCCAGTATATGTGGATACTGAACCATTCTCCACACGTCAATCCCACTACAGTGCTGGAGGCTTGGTAGTGGGTGTTGTACTGGTATGAGTGGTTCAGGTACAGCAGTGTTACTGGATTCAGTGCTACTGGTAGGTTGAGAGTGTTCTGACAGTGAAAGATATCCAGCCAGCAGTGGTTCAGTGGTCAGACAATGACCATGACTGGAGTTGGAGGATGGTTAACACTAACTGTGTGTTACACCAGATGGGCTACAACCACTGACTCTACACGATGTTTCAAATCCATTTATATTTTAATGCATGTGACAGAGAGCATAAACTTGCATCAATTCTGTAACAAAAGGATGTTAAACATTTCACAAATGGATTTGTTTTGTCTTCATATGATGGTTCACAGAAGAATGTCACTGGTTGTACAGGTTACTTCATAACAGTAGTGTAACATGTCAGTGTTTCTGCTCTCTCTAGTCTGTAAGGATGTTGTGAATCCTCCCACAGTGCTGAGTGGATACGTGGGAGGGTCTGTCCTGCTGCCCTGTTACTGCACTGAACTGCTGGCCGAGCCAAAAACCGTCAGATGGAGTTTTATAGAAGAATCTAATTTCATCTACCCAACTGACCAGACAAACCGTTACACTGATAGAATTAAGCTGGTTACTGCTCCAGGAAATTTCTCTCTATTCATATCTGGTCTGACTAAAGAGGACTGGGGACAGTACAGGTGTAGCATCAGCAGTCATCATCTTATAGACGTCAAACTCCAAGTAACAGGTAAACCAACCTCTTGTATATTTAATGTATGAAATGTTGTTGACTGCATATAGTGACTGATCTGTACCAATAACTACTGTACTACATAAAACAAAAAATCTATCCAGCGGCAGGATCTGCAGTTCTACTTCTGTCTGTTTCTAGTTACATCTTCTGTTTGTATTTGTATTTCATGCATGTAGTTAATGACTCTTGTCCGCTATCCTGTTATATATACATAGTGTATATAGATAGAGGGAGGGAGGGAGCGAGAGATGGAGAGAGAGAAGGAAGGAGGGACGGAGAGAGGGAGAGATAGAAAGAAAATTTTAAAAAGACAAAGAATGGGGGTAAAAACAACGTTTGACTTTATGAAACAAAATAGCGTTGCGCTTCCTTTTCACAATACAACAAGGCGGTGAACGTCAACGCATCTCCTTGAGTTGTAATAAATATGTGTGTGTGTGTGTGTGTGTGTGTGTGAGAGAGAGAGAGAGAGAGAGAGAGAGAGAGAGAGAGAGAGAGAAAAAAAAGAGCAGAGAGAAGAGTCTCCTCTCACAGCTGGTGCTGACACTGAGTTAATTAACACACACTAACACTAACACATCAGGACCAGTCTGAAGTACAAACAATCAGACCAAACCAAATTATTACACTTCACAAACTAAACTACATCACCCACTGGAACACAAACACAAGCACAAAGCAGAGAACACAGCCTGGCCGTCCAGACCAGCCGATATAAATGTTATGGCTGCCCAGAGAACAGAGACTCTGTCAGCAAAAAAAATCTGAGACGGTCCACCCCAACTTTAAGTGTCTGTCTAACACTGACAAACTGCCCATCCTACTAGGCAAAAAGAAGGAAAGCAGCACTTTAGCTGGGTGATACATATCTGCCTGCCATAAGATGAGGGACAGTGATTAAGCCACCCAAACATACACACACACACACACACACACAGAGACTATATTACCCAGTTTATAAAAGTTACCTAACTATTTATCATTATTAACTATTTATTATTATTAACTATTTGTTATTATTAAGTATTTATTATTTTCCATCCTTATTATTTATTTATTTTCCTTTCTTTTCACTTTTACTTCTTCTAATTATTATTATTTCAGACCAATTACAGTTTCTCTTCAAGTTCTTTTATAACAGAATTCTTAATTTCCATAATTGCAAAGGTTGTAATGTTGTGTAATGTTCATGTTGTAATACCGCTTTGGCAATACTATAGTTGTATATGGTCATGCCAATAAAGCTTACTGAACTGAAATGAACTGAGAGAGAGAGAGAGAGAGAGAGAGAGAGAGAGAGAGAGAGAGAGAGAGAGAGAGAGAGAGAGAGAGACCCGATCCAGGAGCCCCTAATTCATTCACTCTCAGAAAACGACTAAAGGACACACTGCACCTACAGAGCCCTGCAGCTTCAGACGTAGCCAACGTATCACCACCACTGACACACAGAGAACTGAACACGTCTGTTTGGCCAAACTGTACATACATCAGTTCTGTAGTACAAAATCTAAACTTGTTAAATACATAACAGTCCTGAACCCTCATTACTTATAACTGATCACACTTTTCTATTCTTGCAGAGGCTCCATATAAACCTGTAAATCCTCCTTCAGTGGACACTGACACAACAAGTCCAACAGCTTCAACTAAACCTACTACTACAATGACGTCTCCAAATGGTTAAATTGTTTCTTTAAATCTGTGATGTTTCTGAGAATAAAAGTTATTTAATGTGTCATTTAATGTAAACTCTCAATGAAATATAATGCCTGACTCTGTAACTTCAAACTGAGCCTGTAGAGACGTATTACAGACCCATTCATGTTCTTTTCTATTTGCTTGTGTGTCAATAAGAATATGCTTTGAATGCTTGTTAAACATTCATACAATATAATATTTAAAATGACAATTAATACATTTAAATTTAATATAAATGCTTCCCACATTCCCACATGCAGGTGCTCACACTTCTCCACTGTACACACGTCATGTCATATTAGCTGGTGTGGGGGTTTTACTGCTGTTGATGGGATTAGGAGGAGTCATCTGCTGGAGATACAGAGGTACACATACACACACACACACACACACACACACACACACACAAACACACACACACACACACACATAAATACATACATATCCACATCCATCTCACACTGAGTTAATTTTGTAGTTCAGAGATGTGAACAGACGGTGAGCAGAGAGGGACAAACAGGACAGAGGAGAGATCAGCAGACACAGGTGAGTGTCACACATCCATGTTATAATATCAGTGAACTCTGATTCAGTGCACAGATCTGTTCTACAGTGTCAAAGCTTGGATCAGTGAATGTGACTGTTTCTGCATGATTGTTCTGACATTCTGTACATGACTACAACGTTAAGATCGAAATAATGTAATTGCCAGCCAATCCCTTCATGTAACATCGACATGAGGCAAGAAACATTTGGGCCATATACAAAATAGTTTACTACATACTTATGCTGCATACTGGACTCATTATATACCGTATAATGTTTACTGTTCCCTGTAGTAGTATGATGCATAATATCCAGTGTGTACTAAAACACAAACCATACTAAGGCGTCACGTGAACTTATGAAGCTCTACCCACTTGTGATTTACGGCCACCGTTGCATGATGAGATGCTGTACACCATGGAGACAGGCCTGGTCACGTACTGGATTATTTGGCCATAGCAGTATGTCATCTGGGTATCTTTTGTGTACTGGAAAAATTCATTTTGGTCAGACTAGTTTTCAAGCTCTCTTCAGTAAGCACTCATTAACTACAGAAAAATTGATCAACAAACATTTATCATTTGTATTAAAAAGGGCAGATGATGTATGTATATGGTTACTCTGCTCAGCTACTTTATTAGGATCACCTTCACACTACATCCAGTTATCTTCTAGCTGCGTTATATACCTGTGTACAGTTCCACAGGCCTGTGTATAAACTTCAGACACACTGCTTTTCTTGTTACACACTCATACATGCTCTAAAGACACTACCACTGCAGAGACACTTCTTTGTTTAGAGTGGTCCACCATTCAGGTAGGATCCATTCAGCAGTGCTCCAGTGGTCACCCAGTAAACAGTGGTGCACACCTGCAAGATATGTGCACATATTAAATTACAGACTGCAGGTGATTTCTGTGTCTTTATAAAAGTGGCCGGTGAGTGTTTAAATGTTTGTGAATGTATAAACAGATTACACACGTGCTGCCATAAATTAGATTTACATGCGCAGTTATGGATTAAATGTATATTACAATTAACACCCATTAACACCTCTGCAATACAATACATTTATTATATTAACACTTGTATTAATCCACTCAACAGGGTGTGCATTAGTCTGTATGTGTGTTAATATTTTGTAATTGTGATATTTTCTGCAGGATGATGTGATGTATTCTACTGTAGCCCAAATTAACACCACCAGACCAGCACCCAGAGCAATGGATAATGGAGATAATACAGAATATGCCAGGATCAAACTAAATTAACAAACTTAAATTCACACACACGGGTATACGTGCGCACACACACACACACACACACACACACACACACACACACACACACACACACACACACACACACACACACACACAGGGACTTTTATTGTATGGTATCTAGCCAATGAACTGTTATGTTCTTCTGTCTTGGTTTCAGTGCTGACTTTGTATAATTTGCTGTATTTTACTAATTAACTGCTAATTAGTTACTTCAGGTGTGGTTTCAGACTGGCATAAGTTAGGAATTGTAGGTGGAGGACTAACAGTAACAGGGGCAGGACTAAGACTGATAACATTACAGTGTAGCCACTCCAAGAACCAGAGTACTTGGGTTTTATTCCTTTTGGGTTCATCTTCTGCTTGGGAAAGGAGGCTAACCGCTAAATCTACAACTAAAATTGTGACTCCTACAAGCAAGTACCGTTTTTGTTCTGTACATTTGCAAAAACTATTTGTTTTATTGTTACATTATGGATTTTTGTCAGCAGATTGTCTTTTCTGCATTTTCTGTATCTCGAAGCATTTTTGTATATTTAATCTTTAAATAGTAGCACATTTTTCTGTTATTAAGCAGGTCATTTTAGAGTCAAATGCCAACCGTTTTCTGTATGCGTCACTTGCACTGTGAGAGTCTATTGTTGTTTAATAAATAAAGAGCCAAAGCAGGAAAGAGTTGTGGTTTCTGTTTACACCTACTGTTCATTAAGTACATCGTGTGTGTGTGGTGTAGTTTGACAGCAGAATGTGTGTAGAGTGCAGTTCACTGACAGCAGTTGGATGCCACTGTCTGTTTCTTTGTCTTTAGGACCTTAAACTGGAAACCATTCTAACTGAGCTGTGGTATGGTTCACATATACACATTATTGGTGTACAAATTCACCAATGCATTGGACAGACAAGCTTGATCAGGAGGGTTGAACACCAAAGTAGAGCAGATGGTTCTGCAGAATTGTACACAATGTGAAACCAGATCAGTGACATAGAAACAGTCTCACTCAGACTCAAGAAAAAACACCAAATGTGAAAATCATCTTTTATCCCAAACAGGTGACTCTGGTCCAGTGCTTGGTGTGAAAGGGTTCATACGTAGAACATAGCAGGTGGTTGCTTAGGGCAGTAGAGCTGTGTTGAAAAGGTTCTGCAAAGTGAATTTATTTTGCTGTTGTAGCTGAGGCAGTTGGCTTGCTACGGCATTATATGACATACAGCGGGTGAAATAAGTATTGAACACGTCACCAATTTTCTAAGTAAATATATTTCTAAAGGTGCTATTGACATGAAATTCTCACCAGATGTTGGTAACAACCCATCCAATCCACACATGCAAAGAAATCAAACCATAGATGTCCATAAATTGTGTAATAATGAGAAATGACATAGGGAAAAAGTATGGAACATGCTTATTGAAATTTATTTAATACTTCGTACAAAAGCCTTTGTTGGTGATGACAGCTTCAAGACACCTGTATGGAGAAACTAGTCACATGCATTGCTCAGGTGTCATTTTGGCCCATTCTTCCACACAAACACTCTTCAAATCCAAACTTCTTCTATGAACTCTGAGCTTTAGTTCCTTCTATAGATTTTCAATTAGATTCAGGTCAGGTGATTGGCTGGGCCATTCTACCAGCTTTATTTTCTTTCTCTGAAACCAATTGAGAGTTTCCTTGGCTGTGTCTTTGGGATCATTGTCTTGCTGAAATGTCCACCCTCCTTTCATCTAAATGGCTGCAGATTTTTTTATCAAGAATGTCTCGGTACATTTGTCCATTCATTCTTCCTTCAATTATATGAAGCGTGCCAGTGCCATATGCTGAAAAACAGCCCCACACCATGATGTTCCCACCTCCAAACCTCACTGTTGGTATGGTGCCTTTTGGCCTCCAAACATCGTGTGTATTACGGCATCCAAAGAGTTCAATTTTGGTCTCATCTGACCAGACTATATTCTCGCAGTATTTCACAGGCTTGTCTAAATGTTATTGAGCGAACTTTAAATGTGCTTCAACATGCTTTTTCTTCAGCAATGGAGACTTGGGTGGTGAGCATGCATACAGGCCATGGGGATTGAGTGCATTACTTTTTTTCTTTGAAACAATTGAACCTGCTGATTCCAGGTCTTTCTGTAGCTCTCCACAGGTGGACCTTGGCTCTTGAACAACTCTTCTAATAATTATTTTCACTCCTCTGTCTAAAATCTTGCGGGGAGCACCTGGTCGTGGCCGGTTTACGGTGAAATGATGTTCTTTACACTTCCGGATTATGGCCCCAACAGTGTTCACTGGAAACTTCAGTAGTTTAGAAATTCTTCTGTAACCAATGCCATCAGTATGTTTTGTAACAAGAAGGTTGCAAAGGTCTTGAGAGAGCTCCCTGCTTTTACCCATCAGGAGATGTTTCTTGTGTGGCACCTTGCTAATGAGACACCTTTTTATAGGCCATCAATTGAACTATCTAATTTAATTTGCACTAATTGGCAGGATTGCTTTCTAATTACTGATAGATTTCAGCTGGTGTCATGACTTTCCATGGCTTTTTGCACCTCTCTTTCTTCATGTGTTCCATACTTTTTCCCTGTGTCACTTCTCATTATTACACATAATTTATGGACATCTATGGTTTGATTTCGTTGCATGTGTGGATTGGATGGGTTGTTACCGACATCTGGTGAGAATTTCATGTCAATAGCACCTTTAGAAATATATTTACTTAGAAAATTGGTGACGTGTTCAATACTTATTTCACCCGCTGTATGAGAGTGCCACTGTTGTTGTCCCATGTTTTATGTTAATAAACGTCTTTCACAGACGAGGGGGTCTGCACGTCCTGCTCCGTACCCATCGGCACTCGGGCCACCAACGTGGCTTGATATCTTTGTCGGATATAAATGGAGGCCAATACTGGAGGGAGAGGATGAGGAAGAGCAACCATCACAGATGAGATCTGGGCTACTTTGGTTGACCAAATAGTTAAGCATGGGTTGTGTTTCAGAAAAGCTGAGCAGGGGTCCAGCCTAATCTAAGTCACTACACTATAGTCAGTGTCCCTGAGCAGCACATGAGTGATGTCACAATGTGTGCAGCCATTAGCCAGAATGATGTCATTCATCATCATGTCACTCTCGGTCCCTACAACTGCCCACGTCATCACCTTCCTCCATACACTACACAACACACTCATTGCCCATCACCAGGGGACTGGACCAGAGCAGTCCTGGTTTGTTGTTGTCTGCAATAACAAGTTTCTGCCAGGCTGCTCTGGTACACACTGAACACCCATGATGTGTTGTGCTTCACCTTCCACCACTTCCTAAATCCTGTTGAGGAGTTCTTTTCAGCATGGAGGTGGAAGGTCCATGAGCACCAACCCCACCTACACATACACGTTCTCCAGGTGATGGAGGAAGCTTGTGGTGACATTGATGATGGAGCATGTCAGGGGTGGATACGTCACTCCAGGTGGTACTTCCCTCACTGCCTGACCAGACATCTGTGATGTTGATAAGATCTTGTAGCCAAACCCTTGCAGGAGACAAGATGCACCCTAATTTCTGTTTCATTATTACAAGCCTATTTTGTTATCTTCTATATATTACGGTATATACAGTATGTGTGTTGCAGTAATGTTCATGCAAAAAATTTAACTTTCCCCTTGTAATTGTGTTTTACTTTATGGTGTGTATGTACTGAATATACATACATAGTCTGTATATTTGTGAAAATACATGTACGTGTGAGTACTATGACAGAACTTTACAGCAGAATGCTGTGCTCTGCACAGTGGAAACTTAAAAAACACAAGCTAGTAGTGTTTTCCATTTATCATATCAGTGTGTAGTTGCCATGCAGAAAAAGCCATACATTTTATATTTGTATAGATGCTTGATGCAAAAATATCATTTTGGAAATAGTTTTGGATGAAGTGTTTGCTTTTCATAAAGCGTGTGACATTTTGTATGTCAACACTCATGAGATCAGAATCCTCTGTAGTCTCTCCCCCAAACCCACACCCACTCCCCACTTGGGAAAACACACAGAAGCACCAAACACATACATCATACACCACATGTAAAATACTGTACCACATATACAAATCAACCACAATGAGGTGTGACCTCTGTCATAGGCAGCTGGATACAGAAGCACAAACAGCACAAACAGAAATAAACAAGTGAGCACAAGTGAGCACATTTATATTATATATATATATATATATATATATATATATATATATATATATATATATATATATATATATATATATATATATATTATAAGTTTTATAAAAGTACAAACTTATAGACCGAAATGTTCCTAGTTAAAGTCACAATACTCTGTTTCTTAATTTTGTCAGTCTTAGTAATGTTCCTACAATTCCTACCTTATGCTGGTCTGAAGTAACTAATTAGCAATTAGCAAGTAATTAGCACCGGTTACTCTCTACCGGACCGAAACACAGCACAGATTTCAGTGCCACTTAACGGGTCAGGTCAACGAAGAATCAAATTTACTTTATTCTCCCTTAACCCGGGTGGACAAGACATGTTTGGAGTCCATATTTCGCTCCTTTAGAACAAAAAGCTGCTAACGTTGCTAACAAACATTGGAAGCCAACAGCAACGATAGCTAATAGGATTTGTAAATAAGTCAGATATCGAGCTACATGTCCTCAAACCTCATCCAGGTCGCTTCCCGGTGACGTGTTTCTTCACTTGTCTAGTTCACAGTGAGTTATACGACACACCGACTAGTCTGGGAGGCATTTATTAACACTTGGATACGGTTTGACCGGCTTGAGAGAAGTTTGATGTATTTACGAAGGCTATATTTGAGTTGCTGTTGACCTCCAATGTTTGTTAGCAACGTTAGCATTTAACAGCTTTTGTTGGTAGATATCTTGGTAGATAGACAGAATCTGGGGTAAGTGGTGAGCTGCTGCTCTCTGCTACTCCCAGATATAAATACCTTTGTGCAAATGAATGTATGAGGATGACAACACCTGTAGAGAGAAGGTAACACTCACCATCAGCAGCGTGGAGCACAAGGAGCAGATAAACACACACCTGCATTCTTACTGAGTTACACACACACTACACACAGCTACAGCAGGACTGCTGATACACACCGTACACACGCTTCAATACACTCTACTGAATGACTTCACAAGAACACTTATAGTGGAGAGGAAGTGTATTCAGATGAAACTCTGACAAACTAACCACAACACACACACACACACCAAATATAGAGATGCGATAGGTTTTGTAAGATGGCATGTGATATCTCCTCTTTCTTCCTTATCATTCAGTGATCTATCAGATATTCTCACATTGTCAGTGAGGACGGTCTCATTCTTAGTTAAGTGGCTCCGTCCTTTGTCATAGAGACACGATGTAGAAGCTCAGGGGGTGAGACCCAACATAACCTCCCTCACTGCTGTTTGGTCAGTTCATTTCACTACGAGACCCAAAGTACTTCAGAGGCTTATTAATGAAAATAGTGTAACGCTTCTTTCCTGGAGTGAGGAACAGGTGCTATGGGGTAACTGCGATGTGTGGAGTTAACATGGAGTGACACACACACTGGTGTGGGCAATCTGAAAGACTTTTATTCTCTCCTGGACCACATCAAGCCAGGTCACACGGCTATCATCATTCTACTTATACGTAAAGGAAACAGTAAAAAGCACCGTACAGCGTTACCAAAGAAAAAGGAGTGTTGAGAAGGCGAGCAGAAAGGTGACGGTTCTCACCATTATGAGAAATAATGATGTTTCTGGGGGCCACAATGACTGGATTTAGAACCTCTTTGCTAGCTGAACTGTTTAAAAAGAAACACATGTGGTCTGAGCGAGCTGTTAATCGTGGTTTTGGTCCTTGTGGTTTTAACCAGCAGTTTTTACTATTAAGTGTAACAGCTCATAGCAAAGGCAGAGTCTAATTATAACTGATCACCCAGGCTCTGTTTAACTGGCTTGTCAAATATCTTTCAAATACATAATAAATAAAATAATACAAATATTTACACTTTATTACAAGAAAAAAGGATTTGTGGTGGAGGGGACATAAACATCCATAGTTTGAAACACCATTCATTACCAAAAAACAACCCACTCTACTGCTGATTTTGTGTATTTATGCTGCATGATGTTTGCTGTATTTATGTATTTTGTGTTTATAAAGTGTCATGGCTACACTATAAGTAATGTATTCAGTTTTTGTCCACCAGTAGACTGGCTGTGTTACATGGCTGCTTTAACGGCAAGTTGTCAACAAGGAGGCTTTTTCAGCCTTCTGGTGGTTTCTCAAGCCGCCTCTTTTTTCTCCCACAGACACCCCCACACTGAAACCACAACATGCATGTCTAGTTCACAGAGGCACCAGGGGCCCTGTGGGCTCTGTGAAACTACACAATGAAAAAAACAGACCTCAGGTGTTTTCAGGACTCAGAGTTCAGAGTTCAGATGGGTACTGCTCACTCTCCAGGAAACCTCTCTACTCATATCACACCTGACTGAAGAGGATGAGGGATACTTCAGGTGTTTTATTAATAGGAGTGAATACACAGACATGCAACTCACTGTTAGAGGTAAAAGGCATCAGATCTCTATTTCTACTGACTTAACAAAACTCATTTTATACTAACCTGTATGTTGCTTTTTTACACATGCATTGCAAATGTCTTTGCCATCTCCTTGTAGGTCAACACTATTAACATTCTAAAGATCACCATGGAGTTGTACTTCTTAAACACATGATTATTATGATTACATGACAGTTTATTTGAACTGTGTGTCTTTAATGATCTGCTTTGGTTCCTGTGTGTTCCACTGACTGCACATCCACAGCTGGACAGACAAATCTACAGGGTCATGTGGGAGGGTGTGTACTACTGCCCTGCTCCAGGACTGGACTACAGACCAAAGCACACACTCTTAAATTGACCTTCAGAGACAAAGAAATCTACCCCACTGACCAGACTCAGCATTACACAGGCAGAGTTCAGCAGCTCAGTGATTCTCCAGGAAATGTCTTTCTACTCATATCACAGCTGACTGAGGAGGATAAAGGAGTGTATGTGTATTCCATCAACAGTAATCCCATCAGGAGAGTGCTACTTGATATTACAGGTATAAGAGACTTTGGCAGTTTTAATTTCGTCCACATGTAGCTTTGAGTTTAACAGAGATGTTACTCAATTCCCCCCCGTAGCCAGTCTAAGTCCAGACTAGACCACTACCTTCAACCACAGCATCATATCAAAGGCTTACTGGAACACACAGCACAGAGACCCCAGATAAAGGTAAGAGGTCATGGTTCTCATTAGATGTGTAGATATTACAGGTAAATTAACTACAGTTTTCATTAGTCCACAAGCAGTTTTGAGCTGTACTGAGATTTTAACTAGATCTCTCTCTCTCTCTCCATTTAAGAACCATTTAAGAATATGTTAATATTATATTTACCTGACACTTTTATCCAAAGCAACTTACAATTATGACTGAGTACAACTAGAGCAATTGAGGGTTAAGGGCATGGCTCAGGGGCCCAGCAGTGGTAACTTGGCAGTGTTGGGGCTTGAAACCACAATCTTCCAATTACAAGGCAAGCCCTTAACCACAGAGCTACCACTGCCCCTATTTCCTGTTTTTTACTCATCAGATGTTGTGTGTAGCATATTCTAACTGAATTGAGGGACATTTCCTGATAGAATACTTCACACAGTGAGATTGCTGCGTGGTTTTGTTGCAAAGTCATGCAGGAAATGTATGCTGAGTTTATGTGAACAGTACCCAATCTTTAAAGACAGTGAGCATTACAGCATGAATCAAACCAAACCAACCAAACCAAACCAAAGATTATCCTGTAGTAAGAAATGCAGGACTCTGATCACGTAACTCTCATCCCAGGTATGAAATCTTCTCTCCTTCCAGAGGTTCCACTTAAAACTACAAAATCTACTCCAGTGATCACTGGCCAGACAAGACCAGTAACCACATCCTCTCAAAGGCCTGCTGGCAGACACAGTGAGGACAGCACAGGGGCCCCTGCTGAAGGTAAGAATACTCTTATGTTTTCTTATTAACATCATAAAACACATGTGCTAAAACACACACACACACACACACACACACACACACACACACACACACACACACACAGAGTGCATTGTACGTGCACCATCAGAAACAGGATGCAGTCCTCTCTCTCTCTCTCATTCTTTCTCTCTCTTATGCAAACACGTAGAGACACAACTGAGTTGTATTTCTATCTTGTATTACTATCCTATACCCACTGATGTGTGTATTGTTATTGTAATTAAATAATGTCTTTACCTACACAGATTCAAAGCAATACAAAAACACACAAATATGTAAACATGTAAACCCCCCTTATTGGTTTGATTATACTCAGAAGTGTCCACTCACTCAACCATGACTTACATCACCATTCCAGTTCTGCTGCTACTGTTAGGATACAGAGTTCAAGTTCAATTTATTTGTCAAATACGTAGTCATACACAGTATAACTCGCAGTGAAATGGTTGAGAGTGCTCTGTCCAAACTGAGGAAAAAGAAAACGGGTGCATAGAGAAATATATATTCTATATATCTACAAAAATATATTAACAATGTATGTACAATATATGTATATTATGATTATATACACAATGTACAATGTATATGGTTGTGTATATATATATGTACACAATGTACAGAATGTACAGATCCATTTTGTAAAATGGCATATTTACAGTTTTTATGTTACATGGTGGTAATAAAATATCTATATATATACAGTTATGCTACATGGTGGTGGTGGTCCCTACAGTTTATCAGTTTCCCTGATTCAGGGCCCGAATGGCCTGTGGGAAGAAGCTCCTCTTCAGTCTCTCTGTCTTGGTCTTCGGGGAGCGAAAGTGCCTCCCTGACCTCAACAGAGAGAAGAGCCTATTGTTGGGATGGGTGGGGTCCTTCACAATCCTCCTGGCCTTGGTCTGGCACCGCTTGTAGTAGATGGTCTGCAGGTCAGTAAGTTCTGTGTGAGTGATGCGCTCTGCTGAACGCACTACCCTTTGGAGTGCTTGTCTGTCCTGCTTGGTGCTATTCCCAAACCAGACTGTGATGTTCCCCGTGAGGATGCTCTCGATAGTGCAGGTGTAGAAGTTCGGCAGTACCTTGGAGGGCAGTCTGAAGTCTCTTAGGCATCTGAGGTGGTAAACACGCTAACGAGCCTTCTTTGCCAGTGAGTTGGTATGGCGGGACCAGGACAGGTCCTGCGAGATGTGAACACCAAGGTACCTGAAACTCTCTCCACCGTGGTTCCACTGATCCTCACAGGTTGGTAGTGCCACTCCTGCTTCTTGCTGCAATCCACGATCAGCTCCTTTGTCTTACTTACATTTAGGAGGAGATTATTTTCCTGGCACGAATTTTCCAGGTGTTTAATCTCCTCCAGGTAGGCCCTCTCATCGTTGTCTGAGATCAGGCCCATGACAATGGTGTCGTCAGCAAACTTGACAATGATGGTGGAGCTGGAAGTGGCTGTGCAGTCGTAGGTGTACAGTGATTAGAGCAGGGGGCTTAGGACACAACCCTGAGGAGTGCCAGTGCTGAGTGTGAGGGTGGATGAGGCACAGTTGCCCACTCGTACCGATTGTGGTCTGTCTGTTAGGAAGTTGGAGATCCAGTCACACAGGGATGTATGCAGTCCTAGATCCTCCAACTTAGTAGTAAGTAGGGAGGGGATGATAGTGTTAAATGCTGAACTGTAGTCGACAAACAGCATTTTAACATTATTTCCTCTCCCTTCGTCCAGGTGGGTCAGTGTGGTGTGGAGTAGATGTGCAATTGCATCATCAGTGGAGCAGTTGTGGAAGTATGCAAACTGCAGTGGGTCCATGGAGGCTGGCAGTGAAGATGTGATGAAGTCTCTGACTAGCTTTTCAAAGCACTTCATCACGACTGATGTAAGGGCAACAGGGCGGTAGTCATTGAGGTCGGAGGGTCGAGGTTTCTTCGGGACGGGGACGATGGTGGATCGCTTGAAGCTGGACGGGACGATACCGAGCGTCAGGGAGAGATTGAAGATGTCTGTGAATACCGGGGCTAGCTGTTCTGCGCAGGCTTTGAGGACCCTCCCGCAGATACCGTCTGGTCCCTCCACCTTCCTGGTATTCACCCTTTTAAACACTCTCCTCACGTCACTCTCCGTGATGATGAGAGGGTGCTGTTCTATGGTGGGCTCTGCGCATGCACCGTTGGCTGCGCCGATAGTACCATTAGCACTAGCGCTGTTAGTATTGGCGATGCTAGCATTAGCGCTGTTAACGTTAGCGCGGATTGCATTAGCGCTGCTAGATGTAGCCTCGAAGTGAGCGAAGAGGAGTCATTTAGTGGAGATACAGAGGTAAACACACATGTTCATTAACACAAATATACACACATGTACAAATACACACACAAGCCATGATCTGTTTGTCTCACTCTGTCTGGTTTCATTCTGAAGTTTATAAACGAAGACAGAAGGGGAGCAGAGCTGGACAAGCAGAGGGAGGAGAGAACAGCAGACACAGGTGATCACACATCTCATCTCCTCTAATAAGACAGAGAACACACTCTACAGGACGAGAGAACAGCAGACACAGGTGATCACACATCTCATCTCCTCTAATAAAACAGAGAACACACTCTACAGGACGAGAGAACAGCAGACAGGTGATCACACATCTCATCTCCTCTAATAAGACAGAGAACACACTCTACAGGGGGAGAGAGCAGCAGACACACTCCAAATATACTCCAAAATTTAATTTTACATATTCTTCTCTTGTATTGTCTTTGTTGCTTTGATAAGCTTAATTTCAAATTTTCAAGTAACTAAATAAGTAATTATAAATAAAGTCTCATATGAAAATGCATTGAGTCCTCTTGTGTTTCATGTCCAATACCTTTTAAAAACATAGTGGGTTTACATCATCAACCTTTAAAAAGAAGTTTAAAAATACATTAGGGACAGACGGTAGCTTGTAAGGCTGATAGAAGAGAGAGGTGCCATTTGTGGTCTGGGTGTTTGTTGTGGCTTTAGTTGTCATGGTTTCACACAGTGAGCAACAAAGGTCTGAGGCCTGCTGCTGTAAACATGCACTAAAGTTAGGTGAAGGCTACATGGTGTTTTCAATGGCAAATCCACACTCACTCTATAATGTTGTATAAGAACAGGCATGATGTATGTTTGAGTTAATACTGATGGATGAGGGAATGGCTTATGTTAACAGTAGTGGTTCACTGAGAGAGACGTTATCACTGGTGGGATGAGTTTGGTCAGTTCCGATATAAGGGGTCTTCTTGTCAGGATCTAAAGCATGGCACTGGCTGTGGTTTTGCACATGTCAAAACAGTTGCTGATAAATGTTAAATATAGAAGAGCTCTGACCAAGCTGATGTGAACTTGTCTCCTCTGTAATGGGGCGACACTGTGGGTGTTTCCAGTGAAGTTGTGCACAGAGTATTCTGTAGTCAGTGGTAGTGGGTCTCAGTGAAGAGCTGTCAGTGTTTCTTACTGAGAATGCTTGTGAGATTTAATTTTCTCTCCACTTTGTTTTATTCACAAAAGGTGACTTTGCAAAAAATGTTTTTGGTCACACACACACACGTTCATATATAATTAATGAGGTTCTGACTGGGTCATCACCTCTTATTTAATCTAATTTAATGAGCAATGAGAGAATAGTAGAACAAACCAACACACATGAAAGCTGTGGTTGAAAATCAGGGTTATTCCACTAAATATTGATTTTGGAATTATTATTTTTATTAGTGTTGTTTAAAATTTAATGTAAACTTGTTTTCCTTGCATTTTTGAGGTCTGTAAACATTGCATCATTTTTGTTATTTTGACCAGATGTTATGTTCTGCAAATGACAATATTTGTCAAAATATTGGAAATTTGGGAAAAATGTGTGAACCCCTAGCAAAGCATGCTTATGGACTACCAGCGAAAACCTGTGTGTGCTTTTTAGCCTGTCAATCTAAACGGAGAAAACACAGTGAGAGTAGGAAACAGGTTTGTGCAGGAAACAGCTCCACCCTGTGGCCACACCATGCATGTGCATTTCACAGGGACAGCAGCTGGGTTAGGGTGGGTGTTTGCGCTGTGAAGTTATAACAGAGTAACAGCAAGTCTTCTCAGGACACACGTGGCACTGTGTTTGGTTTTGTGAGACTAATAAAAAAAACTGCTGATGACAACATTAAAGAACAGAAGAGCTCTGGCCAACCTCATTTGTTCTCAGTTCCTCTCTGCTGGGTGGACATTAGGGTCTGGTGGACTGAAGTAATGCTGTGAGACTTCTGGAGTCAGTGTGTGTTCACAGTAGTAATGGTGTTCAGGGTGTAGAATTGTTAGTGTGTGCTGGGAGGTCAGTAGTGTTTTCACAGTGACAATGTTTCTCAGTTTGTGTTTTCACTGTACTCAATGAAGGTGAGTGTGAAATTCTCTTTTAATGTTGAGTGACATGAAACAGTCCATTTATATTTGAATCTAAAAATGTTATTAAAGTGAGTTAAACCATTCTAGATTTATTTGGGCGAATTAGAACCAGAACGTGGCTAGTCTTAACGAATGAAACATATGATTAAAATCTTTGTTCTTTATCTTTGGAATGTATTGTTACCAACTAACCATGTCTTTGAAAGTGGGATCACAGATGATTTTGTCTAATTAGACTTCATAGTGTATTTGTATAAAGACAAAGAGAATATTTATTTTTTTTGTTATTCACCAGTGTTCTAATCTTATTTTAACTGTTCAAAACTCTTAAAAGACGAGCATCTTTACAAGCAGAATAAGTTAAGGCTACACCTGAAATGTTAGTCTGTTACCGATGAGGAACTGAGGGTACTTAGTAAGTCGGATAAAGTGGCTCTACTGCCTCCTGCTTATTAACTGGAGCTACGTCTTTCCAATTAAATGTTATCCTCCTCTGCTAAAGACTAACAGAAGAGCACTCTAGTACAGAATGCAAACAGACAAAGTCTTTGCATATAGTAAGGATTATTTAAGGGAGTAAATCAAAAAGTCAAAATATATTATTTCAGAAAATGAAAAGACAGGTTGGGGAAAATAAAGGCAAAAAGAAATACAAAATAAATTGGTAAAAAGAGCTGGAAAAAGTTAAAGAGTAGGGCTAATTTTGTTGGAGCGTTTGGCACAGGACAAGGTGCTTTTTATACCCTGCCATGCTTGTCTGAAGAGGCATACTCTCTTCCATTTCTTGCATTCTGAGCCTTTATATCTGAAACAAAAGTAGAATTTTTAAACTGTGTTTATGGAGTGGATGTATGTAAACTCTTATTATTGATGTGGTGCTTTGATGTTACTCACAAGCTGGGGTGCTCTCCACTTTGGGTGCCTGAGAATCATTAAGATTGCGTTTGGCCAGTTGTCGAACAAAGTGCAATCAATTATGTCATTTGACATAAATCACAAAGGGGGACACCATTTCGGGGACTGGATGACAACCATTGGTCATATAAAACCTTCAAATGGACCACACACTGTGCGTCCAAAAAGTAATGCATTAGGGCAGAACCCCAAAGACTCAAATTGTCACAGATAGGAAAAATGAGCAGAGGAACACCTTCCTCCCAATCGTTATCATACTCAGCACAGTAAGACCTCAACATATTTTTGAAAGTCTGATGGAACCTTTCCAATGCACCCTGAGAGTCGGGGTGATATGCACTGGAGAAGTGGTGTTAGATATTTAACTCACATTTTACTTGGGCAAATAGGTTTGAGGTGAAATTAGTCCCTCTGTCAGATTGGATACATTTAGGTAGGCCAAAAGGTAGTACAGAACTTAAATCAATGCTTTAGATTTATGTGAACGAAGGGGGAATCGCTTCTGGGTACGTAGTGGTGGTGCACATTAACGTCAACAAGTAACGATGTCCTGCCCATGTCTGTGGCAGGGGACCTACCCAATCTATGAGAACTCATTCAAAGGGTTCACCCACCACAGGAATTGGAACCAAAGGTGCAGGGGGAATAACCTGGTTTGGTTTCCCAACAAGCTGGCATGTATTACAAGACGGACAGTAATTCACTGCATCTTTTCGGATTGATGGTCAAAAGAAATGTCTCAAAATCCGCTGTGTGGTCTTTTGCACACCCAGATGACCTGACAATGGGTGATCATGTGCTAAAAACAAGATATGGGCACGGTATTTAGCTGGTACCACTATTTGCGTCACTGTGTTCCACTCTTCACTAGGGTGAGTCGAAAACCACTTCCGCATTAACACTTCGTTTTCAAGGTAATACTCACTGGTATATCCTGTAGCTTTTTCTCCTTGTTTATCTATGAGGGTGAAGCAATGTAAAAGGGTGCTTTCTTCTCTCTGAGTCACAGCCAGCTCCTTTTGTGACATGAGATCGGGCATCTCAGGATCAGGAACAATGGGCACAACCTTTTCTTTAGGTGCTGCAAACACAGGTGCATCATCACCTACTGGCACATCACACATGAATGTTCCTTTCAGGGGAAGCACATCACCAAGTTTCCGTGCCTGATCACAGGTCAAAACACAAGTAGGAAATGTGCTTAATGCCTCTTGTGTAGACTCACTTAGCTCTACAGGATTCTCTATTACCTCAGGCACAGGGAACACCATATCAGTGGTCATGTCATTACCTAAAATGAATGATACACCACGGACGGGCAGTTCAGATTGTACCGCCACTTTAGCTGGCCCTGACACTTGAGCATAGGTACAGATTATGTACAGGGAGCCTCATAATATTTAGTTCTACACCCTGCACAAACACATCGTTAACACTATATGTGTTAATTTTGTGAGTTAGAACATTCATCTGCCATAGTAGCAGCAGAAGGTACTGTACTTGCTTTCTGTTCATTCAAGTAAACAACTGTTTCTGGGAGACAATTTTTAAACTCAAGTAACATCAGCTCTTTTAGCTGGTCGAATGTTTTTCACACTACTTGCACTACACCACTTCTCAAATAAAAAGGTTTCTCTCTTGCAAACTCTATGTGTCTGGTTGGGGGATTTTCTCAAACACCGAAAATTCTGCCTATAGGCTTCTGGCACTAACTCAAGCATACAGTAAAATCGCAGTTAAAGCTCTGCTCTAAAGTTAATGAGCACTCTTGCACTTTTCCTACTAACTTGCACTGGAGCATGAGTGGCCAAAGATCCTTAGGCCAAATTAATGCTGTGGCAATACATTAAAACACAGAAAAATATGCATCTACCTCCATCCCGAAATGCTTGTACTAAACTTCTGCCGGCTGATGTTAAATCCATGTGCCACCTGTGTAGTGAATACAGGAGTAGTGAGTGATCTTGGCAGGCGTGATTTTGGTACCTGGGTACTGCCGTTAGCCGAGCCATCCGAGGAATAGGACCCTCCGGACCCATGCTCTGCCTCCGGATCGCAGCCTCCTTATCTGCCTTTTCTACCTCAAGCTGTAAGGCCTGCACCCTCAGTAACTCTGTCTCATGTTCCTGCCTCTTGATTTCCAGCATCTGGTCACCACCAAGAAACTGGATGACCTGAGGCTCTATGCGTGAGTTGACCACAAAGTCGCCTCTTGTTTCCACCACTGACATGCCCTGTGTCAGGTTCACCACAACACCAACAGGACCACCTCGTTCTGTCAAAACTCCGTCTTGTACTAAGCAGGCCTCTAAGACTTCTTTGATTTCCCATTTTGTGGCTGAACAGGTCACCACAACATCAAATAAATTTGTTAGTAGTAACAGGTCTGCCTTTCTAGACAGATCAAACTGCTCCAGGGTAGGACAAAGAGTAAAACCAGACTAATCAAAACTCACAATCCTAACACAAGTGCTCCCAACACACTATGGCAAAACCCAAACTACACACAACCACACAGTCACCCCACCAACAAAAGAACACCACCAACCAGCACAGAAAACCCACCAAAACACACAAAGGGCAAAGAAAAAAAGGAACAAAGGACCCAATTATGCCCCAATTATGTTACAACCCTGTCTAGTCTGGGAGGCCGTAACACAGGGTCGAGTATTACAACAGTAGAAATGAGCAACAGGATGAATAACCAGACAAAGTTGACAGCAAAGATCTAGTGAAGTTACAAGCTTTAGCTGTTTAAAGACAAGAAACTGGTGTAATCACATCAGTAGTGACCAAGGCCAACACAACAAAACCACACTAGAAACAAAACAGCAACTGACTAAGCTAACAAAAGAAACTTACAATGACTACACTGTGTGAAACAAAGATAAACCCACACCCAAACAAAAGGGCAGCCACTCCCTACCACCAGTGTGTAACTATATACGGGACAATATATATATAAGACACAAGAACATATAGTAACAAGCCATCAAACAAGGGGCAAATCCAGTCATACACATAAAGTCTAGCAAACACAAGCTCAAAATGTAGCAACAAGTCAGGAGCAGGAGGAGGAGGAGGAGCAGGAGGAGGAGGAGCAGGAGGAGCAGGAGGAGGAAACTCTTCTCCAATGAGCCCTAATTCAAACATTTTGTCTCTTCCTCTTCCTTTTATATTGTCCTCTGCTCACCGGAAAACCTGGTGTGGATTAGGATAGAGGCAGAGGCAAAACCTGTAACACAGAATGCAGACATACAGGTGGACATAACAGGTGGATAATTATTGATTGATATAGATCTTGAACTCTCTTGATTTATCTAGAGTAGTGGTCATTGCATTTGCTTTCCAGGTTACAGGTCCCATCTTATATACTGTGCAGAAGCATTTCTCTTTCATCCATTTTTGGTGTTTACTGTATAAAATGGTTGGAACAAAAGGAAGCATGGGCAGGCGAGGCTAAAGAACTGCACAGGGAAATCAACTTAAACTCACCATCATGGAACTGCAGCTGAGCTGCTTTTTAACTGTATTCAAAATGTTAAAAGAAGGCAATACTGTTCATGACTTCAAAGTACAACTGAGAGGAGTGAGGTTCTGAGGACAACTATTGGGACTGCAATGAAAGAGATCTTCGGTTTTTATGGCCTTAAGCAGTGAAGATCTCACATGTACCTGCTACATAAGTTTAGAAAGCAAGAACAGAATCTACCATTTTCCAGGACCACCAGTTTGGACTGATGTGTATCTCGGACTAGAGGGTTCCCTTTCAGCTAAATGGCTCTCCAGCCATTCGAACGAGCACTCAGAGACTTTGATCACAATCTGAAGGGCCATGGGGCCTGCAAAGATGCTGAAAGATTCATATGCTGCATTACTTCTTATTCTTTTGTTTGTTTGTTTGTTTTTAATAAACAACACAAGGATGCAGATTTATTCCTCAATGAGAAAGTAAACGCATGCGCACACAGACACACACACACACACGTACAAAACTAGAATTACACACCACACTCATCTTCTATCTAGCAGCTTTTGTGTCAACATATTTTCTTAATTCAGACATTATAGTGCAAAACGTCTTGTATCCTTTTACATTAATAGTGTACAGTATTCTACAACAGTAATATTAGTCTAACAGTATTACAGTTACATTAGCCCTGGTGCACATATGCAATTTTATGCCAATATTAAATTTTCTTTCTTTGTTCAAATAAAACCCCAAGGCTCATTTGCAGTGCAGCAGACAGCACGGAAAATTCCAGACTTTTCCCTGCTAGTAATGCCATTTTCCAGATGCTTGTCTCATCCTCTCTCTGCCACGGCAACCCTTAAATAGGCCCAGATAAGATAAGATAGAGCTCAGCCACCTCTTATCCATCCTATAATTGCCGCATTTGCCCATCAGCGCTGGAGGCTCTGGCTTTTAGCCACGGTAGCTTCTTCCTGCCAGAAGCTCCAGCTTCCTGTCTGTTGACCTGAGAAAACAAGGAAAATTAATGCAAATTTCAAGAAAGCATTTGTTACCATTGCGAGTTCCAGATTGAAACCAGTTTTGTTTGTTGGGTTTTTTTTATTTACAGAGAGTTTAGTCAAAAATATTTGCTCCATTAGTCAAAAATATTTTCCTATGTTTTTGTCTCTCTCTCTCTTTCTCTCTGTTTTGCACAGGTGCTGATGGCAAAATCGATACTGAAAGATGATCGCTTTTGGCCAGTGCAGGCCAAGGAAAAAAAAAAAAAGTTACTCGAAGCCTCGATCCATCTCCGCTGCCATGGAATTTATCAGCCTCACATTAAAAAAACAAAAAACGAGGCTAGAAAAACGGACACGAATAACCGAGCTGGCCGTGCGGGTGTGGTTTGTATCTCTGCCAGGGAAGCAAGACGGCTTGCAGGCGAACTCGTTAACTCATTTGGCAGCAATTTCCCCCAAGCGAGAGCGCGATAGATAAGTAAATAAATAAATGAAGATAAATAAATAAAGAGAAAACGTTAGCGCATTTGTCAGTGCCTCGCCTTAAGAATGCAAACGTTCAGATGTCCTACGGTGTCACATGAGCGCCAGCATAAAATTACATTTTTTAATTTATTTTTTATTCGATGGAATAAAAAAACTTGCACTCGGCAGTTTAGTATTTTAGTATTTATGTACTGACCCGTACTTGGTCTAATACTACAGGATCCGTTCTTTGAATGATTTGGTGATTTGGGACAATTCCAGCAAGCATTTAGCCTCAGAAGAATGCCGGGAGAAAACCTTTTACCTGGATATGGAATGTTATTAGATTAAGCTCTTAGGAAAGATATTTTATGATAATAAAAAAGTTCTAACATATTTAGTAGCAGCTGGGGCCGTTAAGAAGAGCAGAGACGTCGACCTGGACCGAGTCCCCCTCAGAAATATTATGATCCATAAGTTATTCCATAAGTTATGATGTTAAGTTATTAGCTGTATTACATTCAGGGGTACAACGACCCCATAATTACAGAATCGAACCAGAATCGAACAAATCTAAGAACAGTCGACTGTTCGGCTTTATAGCCCACTGAGAGAGGTTTTGTTTTGTTTTTTTTCCCATCAAAGCAGCAGAGATGCCTGCGTTTTTCCTGCCAGCAGGGGCGCCAAACACACGCTCCAGTGCCGGGATGTCCCTGCTGGTGTGCTGCGGTGCTTCCTGCGAGCTCATAACCCCTCCCTCTCTTTTTCTCTGTCCCTCGCAAACCCCCTTCTCACTTTAATAAGTCACTTGAGAAGTGAAAAGAAAGGAAAATACATAAATTATAATAAGAAGAGGAGGAAATAATAAATACATAAAGGTATTTACAAACAGGGCAATACAGTGTGTGTGTGTGTGTGTGTGTGTGTGTGTGTTTGTGAGTGTGTGTGTGTGTGTGTGTGTGTGTATGTGTGTGTGTGTGTGTGTGTGTGCGCATGTGTGTGTGTGTGTGTGTGTGTGTGTGTGTGTGTGTGTGTGTGTGTGTGTGTGTGTGTGTGTGTGTGTGTGTGTGTGCGCGTGCTGTGTTTGGATGTTTTAAAGGCAGATATATATCGCCCAGCTACAGGACGGGCGGTTTGTCAGTGTTCGGCAGACAGTTAAAGTTGGAGTGTATCATTTCACACTTTGTTAAGTACCTTTGACATATCAGGTCAAATATTTCATACTCAGAGAGGAAGTGTAGCTCTGTCTCTACAGTGTCTTTGTTGCATTGCTGGCAGAGTTTCTGCTCTCTGGGTAGAGAGCTCTAATCTCTCTCTCTCTCTCTCTCTCTCACAAACACACACACAACTCTCCTGGTGACACACCGAGGTCCTTCTCCTCTGAAGTACATGTAATCGGTCTTTTCGTTGTCTTTTAGCAACCAGTCTTTTCCTGCCAGCACTGTGAACCCAAGGTGGGGAAATGGGTTCTGATGTTTCCACTCCCAGTACGGTGGCGTGCGTTATGGCCCAGTGTGTGATTGTCTGCATCTCAACGTCTTCTCTGTCTGTCTTTCTGACTCACACCTTCCTTGTCTCTCACATATTCTCTCTTTTTCCCCTCTGAAACACACACACGCACACACAGACGAACGCACACATGCACACCCACACTTACTCATCTCTCTTGCTACCTGTGTGTGCTGCGTGTTTCCAGATCTTCAGATATCGACTGTCCCAAATATCTTGCCTCTCTCTCTCTCTCTCTCTCTCTCTCTCTCTCTCTCTCTCTCTCTCTCTCTCTCTCTGTGTCAGGGACAGGAGTATGTGCAGCAGGATTCTGTGGGCCAGAGGAAGGCTGGACTTAAATCCTGTGGTGTGTGAACTAGTAGTAGTCCTGAACCTTTGACAGCCATTGTGCTTTAAGGTCTCCCGCGCACGCATGCACACACACACACACACACACACACACACACACACACACACACACACACACACACACACACACACACACTTCTAGCTCTAAAAATACAATGCCTAAAGAAGTTAGACTTTTTTCCTTGGATATAGACTACCTTTCTGGGATTGGAGAGTCGTTACTTTTACATCAAACTTAAAAATCTCCCCATAACATTTTGCGGTTTATAAATACAGAGCAGTAGACGGCCTCTGTAACATCCAAGCTGTCAAACACTTGTCCTTGTCTTATGGTGTAATTACCCATAAATCACTCTCCTCCCTCATACACAGGATACCCCCCCACCGTTATAGATATTCAGCCGGGTCCATTAGAGTTGGACCTGGTCCAGCTACTTATTTTTTTAATGTATTTTCCTGCTGCCACTTTTTCACTTGATCCAGTTGATGGAGACGGGGGGGGGTTTGGTTGGTTTTTTCTGTGACACCTTCCCCCACACACTGGTCATGTTTATAGATGTCTGTCCCCGGAGCAGGGAGTTGTGCCACTCACTGTGCTGGCTGCAGGGGGCGCACTCTACTGATCTCAGAACAGTCCACAGGGCCGATTTAATGGGATGTGTTTTTAACAGCTCGGCCCATGGGATGAGGGAAACACATGGAGGGACAAATAACGATTTTCTCTAAACTCAATATAGTGTTGCTCGCGGACGCTTTGGGGCTCGGTGGGTGATGAAGACTGTGTGTGTGTGTGTGTGTGTGTGTGTGTGTGTGAGGTGATTTTGGTTCATGTTTGAGAGACAATGAGAGATGTGTTGCAGGGAAAGTGAGACAGGTAGTGTGGAGGTGAGGAGAGGTGGTGTTTTTGATTGTCTGTATATTTCAGTCGCATTGTCTTTGTGTGCATTCTGATGATGAGACACTGTTTAGAGTCTGATGGTGAGACACTGTTTAGAGTCTGATGCTGAGACACTGTTTAGAGTCTGATGCTGAGACTCGCGTTTAGAATCTGATGGTGAGACACTCATTTAGAGGTTGATGTTGAGACACTCTGTTTTGAGTCTGATGGTGAGACACTCTGTTTTGAGTCTGATGGTGAGACACTCGTTTAGAGTCTGATGGTAAGACACTCATTTAGAGTCTGATGGTGAGACACTGTTTAGGGTCTGATGGTAAGACTCATTTAGAGTCTGATGGTGAGACACTGTTTAGAGTCTGATGGTGAGACACTGTTTAGAGTCTGATGGTGAGACTCGCATTTAGAATCTGATGGTGAGACACTCATTTAGAGGTTGATGTTGAGACACTCTGTTTTGAGTCTGATGGTGAGACACTCTGTTTTGAGTCTGATGGTGAGACACTCGTTTAGAGTCTGATGGTAAGACACTCATTTAGAGTCTGATGGTGAGACACTGTTTAGAATCTGATGGTGAGACACTGTTTAGAGAATGAGAGAATCCCCATTTTCTTGCTATTTTTTTTTAATGAGTGTGTATGTGTGTAATGAGTGTGTGTGTGTGTATATATGTAGTGTGTGTGTGTGTATATATATGTAGTGTGTGTGTGTGTGTGTGTATGTGTGCGTGTATACGTAATGAGTGTATGTGTGTGTTTGTGTATGTATAATGAGTGTGTGTATATATATTATGTGTGTCTGTGTATATATGTAATGAATGAACATTTTACCATATAAGAATCCCAGAATAACAATATTTACTGTACATACCATATTATTCATGGCCTTTACTGTATTTATACATTTGTTCTCATGGTGCAATACACTGTAGCTTGGAAATGAAAAATATATACAATCAATAACAAATACAGTCATAGCAAATCAATATTTTCACTATGTACAGTAATTTGCACATCACACAGTTCACATAATCTGCCTAGAAGTTTACTGTTAGATGTTTATTGTTAGATGTTTACTGTTGGATGTTCACTGTTAGATGTTTACTGTTAGATGTTTACTGTTGGACTGGTCCATCTATGCTGTCCTTTGTATTAGGCCATAGATTTTCACCATCACAGCGAACATTGTCTCTTGCCAGACACCAATTATAAAAATATCTCTTCATGTGCCGTCCCCAGCCCTGGGTGTGTTTTGCTTTTAGGTCCATACCCCCACCAGCCACTGCATCTAGGAGTGACATCTGGACATTCGGGTGATGGTCAGAAACCTTCCGTCTCCACGCAGAAAAGGAAACGTCTTCCGCCTCCATGTTGTTCAGCAGAAAGCTACAGAAAGTGAAAGCCGACCGTAAGACGGCCAACGCTGGACCGTTTAGGTCGTTGGTAGAAATGACATTAATATTGGAACCATATCTGTTCTACAACTACGTATTTTCGATATAAACATGCACATTTCAATGCCAGTAGGACCACTTTGGTATCGACGGTAAGACTACAAACAACAAGAACCAAAAAAACTGAATACACTGAATAAACATTCTGCTAAAATCAGAATAATCCATCTTGCCTATTTCAAGTGTGTATTTTCATTTATTTTTCAAAGTGCAACCTATTTCCATCTGCAGTGGTCAGAATTTTGTTGGGTTTCGAACTGAACATTAACGGTTTTGAAGAGTGCAACGGTGAGCAGTGAGGAGGCGGACGCATGTGCGGAGAAGAGCGAGATTTGTTAGGGGCAAATCCAGAGTCGTAGTCGTCCGAGTAGTCCAGGGTCATAGAGCCAACATAGAGAGTCCAAGAATACATGACAAAAACAAGCGCTAGGGTACACGAACAACTAATAAACACAACAGCGGCTAGAATGAAACACAAGGAGGCTTGAATAAACGGATGCTAGAATTAACATACAGGCTGGGATAAATAAACATGACTTTACATACATGGATTACATACAGCAGTTTGACTTAAATAAACAATTAACCTACTTACATACATACAATGAACAGCCAAGACACAGGGAACCAGACAGGGTTTAAATACATGAACTAATCAACTCTAAACCAGACACAGGTGAAAGGTAGTGACAGGAAAACAGATGCGGGGTGGAGAGAACGAAACTAAGGAACGGAAGCAAAACAATAACACGAGACAGGGAAACCATAGAAACATGGATGCCAGGAGCTTGGCTAATCATAAAAAAGAGAGTGTTTAAATTTGCTGTAGCTGTACAGACTTTTGCTGGTGGTGAACACAGACTGAGAGAAGGATTCATGAATTTTGGAGGAAGTGGTGATTGAATGCCATTTGTTTGAAAGCAATATAGAAAAGAAATACAGAAAGTCTAGTTCTCATAGTCTGCTGATATGATGAAGGCATTAAGTGGTTTGAAAAAGTGGACGCAAGTGTGGAAACGATTGTTAAAAGGTGTTCAAAGACAGGAAAAAGGCAGAGTGAAAAAAAGGCATGAGAGACATGGCATGGTTAATGTATCTAAACACAAAAGAGCCTTATAAAGGGTGCAGGTAAGGTCCTCCAGGTGTGGAAGAAGGAGGTGTGGCCAGTGAGGTGTGGCCAATGAGGTGTGGATAGTGGGGTGTGGCCAATGAGGTGTGACTAGGGAGGCGTGGCCAATGAGCTGTTGAGCCAGAAAGATGGAGCATAGCATGATTCATGACTATAAACGTGTGAATGTGTGTGTGTGTGAATAATTCAGCCAACTACTCATGATTTTCTTTTATATATGCCATATTGAGCTGAGACTACTGGCCAAATAAAAATTCTCCTGAGAACCTTTGCTCCTGGGAACCACCACTTTGATAAAATAGATTTTCATTTATTTTAATGGAATGACTTTCACGTTTTAGGTTTTCAAAGTATTTTCAAATAATGAATTTATCACACTTGAAAGATCAGTTTAAAAACCACATTTGTCTTCCATGAGACACCTTATAATTAAGAGGGGTCTAAAAGAAAAAGTGTGTGAGGTACTGTAGTGTGTGAGGTACTGTAGGGGGTGAGGTTCTGTAGTGTGTGAGGTACTGTAGGGGGTGAGGTTCTGTAGTGTGTGAGGTTCTGTAGGGGGTGAGGTTCTGTAGTGTGTGAGGTTCTGTAGGGGGTGAGGTACATTTGTGGGTGAGGTTCTGTAGTGTGTGAGGTACTGCAGGGGGTGAGGTTCTGTAGTGTGTGAGGTTCTGTAGGGGGTGAGGTACATTTGTGGGTGAAGTTCTGTAGTGTGTGAGGTACTGTAGGGGGTGAGGTTTTGTAGTGTAGGAGGTTCTGTAGTGTGTGAGGTTCTGTAGTGTGTGAGGTTCTGTAGGGGGTGAGGTACATTTGTGGGTGAGGTTCTGTAGGGGGTGAGGTTCTGTAGTGTGTGAGGTACTGTAGGGGGTGAGGTACAATAGTGGGTGAGGTTCTGTAGTGTGTGAGGTACTGTAGGGGGTGAGGTTATGTAGTGTGTGAGGTACTGTAGGGGGTGAAGTTCTGTAGGGGGTGAGGTTCTGTAGGGGGTGAGGTACATTTGTGGGTGAGGTTCTGTAGTGTGTGAGGTTCTGTAGTTTGTGAGGTTCTGTAGTGTGTAAGGTACTGCAGGGGGTGAGGTACTGTAGTGTGTGAGGTACGGTAGTGTATGAGGTACAATAGTGGGTGAGGTTCTGTAGTGTGTGAGGTACGGTAGGGGATGAGGTACTGTAGTGTATGAGGTACTGTAGTGGGTGAGGTACTGTAGTGGGTGAGGTACTGTAGGGGGTGAGGTACAATAGTGGGTGAGATTCTGTAGTGTGTGACGTACTGTGGGGGTGAGGTTCTGTAGTGTGTGAGGTACTGTAGGGCTTGAGGTACAGTAGTGGGTGAGGTACACTAGTGGGTGAAGCCCTGTAATGTGTGAGATCCTGTAGTGTGTGAGGTCCTGTAGTATATGAGGCACAGTAGTGGGTGAGGTCCTGTAGTGCATGAGGTTCTGTAGTGGGTGAGGCCCTGTACTGTGTGAGGTACTGTAGTGTGTGAGGCACAGTAGTGGGTGAGGTACTGTAATGTGTGAGGTCCTGTAGGTTCAGGCTGGCTGGTGAGGGATGTGGTTAAGTTAAAGCATCTGTCCATTAATAATTCTTTTAGTTTATAGACACATAAAATAAACCGAGACAGAAGGGCCCAACCGGAATTTTTGGAGGCCCAGTGTCCAATGCGTGCACACACACACACACACACACACACACACACACACACACACTGCGACAGCACTGTTCTGTTCTCACAGCCCTAATCCATTCGATGAGGCTCATCAGATGATTATCCAGTGAAGTGGAGCCCGTCAACACTGGGAAAACTCTACACCATGCAGTCTCCCAGAATGCACACTCCCAGTCCTCGGGGACACGAGGCGGAACGCCAAGGGAAGTTAGCGCTCACGCTTCACCGCGATTTCGACATCTGTCTGGGAGCGGAGATGAGAGCTTCCGGCCAAGAAGGTAACAGTCCTTCCCTGGATTTTGTTCCGGCTGTATGGATTAGCTAATTATCTCAAGCCGCGTGTAGAATGAATTAACGGAATCAACTGGACGACGCAGAACCGCGGACATCCTTCTGAACCTGAACTCCCCTGCCCCTCTGGCCGGGCAAAGAGGACTCTCATCGTCACCTTTGGAGTGGTCGGAAGGAGGGTGGGGCAACCCATGTATGCCTGACGTCTTCACGAAACCTCTCCCTCCCTGTCAGCGGAAATATTAGCAAACAAAAACCGACCAACCTGTCCACAACTGCTCGCTGTCGACACGTGAAACGCGTGGATGCCCCACCGCGGCTGCTGCGCCGTGCTCATCTGAGGATCAGACCAGAGATGCTGGCGGCATGCAGACAGGCAGGCTCACTCTCTCTCCGCCCCTGGTGTGCCCGCCTATCCTCACGCCGCCGGGTTCACCTGCCACAGAGAACTGGCAGAACAAACGTTCCTCCTATCAGCACATCAAACGCACTTTAATCAGTGTGTAGCACTTCGCACGCACACGTACACACACGCAAACACACACACCCAGAGTCTATATGGACTGTTATTTGGTAATAACATAAAATTACAGGCTGCAGGCTTTTTAAATAAAGGTAGGTGATCTATCACTCTTTGAAATGAAACTAAATCCGTAACATTTCTTGGGCTTTTTGCTTGCAAGACCATGTGTTCAGTGAACTACAGTACAATGGCAACAAATCATAGGAACTAATCAAACCTGCCCAGTAGCACGTCTGCAGGAACTCTTGTGATATTTTGAAAGGTTCTGTGGTGGAAGTCCGTCTGCAAAATGACAGGAAATATGACCAATGAAATGGATGATTTTCACTAAGGGGCGGGCCTATAGCCCCGGTGACTACAAGTGAGACCGACACTGTGGCATTGTACCTAACTGACAAGTCTCCGAAGGCTACCCTTCGATGAAAATCTCACAATAATTCAGAGAGGCCATCCAACTCTGTCCGTATACCTTTAGCCAGGAAGGAAACGGTTATGTACACAGTTTCTGTCAGATGAGCGATGCCTGGCTAACTGCTAGCCTGCAGCACACACGCCGCTTCTTATTTGTGTCCACTGTGGATGAATTCCCAAGACTGCTGAGATATATTTTGTTATTCCAAACAATAATGTGATGTCATGCGTAATTTTATTTCCTTTTTTTTGGGGGGGGGGGTTGGCCTGCAAAAGTCTAAAATTGGTAAACGTCATTTCACATAGCAGCGAGCGTTTTTACAAGGGGGGGTGTAAGTAATGAAAGCTAGAATTTGAAGTGAAATGAATTCCACGCCGTCCTGAGTCAGGGGAAAGTCGGATTTTTAAACACTGCTATTCAACTTTTAAAAATATATATTTAGAAAGAGACAGCGATGAAAGCGACGTCCCGCGAGTTCAGTTCTGTTCCGTTCGTGCGTGAGAGGTCGCGAGGCGTTTTCAGGCGCCGGCGTGTGAGGAATCTTCACGTTCCGTGGGCGCGTGCGTTCCCCGGTAGCCTCGCCTCCAGCACGGGCAGCCGTGATGGCTCTAATGAACCGACGGAAACGAGGAAGCGGGTAGAAAATTAGATTTGCTCTCCAACACACACATATGCCATTTGCCACTGTTCGTTCAGGGTGTGTACACAACTCGCAATTAGAGACCTCCAACTCTCTCTGTCTGTCCACACACACACAGCTAAATATCACTGTGCTTACACCTGAACCTAACCGTAACGTCAGCAGATCTTTTGACACTTTTTTTAAAGAACAGACGGTGAAGGATTTTTGTAATGCGGTCCAACCAAACAGACATATAGTGTGTAATAAACAGACGACACATGTCTCTTGATGCATGGTGAATTTAACCAGGAGTGGAGAGACCTGACTAAGGCGTTTTTGCTTCTTCTTGCGTTTAGCGGTAAAGAGACAGATCCGCGCTCTGTTGTGACCTCGTTAACGGCACTCGGAGATGCATTGGACACGTTCAAGCCCATTACAAAATCGGAAGATTCAGGTTATCCAACGATATTGTGGGCTTTTAATCAACACGAGATATACACGCCACACACACAAACACCATTTCACACCGCTCACTCAAACTTATACCCTTTAGCCCACGTAAGTTTGACTTCAAATTCAGCAACTGTGGCTCATGTCAGTTTATCTTTTGTGATCAAATTATATGACACTTGCTCTATGGGGAACTAACCAACTGATTAAGTCTCTCTCTCTCTCTCTCTCTCTCTCTCTCTCTCTCTCTCTCTCTCTCTCTCTCTCTCTCTCTCTCTCTCTCTCTCTCTCTCTCTCTCTCTCTCTCTCTCTCTCTCTCTCTCTCTCTCTCTGGGCACTGACTACAGCCTGAAGGCACACCTGTGAACCTCAGGCTGCTGTGAAATTGCCCTGAAATATTTGGTGCCGTACATCCGCCTCACTGCTGCCACGAAATAAGAAAGCCCCTAAGTACAAAAAAACTACAGACAGAGAATTCGGGAAACGTAACCCCATAAATCATAACACATACAGTTACACTGACAATAACCAGACCTTTTTTTTTAATGTATGCAATACTAATAATGACTTCATATCAGAGATAAAGATTTAAAGCTCCATTTAATAGGCAGCAAGCGGGATTTTCTTAATCGCTTGCTGTTACCCATCGCGCCTCTAGATGGCAGCATTTACTCCCAGATCACCAGTGCATGTGGCGTAACCCCTGATCCTGAGACTATGAGCTACTAGACTACGACGATGCTGAGAGGGACGCCTGCGTCTTTTTTTTCGTACAGGTGAACAGTATTCATACGCTCAGATTTTCCTATGAGCAGATTATTATTATTGTTATTGTTGTTGTTTTTGTTGTTGTTACTTTACCGACTTTAGCAGTACACAAACGAGACCGCCACCACGATGCAGCATATTCCAGTCTGCCAACTGGAAAGAAATAAAGATTTAAAAAGACGTAATGATAAAAAAACAAACAGAAAGAAGAAAAAAATCATGTGACAAACAGAGGGCCCTGAACCAGGTGAGCAGGTTGGTTTAACGGGGGTCACGATCATAAATTCGGACCGGCGCGCCGTGATTTCCAGTTTGTTTGTTTTAAATCCCGTCCGTCCGGTCACGTCTCCGCCACGGCCGGTCCCGATGCAAGAGCGAACCGCGTCGGTCCGTCCCACCCCCTCCTCCCCCCCGACCATTTTCTCCCTCCGCCAATAACGGCGCCCAAGGTGGGAGGCGCATGCAAGCGCAGCCCGGGCGCAGAGCGCGAGCGCACGGCGAGGCTGAGCGGACTCGCCGACTCTCGCGGATCCGCTCCGAAAATCAGGACACGGGGGCGGGGGCGCTCCGTCTGCACGCGCTCGTGGGCTGTGGAAGGCGTCGGCGCGTTGGCGTCATCGTATTTCATTTCTTTAAAAAAAAAAAAAAATTCTTCTTTTTATTTATTTATTTAGTGAAACCGGGACTTGCTGGACCGATAACAGATCGCACGGTGAAAAATAACTGATGGCGTTCAGGTGTCAGCGCCGTTAACTTTCTGGCCGTGTGTTCGTCGCGCTGAACGTCTTGTCTGCAAGAACGAGCCTTGGTCCCCAAAGACGGACGTAAGCCGTTAAAATGCCATGCGGCGCCCGCGCGGGACACCGAGCGTCGCACACCACCGACGGGACCCGGTAAGCGCGCGTGTTCGACGGACGACGCTCTTTCTGACACGGCACGTCCGGATTTGACTTGGGTGGGTTCGGGCGACCGGCGGCTCGAAGTTTCCTGTCGCCCGTTCGGCGCGGACGCGAGAGAGTTGAGTGAGTTTCCCCCTCTCGGAGTTTGGAGTGCTGGAGGTAAAACGGGAGACGAAGAGATGCCCCGCCGACTCGGTTTTGCACCGTGATCCTACCGGAATGTAATCGCATGTGTTCCCGGTCAACATGCATAAAAGAGATTTAGGGTATTCAGACACTTTGGAGAGTGATGCTGTTCTCCAGGAGTCCAGGAGTGCGTGTTTTGCAGCCTCGAAGGACTTATGTGGCTACCACGCGCGACATCCTGCTCGGCGAGGACTCCTGTCTGCACTGCGATTCTATTAAAAAACACACAGAGAGAGAGAGAAATTACCTCTTTTTTTTACAAACCAAAAATGCCTCAGCATTGCGTTAATTATCAATGGACCTGCTTGGTCGACGGTGACGTGCATTGAGGACCAGGGCTCCGAGAAAAGTTGCCCGCGCGTGGACACGTGCCCAGGCGAGGTAAGCGGCGCTTGCCGGCGGACCGGTTTCCGCGCGCGTGCACTTATTTTCACCTCGCTCGGATGTTTTTTCAAAAACATACGAGTTATTCAAGAGGGTGATAAACTGTTCTTGTTGTGGAAACGGTGCCGTGGCTCTTTACTAACGGCGCACACGCGCACACACACACACACACACACACACACACACACACACACACACACACACACACACACACACACAGACAGACACACACATTTTTACCATGTCATGAATATCTAACATCCCTATAACTAAATCGATGCACTTGTACCAGAGAACCTATAAATATCACCAGTGTGGTTAACAACTCTCTTTTGTTTAAGCATGAAGTGTGTGTGTGTGTGTGTGTGTGTGTGTGTGTGTGTGTGTCCATCCACAGTGGCCTGTGCTCTGACACTATGCTATAGCGCTGGTATGGGAGTTCTTGTTACAGGCTGAGCGTCACCCCTGCCTGCCGTCCCCGTGTCACGCCGTCGCGCTGGCTGTCCACATGCAGGCCAAGAAACGTTACCTGCTGGTGTCGGCGGGGGCGTGCGCGTTGCTTCTAGCCTACGCCTGGACCCTGCGCGTGGCTGAGCTCCACATCCGCCTCCCCCAGGGCCCGGTGCTGCCGGCCCCCCCGCCGCTGCGGTCCTACCTGGAGGGGGCGGAGCATGAGGAGGATGGTCCCCTCCTCTTGCACCAACACACCTCCCCCCACGAGCGCCGCGACGTCCACCGGACCATGTACAAGAGCCGGCGCTGCCGTATGGAGACCTGCTTCGACTTCTCCCGCTGCCGCCACGCCTTCTGCGTCTACGTGCACCTGCCGGCGAGGGGCGAGGCCGCGTCGGAGGGCTACCGCAAGGTGCTGGCCGCCATTGAGGAGTCGCCGTACCGCACATGTGACCCGGCCGAGGCCGGCCTCTTTGTGCTCGGCGTAGACACGTTGGACCGGGACCGGCTGTCGCCGCAGTACGTCCCCGATGCAGGCGGCCGCATCCGGGCGCTGCCGCTCTGGAACGAGGGGCGCAACCACCTGGTTTTCAACCTCTACTCAGGCACCTGGCCTGACTACGGCAAGGATCTGGGCTTCGACGCCGGACACGCCATGCTGGCCAAGGCCAGCGCCGACGCAGGGAACTTCTGACCCGGCTTCGACGTCTCCATCCCGCTGTTCCCCAGGGAGCACCCCCTGAAGGGCGGCGGGAGGGGCCGGCTGACGGCCAACGATGTGCCGCCCGCCCAGAGGTACCTGCTGGTGTTCAAGGGGAAGCGCTACCTCACCGGCATTGGCTCAGAGACCCGGAACGCTCTGCACTACGTCCACAATGGGGACGATGTGATCCTGCTGACCACCTGCAGGCATGGAAAGGACTGGGAGAAGCACAAGGACGGCCGCTGCGACCGGGACAACGAGGAATACGGAAAGTAAGTGAGCTCCCATTCCCAACCCATTGCGATTTCTCATGGAGCGTTTCGCGGCTCGGGTGGCTGTGGTGGAAAGAAGGGCGCTTGCATGGGAGTGCCCCGAGCGCGAGGGGCGGGTCCCTCTGTGTGGCGTGGGCCCAGTGATTGGCTCTTGAAGCTGTCGCTCTGATGAGGCGCTCTCTCTCTCTCTCTCTCTCTCTCTCTCTCTCTCTTTGTCTCTGTCTCTCTTCTTCACACACACACACACACACACACACACACACACACACACACACACACACACACACACACACACACACATGCCTGCTGTCATTTCCATAATCCAGGGTGGATGTGTAAAATGGCCTGGACCTTCGTGGCCCACGGGAAGAGGTCTGGCCCTGGTTGTTTCATCCTGGTCTCACGCTTGTCTCATTGGCTCTTCCTTGTTTTTCACGTTCCCGGCGGGTACAGCCGGAGCACGGACCCAGACCGAGATCTTTTTGCAAGGGATTCTCACAAGCGTGAGAGCACGCATCCTCGTTCGTACGCGAGTACGCACACAATTCTACTGGAAACGGCATACCCGCAAAATGCACGGACAGCTAGGTTGACCAGCGCCAGCCGGTCCGAAGGCTGAGGTGTGATTGGATCATTCTAGAAGGGGGAGGTCTAATGCAGCAGCAGGCTGGGACCGAGAGCCAATGGCTGGTTGTTGTCGGAGCAGGGCACAAGGAGAGGCCCCGCCCACCCTTAGAACAGAGAAAAAGGACCTGTACACGTTTATTAGGTAATGCAAGAGGGTGGGGCCCATGGGCGGGGCCGAGGGGCAGGGCCATGCTGTTCGTCTTTTAAATTCTGATTTTCTTTTTTTTTGCTTTCTCGAGTCCTTCAGCAAAGATCTGAGCCCAGACAATAAATTCCCAGTCGCCGTTGAAATATTTGTAGCAAATGACCTGCTAATAGAATAACCCTCATTCACGACGTCTGCCCTGTGCCCTTATATACACAAATAAATACAACTAACGTCCTGTCATGTGACTGGAGCCGTGGTCTGATGGGGGAATCTGGATCTTGGCTTTAACTGGAGTGATATGTGAAGTGTTCCTGTATGAATGAAACCAGAGGTCCTGACCCTCAGACACTTACAGTTTAAATAAATTGAAAGGGATTTCAAAGTGGCAGTACAGTCGATAATTGGACCTCTATTGAATTAAGCAGGATCGGAGAGGCAGAGGAGGGTGGGATTCCACGCACACGCACGCACAGCCGAGTGTGTTTAATTATCGAGTGACTCGGAGTCAATGAGAGGTCCTCTTTGGAAGCCTGTTAGATGTCTTTGTGAGGTTCACTTTCCTTCTCACCCGCAGGGATAAGGGGAAAGAGGGAGAGAGGGACGGAGGGGTGACGAACGGAGAGAGAAATGGCAGCCTCGCCGATAAGATGCATCAGAGGGCTCTAAATTACAGCCGCTAATGGCCAGTTGAGGGAGGGAGGGAGAGAGAGAGAGATTGTGGGCTGATTATGCAAGTGAATTTGTAACATCTTGTCAGTACATCCTTGAGTTGGTCAGTATTGTTGATTTGCTCTGATTTGCCTCTTCTCCTGGTCATGCTCTATAATGAAATAATGAAATAGCTGATGATGAAACTTAGGACACCCATGGCAATAAAGGGGCACTGAAATTCTTGCTGTGGAGCGAGGGAGGGAGTGATGCAATTTGTGAGAGAGAGAGAGAGAAAGAGAGAGAGAAATGGAGGAAGAGAGGAGACAGGAAGAGCAGGAGAGAGAGAGATAGCATGAGATGACACGGCAGACGGGGGGGCTCAGGGGGAAGACTGAACAGATTTTGGACTGCCATCTACACAAGTCAGGGAAAACTAAATAAATAAAACTGTTAAAAGGGTAAATAAATAAAACTGTCAATGTACTCATTTATAGTTTTATTAACATTCATCAGGAACTGCAGTGTTTCATTTATAGCTTTACAATGTAATGTAACTGAACTTTAACTGAACCTCAATAAAAATTAATTGAACAGTTGTTCATCTATACAATGTAGGCTATACAATCTCTACAGATACTTTGATGGTTATTCGCAACATCTATTCACCTATCCTATCTATACTATAATTCCTTGCTTTTAGTTGATAAGGAACATGCAGTCATTTGGTGAAATATAAGACATGCTGAAAGATAGATAAACCTCTACTCACATGTTGTTGAGAATCAGTTAATAAGCTATTCATAACTTTGAACAGTCAATATTCTGGAGATGGTCTGTTGAATGTCTAAATGCAGACAATCCAAATAAAGGGTTACCCAGATAGGATCAGTTGTGTAGCTCTTTGGCTGGTCTCTTGATCAAGTATTTAAGTCCGTAGACTGTCTGTTGAGAAAGTGTGTAGGTCTGTAGTGGGCCTGTTAATGTCTGTTGTCTGTTCCATCTCCATCAGTGTGGCTGGAACTGATGCTAAGGTAAAATGGATGAGAAATTCTTAATTTCAGGAGGCGTAGTGATACTACAACAGCTTGTTTATACATTTGGTCCTCTAGACAACATAAATGTAAGGTGGGCGCAAACCCAGGTCGGCTAGGTGATGACATGGACCGCCTACTGGGTGAACAACCACGCTCTAACAATGGTGGGCCCGTGTGCAGAACAATTAGATGTTGGAGCAGGTAACACAAAAGGAAAAACTAACCCGCACGCTGAGTGTGGAAAAAGGGAGAACAAAGGACGCCACGGAAAGAATGGCAACCCTGATGCACTGGGGAAAACCAAACTAAAACTTCCCAAACAAAACCAGAAAACAAGGAGGAACTTTAATGGCTAAGGGAAGTCTCAGGAGAGAGACAGACTTGAGAGGGGAAAACTGGAGAGGAGAGGGGATATGGAAAAAACACAGACGCCCTCACAGGGAAGAAATGAGGTGTAGCCCGAGGACCCACAATACCTGAAGTTACTGGCTAGGCGCTTGGCCCAAAACTTTAGCAAAGACCCAGCAGTGAGTGATTGGGTCACTGGGCTTATATAAGGTCTAGCCCAGCTGTTGGGCATCAAGCCTGATTAGTAGTGTGGTTGACTCGAGGCCTCCCTCTGGTGGCCAGAGGGGGCCTCAGGCTGGTCCCAACTCTTATAGTACTCCCGCCGGAAGGGGCGGCTTCTGACGTCCCAAGGCCAGCCGCACGATCCCGCCAAAAAGCCTGAATGAGTTCACGGTCCAGGATGTGACAGGAGGGGACCCAGGACCGCTCCTCGGGCCCGTATCCCTCCCAGTCCACCAAATACTGGACTCCACCATGAACTGGCCGGACGTCCAAGAGACGCTTGACCATGTACGCTGGTGCACCGTCCACCATGCGCGGTCCGGACCCGGCGGGTCGGAGAGGCCCACCGAACACAATACGGGCCTAAGGTGAGATACGTGGAAAGTGGGGTGGACATGCAACGACGGGGAAACAGGGTTTATGCGGTGAAGAACCTTGAATGGCCCGAGGTAGCGATGGGCAAGTTTGCAGGTATAACCGCGCAAAGGCAGGTCCTTGGCCGATAGCCAAACCCACTGTCCCAGCCGATAAGTCAGCGCTGGTCGCGTCTCTTGTCAGCATAACGTTTTTGAGCAGCTGTAGCAGATAAGAGGCCAAGTGCGCCAGGCCAAGTGGCAGCACGTGACTGCATGCTCAGCAAAGTGGACACCCACGTCAGCCTCCTGGTCGGCAAACATGGGCGAAGCATAACCGTACTGGCACTCGAATGGTGACATACCTACGGAGGAGTGCCACAGGGTGTTGTGGGTGAACTCCGCCCAAAATAGGTGCTCAGACCAAGAGGATTTGCAGGAATGGGCCTGCAGGCATGGAAAGGACTGGGAGAAGCAATGGATTGCGGATGGAAGCCAGAGGACAACCTGGCACTCTTACTGAGCATTACACTTCACGTGTTTCTGGTTGAATTGTTCCTGGCACAGTGTAAACTCTCAGGTCTGGTGTGCGGGTCAGTGCAGAAGCAGGGCAGCAGGACCAAGTCTCCTGTGTAAGCAATGATATATTTGATCTCCCTTGTGCTGTCCAGTGTGCAGCCTGCAGAAACACATTAATTTATGCAATTTTTCTCTTCAAGAAAAACATACGTGTGTGTGTATGTATATGTATGTGTGTATGTATATATATATATATATATATATATATATATATATATATATAAGAGAGTTTTGCTTTAACCACAGTAGTACATAAACACAGCATGGACTAATTTAGGTTCAGTTTCAATGTACAGCATTATATTGTTAGGAGTATTTAAAGTGGCACTCTGCTGTTTTATGTTATTGCATGACTCTGTTGGGAAACTGACTCCAATTTGTAGAATTAGAACAAGCCTATGTACAAAATATCCCTGATAAACATAATTAAATACCAGCAAGATTACCAATAGATTTGATGGCAGTTGGTTAACTGAACCAAATAATTCTAATGTATTCTCATAAACCAGATTGCATCATGTATTTTTTAATCTTAGCTCAATTTGGACAGCTTAACACACTATTTAAAATGATGCATCACAATCACATGTAATCAGCTCTTGCCAAATTCTATTGCCAAAGTCTATCTATCTATCTATCTATCTATCTATCTATCTATCTCTATCTATCTATCTATCTATCATTTCACTGACAGTGTTGCTGTCCTGTACCTTGTGTACATGGTGTCCTTTTTATTAGCATCTTTCATATTATTTTAATGGTTTTTTTCTTTGTTGATTTTTCTTTGTTGGTTTTTTTCATTGTGTATGAAAGGTGCTGTACCAAATTACATTGTCTTGCTTTTCATAAGTAACGTGTGTTTGACCAAAGGGGAAGTGTTATCTAGATTCTTCTAATATACATTTATTCTGGAAACTTGAAGCACTTGCGGATTCTTGGGAAGCAGCTGGAAGGTACTGTAGTTAAAGATGTCGAGTGGATATCTATAGAAAAATATACAACTTCTTAAGCACTTTGCTTGCACAGCTTGCCCTAGATGTGCTTCATAAAAACTTAACAAAGACAATAAAATAACTAGAACAAAAGGATCCATTTTTATCACCTCTTCCTCCTCATGCATTACTACAGGAGTGGTCTATTTTATCTTTTGCAAGAGATGTATTCATCTGTATATTGGAGGAAGCAAGAGAATGTTTGCTGATTGTTTTGTTGAACAGCTTTGGACCATCAGAATTAAGGATTTGTCATATCCAGTGGCAAGGCATTTTAATGCTAATGGTATTTGCACTAATTTCGGTAACTTGATGAAAAATATCCCATCTACACTTTCAGAGATTTAGAAACCCATGTCTTATAGCCTAAGCTAATTCTACAGTCATAGCTATGGAGCAGGTGTACCTATAGACTGGTAACTCAGTACACAGTCTAAATTCATTTTAGTGCTTCACCTCTATAAAGGTGTAATGTGTCATTTTAAGCAGGTAAAAATAGAAACCACACTCATCTGGCTTTTGCTCTTTATTTTTAAAACAGAAATAAATTCTCACAGTGAAGTATTGGCTACAGTCAACAATAAAGCACTTGACATAAAATGATATGCACATTTATATAATGATGGAGGCTAGGCAGAACGCACAAACGAGCCGACAAAAGTTACGTTTATTAACGCCAGCCAACCGACAACGTAGTACATTGTATTAGCCTATCACCGACAATATCCACTACTAAACAGGAGACTTATATACACGCACAGTAATGACACAAAATGAGAAGCAGGTGTGAAACACAGGGAGGGCGTGGTACACACACACACACACACAGGGAGTGCATGGCACACACACACACACACACACACACACACACACACACACACGGCGATGTCTGGGAGGAGGCCGTACCATGAAAGTTTTACTACTACTAAATAAATTACATGCCGAAAAGCTAACAGTTCACAGAAGTATTCAAATCACCTTTCAGCAGATTAACCCCTAATGAGGCATTTACAGTGATGAAACAAATAAAATACATGCTATTTACTGGCTACCATACATGTTTTTGTATGTTTGTTTTTTGTCCATTTGCTTGATTGCATTTGTGCGTGTGTGTGTGTTTGCTTAATTTGAATTTAATGTGATGCTGGCATATTCTGTATAATCTGCATTATCCACTGGAGTGGACGCTGGTTTGGTTTTCTGACTGTGTACTACAGTGGAGTAAGTGACATCATCCTGTAGGAATAACACATTAACAATTATTACATAACACATGTTTACAAAACACACATTCAGTATGATACACACCTGTTCTTGTGCTGTTTTGCATTTTGCTTTTGGATTTACAGTTGCGTATAGGACACTCAAATCTTCCTGTAGAAGCACAGAAATGGAAAATAAGCAAACTTGTGTAAACACTAACACACACTTTCACAAAAACACTGTATATAGGAGTCTATACATGCACACAAATGCACAATTCAAATGCACCAATACCCTTTATGCACCTATGACCATCATGCAAAGGCTAACAACAACATCCTATATGTGGTGTGAAATCACTGGTACATGTCCAGAAGACCCGTTTTCATATGAATGCAGTGATGAGAGCTGTGCTCCATAAGGGCACAGGTGAAGTGAAACACAGGTAGAATTTAGTGGTAAATAATCCTTGTCCAAAGAAGGACAATATAACCAGCCTTAATGCCTACAGGTCAGAAGCTTTAACATCAGTAGTCATGAAATGCTTCAAGAAGCTGGTTCTGTCTTACGTCAAGTCTATCACTCCCACTTCCTTGGACTGATATAGTTTTACAGAGCAATCTGCACTATGCCCAGTCACAATCAACACTATGTCTGTACTCATCTGGACCTTCTAGGATCCTATGACAGAGTCATGTTTGTAGACTTCAGCTCGGCTTTCAGCACAACTGAGAGTGGAACCCTGTATCTGTCAGGGTATTTTCAACTACCTGTCAGATAGAAAGTAGCTTGTGTGCCTGGAACCTTATCTGTCAGAGCCCCTATCCATCAGCACTGGGGTTCCTCAAGGCTGGATACTCTCAGTCCTCCTCTTCTCCTGCTACACCAACAAGTGCATCTCCAGCTATCATCAAGCAAATGACCCTAACAGGACTCGTTAGCAACACTGACAGGACTGCTAGTGGAGTCAAGTGGCTCGTCTGGCTTTGTGGTGCACTGAAAACAACTTGGAGGTCAACATGCAAAAGGCAGTAGAGATGGATGATACATTTCTGAAATAAGACAACTGTCCATATCCCTTTGTAACTCAGTACAGTAAGTGATGTAGAGTCTGAGCTTCCTAGACACCACCATCTCCACTGATTTCAAACTGGAGATCACAACAGCCATCGTCAAAAATGTTCATCAGTGTATCAGGAGTTGCTTTGTATCAGAACCTCACCATGGACCCCACACAACTAGGGAACCCCACACACTATCTGTATAAAACCCTCTGCTCAGGTATTTTGTACTGCTTCAACAAAACCTGAACTTCACAACCTGTGTTTTCCCAAAGTTGGTTTTCCTTTAAAAAAAATAAATAAATACATGAAAAAAGTGCTGTATGTGATATATGTGATTCCTTATTTGAACAGTATTGTAATAATTGTATTGTATCATCTGAACTCCCCCCCCAGTTATCAGATACAAAGTAGCACTCACTTGAACAGGTGAACAAAGCACAGCAGAACAATCCTGTAAACACACACACACACACACACACACACACACACCATGGAAGGTTTGACCTTGAAGGACATGTGCCAGTAATGATGTGGAGGTTGTTTTGCTTGTTACACTGGATGGTATGTGAGCATTCACCTGTGTCTCCTGCTCTCTCTTCTCTTCTGTTTGCCCCTTTCTTAGCCTCGTTTGTCCATGTCTCTGGACTACATTAGAAAACCAGACAGTGTGACCCACAACTTGTATGTGTGTGTGTGTGTGTGTGTGTGTGTGTGTGTGTGTACCTTTGTATCTCCAGCACAAGACCCCCACGAGACCCAGCAGCAGGAGGAGGACAGCTCCCACAGCAGTAGTCATGAGGATATATAATAGACCACGTGCAGGGTTTTGGACATCTGAAGGCAAACGTTATACAAATGTTATGTGTATTTGTGTGCGTGTTAGTGTTTGTGTTTTTACACAGCATGCATTTTAATTGCTTTTTAAGGTATTAGGAGACCATGTTGATATGCAGTAAATGCATGTTACCGTCAGTCAGAGTCTTTGCACTGTCAGTAGTGGAAGCGTTAGCTGGAGCCTTTGCACTTGTTTTGCCATCAAACCTTGATGTAAAATCTGTTGTTGAGATTCCTGGAGTCGAACATGTGTTTGTTAGCATAAGATGGTGTACTGCTTTAGTACTACTTGTGTTTGCAAGTTTGGCTACAGTACTGACCCATTATAAATGTGTATAGGAACATTCAGGGTGGTTTACATTCATGACACTAGTAGTACAAGAGCACTTTAACCACAAATACACCCCTATAAAAATGGATGAAATGTATATTTACCCTGGACTTGTTTTAGCTGTCCTTTTGCAAACAAACACCTACCAAGCCACATCAGTGAGAAAACACCACTCCAGTGATCTGTAGCATTCATCCTATCTCCAGTATAATAGCCTTTGATAGTCTAAGAGTGCTCTATAGGTGTAACAGGTGCTACAGGTATAATGTAACGTTATACAAATGTTATGTGTATTTGTGTGCGTGTTACTGTTTGTGTTTTTACACAGCATGCATTTTAATTGCTTTTTAAGATATTAAGAGAGCATGTTGATATGCAGTAAATGCATGTTACCATCAGTCTTTGCACTGTCAGTAGTGGAAGCGTTAGCTGGAGCCTTTGCACTTGTTTTGCCCTCAGACCTTGATGTAAATTCTGTTGTTGAGATTCCTGGAGAGGAACATGTGTTAGCATAAGATGGTGTACTGCTTTAGTACTACTTGTGTTTGCAAGTTTGGCTACAGTACTGACCCATTATAAATGTGTATAGGAACATTCAGGGTGGTTTACATTCATGACACTAGTAGTACAAGAGCACTTTAACCACAAATACACCCCTATAAAAATGGATGAAATGTATATTTACCCTGGATTTGTTTTAGCTGTCCTTTTGCAAACAAACACCTACCAAGCCACAACAGTGAGAAAACACTATTCCAGTGAACTGTAGCATTCATCCTATCTCCAGTATAATAGCCTTTGATAGCCTAAGAGTACTCTATAGGTGTAACAGGTGCTACAGGTATAATGTAACACTAGTTTACTAAAGTTCTGTTTATTTATGAGATTATCAATGCACTAAGAATACGGAGTGAGTCTGATGTATAGTTCTTCATATTCCTTATGTATACAATCGTAATCTCCCTCATCTTCCTCAGTCAGATGTGATATGAGTAGAGACAGATTTCCTGGAGAGTGAACAGTACCCAGCTGAACTCTGTTTCTGTACTGTTCACTCTCACTGGAGATCACTTCCCATGTTTTACTGTTTGGGCTGTATTTCTTCCAGGTGAAATGTGCAGGTTTGGCGTGTAGGTCTGTGCAGCTCTAGGGTAGCAGTACTGAGTCTCCTGTGTGTGCAGTGATGTGTTTTGTCTCCCTGTTGTTTTTTAATTGCTCAATTTAATACTGATTTAATACTCAACCTGTAGAAACACACCCTACTGTCATACTCCACCACATTTGCTTGTTAAATTAATAAATATTTACTCTAATATTATATGATTTTTAGCATTGTTCTAATGACATTCACCATCCTTATAACAATGATAGTTATAAGGTGTAACTGAGCAAACTGGTTGCTCCATTTAGGTAACAATTTGAGCTTTGTTTGATATTAATTACCAATTTAACAATTTTTTAATATTTGATCAGAATCTACATTTCAAATTTACTAACATGTTTGTTAAGAGTGGTCTTCATAAGTCCTTCATAACAGCTAACACAAACCTAAATACACCTTTAGTGTATAAAGGCTGATTCTGACAGACAGCTGTCATACAGTCTTCTCTTCATAACACAATACTATCAGTTGATTAGTTGACATAACACTTCATTCAAGGGCTATAGGTTGTTGTTGTTTTTTTCTTTTTTTTACACCTAAGTTTTAAATATGTTTCCAGTTAAAATAACATAACGGGACCCCCCAGCAGACAGAGTCGGCTGAGAATGAGGACGGCCACTATAGCCACCCCAATACCCCCAGAGGAAAATCGGGGCTGATGACCAATACCGCCACGGCGTCAGACCGCGGAGGCAGAACGGGTTACACCTTCTCCAGTTGATGGAAGAAGCTTGTGGTGACATTGATGATGGAGCATGTCAGGGGTGGATACGTCACTCCAGGTGGTACTTCCCTCACTGCCTGACCAGAGATAACATCACCTGTGATGTTGATAAGATCTTGTAGCCAAACCCTTGCAGGAGACAAGATGCAACCTAATTTCTGTTTCATTATTACAAGCCTATTTTGTTATCTTCTATGTATTACAGTATATACAGCATGTGTGTTGCAATAATGTTCATGCAAAAAATTTAACTTTCCCCTTGTAATTGTGTTTCACTTTATGGTGTGTATGTACTGAATATACAACATAGCCTGTATATTTATGAAAATACATGTACGTATGAGTACTGCGACAGACTTTTACAGCAGACTGCTGTGCTCTGCACAGTGGAAACTTAAAAAACACAAGCTAGTAGTGATTTCCATTTATCACATCAGTGTGTAGTTGCCATGCAGAAAAAGCATGTATAGATTTTATTTGTATAGATGCTTGATGCAAAAATATCATTTTGGAAATAATTTTGGATTAAGTGTTTGCTTTTTCATAAAGCGTGTGACATTTTGTATGTCAACACTCATGAGATCAGAATCCTCTGTAGTCTCTCCCCCAAACCCACCCACACTCCCCACTTGGGAAAACACACAGAAGCACCAAACACATACATCATACACCACACGTAAAGGACTGCACCACATATACAATCAACCACAATGAGGTGTGACCTCTGTCACAGGCAGCTGGATACAGAAGTGGGTAGTGAACAAGAGCTGCATCATAAACAGAATGAACAACTGAGGAAAAAATAGCACTAACAGAAACAGTGTGTGTTTTGTGTGTGTGTGTGCGTGTGTGCAGCAGCATGGGCTGTCCAAGCCTCATGACCAAATGAACAAGTGAGGAAAAAATAACAAAAGCAGAAATAAACATGTGAGCCCATTTCATATACCACACCATAATAATTAAAAAAAGTTTTTATAAAAGTACAAACTTATACAGCAAAATGATGCTTGTAAGAGTGACAATACTCTGTACTCTGTTTCTTAAGTTTGTCAGTCTTAGTAATGTCAATACAATTCCTACCTTATGCTGGTCTGAAGTAACTAATTATCAATTAGCAAGTAATTAGCAGCGGTTCCTCTCTACCGGACCAAACCACAGTGCAGATTTCAGTTACACTTAGCGGGTCAGGTCAACGAAGAATCAAATTTACTTTATTTTCCCTTAACCCGGGTGGACAAGACATGTTTGGAGTCCATATTTTACTCCTTTAGTTTAGAACAAAAGCTGCTAACATTTCTAACAAACACTGGAAGCCAACAGCAACGACAGCTATTAGGATTTGTAAATAAGTCAGATATCGAGCTACATGTCCTCAAACCTCATCCAGGTCGCTTCCCGGTGACGTGTTTCTTCACTTGTCTAGTTCACAGTGAGTTATACGACACACCGACTAGTCTGGGAGACATTTATTAACACTTGGATGCGGTTTGACCGGCTTGAGAGAAGTTTGTGGGCATGTATTTACGAAGGCTATATTTGAGTTTCTGTTGACCTCCAGTGTTTGTTAGCAACGTTAGCATTTAACAGCTTTTGTTCTAAACTAAAGAGGCAAAATTTATTGGTCGATAGACAGAATCTGGGGTAAGTGGTGAGCTGCTGCTCTCTGCTGCTCCCAGATATAAATACCTTTGTGCACATGAATGTATGAGGATAACAACACCTGTAGAGAGAAGGTAACACTCACCATCAGCAGCGTGGAGCACAAGGAGCAGATAAACACACACCTGCATTCTTACTGAGTTACACACACACTACACACAGCTACAGCAGGACTGCTGATACACACCGTACACACTCTTCAATACAGTCTACTGAATGACTTCACAACTACACTTATAGTGGAGAGGAAGTGTATTCAGATGAAACTCTGACAAACTAAGCTCAACACAACACACACCAAATATAGAAATGAGGTAGGTTTTGTAAGATGTCATATGGTACGTCCTCTTTCTTCCTTATCAGTCAGTGATCTATCAGATATTCTCACATTGTCAGTGAGGACGGTCTCATTCTTAGTTAAGTGGCTCCGTCCTTTGTCACAGAGAAACGATGTAGAAGCTCAGGGGGTGAGACCCAACATAACTTCCCTCACTGCTGTTTGGTCAGTTCATTTCACTACGACACCCAAAGTACTTCAAAGGCTTATTAATGAAAAAAGTGTAACGCTTCTTACCTGGAGTGAGGAACAGGTGCTACGGGGTAACCGCGATGCTTGGCGTTAACATGGAGTGACACACACACTGGTGTGGACAATCTGAAAGACTTTTATTCTCTCCTGGACCACTTCAAGCCAGGTCACACGGCTACCTTCATTGTATTTACACGTAAAGGAAACAGAGAAGGCGAGCAGAAAGGTGACGGTTCTCCCTTCACACAAACACACACACACTCTCTCTGTTACTCAATTCACATACCATAAAGCTCCCTCTTAAAGACGCAGTACAACTGTGTCTGTTACAAGAGCATGTGGAATTACAGCAGCCACAGTGCTGGCTACCTGAGACTTTCAAAAAGTTTGAACAGATATTTAAAGGAGCATTTAATTTCAGAGCATTATTTTTTATTCATTTATACATAATGCAGTGCATGAAACATAAGTCAGGGTGTATTTTAATTGCACATGTTCAGTTTGATTAGTGTGGTTCAGTTTCAAATTTGATAGGGAATTTGTTTGCAGGAGTAACGTGTTTGTTGGCCAAAAAACTGGTCCTCCTTCGGTAAGAATGTCACTCCATCACTAGAGATGTGAACTCTACTCACACCATAAATGTACTGTTGCTTTCAGACTGGACTGTCCAATTAAAATGAAAGCTAAAATAACCAATTTGACAGTCTATAGACTATTAAATAAATGTCTTCAATCATGGACTTAATTCTCCGAATAAAGTGAAAGCTGCACTATGTAGAATGTATGTTGTCCATTACACTCTCTCACCAGGAAGATACAATGTCATCGTGAGGACTTACTGTGCCCTGGGCCTACATGGCACTGTGTTTACCGTCCCCTCTGCCCTGGTGGCACAATGTTTACCATGCCCTGGGCCCTGGGTGGTGCTGTGTTTACTGTCCACAAACTCAGGCATCTGAATGGTAATAAAGGATTTGAGTGAGACCTGAATCGGTCTTCATTTGTTTTGACAGACCAATCATAGCAGTCTCTAACACACAAATCAGGGGCAGTTATAACATTAGGTATGTTGGTGATATTTGTCATTGTTTCATACGCATATTACTTAAATTATGGAAACTATGTAATTCTAAAACAAATGTGACAAATATACATTAACCTCGAAACTCTCTGACTGACCTGTGACTCATTTATAAATGAGTTCTTTCAAATCAAAGTGTATTTATATAACGCTTTTTACAACAGATGTTGTCACAAAACAGCTTTACAAATGATCGAGTCCAAGCTCTCAGGGAGCAAGCCAAGGGCAACAGTTCTAGACAAATCTCTCTAGAAGAAGAAATAAGGGGAAGAAACTTTGAGAGGAAGCAAGACTCAAAAGGGGGGCCCATCCTCCTCTGCTCAACAATGGTCACCACAATAACAATTTAAAAAGAAAAATAAATGTAACAAATTAAAAAATAAGCAATTAATGTCTAGTCCAACTTTCTAGAGGTCCTGTTCTTGTCCCGATGTGTTGTCTTGTATGTTGATTGACTATGATGATCTGATCATAGCAGTTGGTGCAACATCCAGGCCCTTCTGAGTCTGTCAGCGTTCAAAATCAGATTCATCACCTCTGGTTTGGTGTCAGATAAAGTAATAAGAATCACAGTAACACTGCTACTAAGCCAGTAAGTGGAGGGGCCATAATTGTAAAAATATGTATACAGTTCTGGTTTGACCATTTGAGTAGTAACTGAGTCAGAAATCAGACTTCAAAATGCTGTTCTCAATTTAAAGAATGTACGATGTATGGTAGCTAGGTCTGACATTGAGGATTTTAGAGGGGATCTCATTTTTTTAAGATTAGAGAGTAAGAATTTTAGTTCTTTTTTTCAAATGTATTTGATCTTATAGGATTTAATGTCTGTACTGGATCTGAAAACCCCCTTGTCCTGTAACAGAACTTTATTATATATCTCTAGGATTAGGTAATACCATGCATATTAAACGTAATGTTTTAAACCATTTTATTCTTAGATTTAGTGCTTAGATTTTTGCCAAGGCCCAATCCCCTCTCATTTTTCCTCCTACCCCTTGTTTTCAAGTGTCATCTTGCCCCTTGAGATTGAGTTACAAAGGCTAGTGGTTGAAATCTTCCCCCTTGCTTCTGCATCCATTTTATCAATGATTCACAAGGGATTGAGACATTTCACACTCAATTTGGAGTGTGACTCTGAAAACCTTCAGTTTGGAGGGCCATTTAGCACTAACAGTGCACCCTAGCCCTCTATCGGACACCCAACCCTTACTTATGAACACCGCATATGGAGGGCCAGGGTTAAGTGGTAGGGTTGAGGAGTGAAATGTGATTGGGCCCAAGTGATGATTTAGAACATCTGTGCTAGCTGAGCTGTTTTTAAAAAGAAACACACGTGGCCTGAGCGAGCTGTTAGTCGTGGTTTTGGTCCTTGTGGTTTTAACCAGCGCTTTTTAGTATTCAGTGTAACGGCTCCTAGCAAAGGCAGAGTCTAATTATAACTGATCACCCAGGCTCTGTTTAACTGGCTTGTCAAATGTCTTTCAAATATATAATAAATAGAATACAAATATTTACACTTTATTACAAGAAAAAAGGATTTGTGCTGGAGGGGACATCCATAGTTTAAAACACCATTCATTACCAAAAAAACAACCCACTCTATTGCTAATTTTATGTATTTATGCTGTATGATGTTTGCTGTATTTATGTATTTTATGTTTATAAAGTGTTATGGCTACACTATAAGTAGTGTATTCAGTTTTTGTCCACCAGTAGACATGGCTGCTTTAACGGCAAGTTGTCAACAAGGAGGCTTTTTCAGCCTTCAGGTGGCTTCTCAAGCCTCCTCTTTCTTCCCCCACAGACACCCCCACACTGAAACCACAACATGCATGTCTGGTTCACAGCGGAACCAGGGACCCTGTGGGCTCAGCATAGTGACAATGCTGCTGAGTTTGTGTATTCTCTTCACTGAAAGTGAGTGTAAAATTCTCTTTTAATGCTGAATTGCATGAAATTGTACATTTATTTGTTAATATAAAAATGTTATTTAAGCGAGCTGACTTTTCAGGGAACTGGAAAAATATTTTACTTAACAAATAATTATTAAATATTTCTGCATATCTTATGATTCCATCTTATGAAGTCTGTTTACTTTTTAATATAGTTAAAATATAATTATATTATATTTTCTGGTATACGTTTCTATAGACTACACTGTAGTAAAGTGTAGAAGACAATTACATGTTATTGCTTTAGTATGTCTTTGTCTCCATGTGCTTTTGTATGTTTTAGTTTGTAGCTCCTCCCCTGCTCTGCCCCTTGACATATGTCTCATGTGAGTTTTGTCTCTTACCCCTCCCACTAATTGTTCCCAGATATTCTCTGTTTGTCTCCTGCTGTATAAATATCCTAATGCAGTCTGCAGTCATGGTCAGTGTATGACCCTACTTTCATGTAAATACTTGTCATGAAATAACTCAGCTCAGTGAATACATCAAATATAACATACAAGCAGTGTTCTTAATTTTAGTGGTGTGAGAAAAATATGGTTTGTGGACTAAATTGTGGTAGAAAAGTATTTGATATGTGTATGGCATCTTAATGTGAATATGTGCAGTTTTTAAAATCAGTAAACATTTTGCTCTCAAAACACCTTATGAACGCCCCATAAGGAGGAGACTGTTCTGGTCTGAGAGCTCAGGATGTCTGACGTCTGCTGTGGTTTCATTTCTCACAGTTCCAAGCAGTGGGCAGTGGGTACCAGAGCAGAATCTAAAGCCCATTTTAGACCAGAAGTGACAACCGTGCTGCTTCTGCACCTCTGCAGCTAAGCTGTGGTCACACACTCACAAGCTCAATTTTGTTCTAGTGTATTTCTTGCCTTATACCATGACAGGCTTATCAGTGGTTTCTAGCTAGAAATAATACAAAATACTACATTTATTCTGTAATGTGTAGTTTAATAATCAAAACAGCACAACTCTGACTGCTGGGTCTATACTAGTGTAAAATTGGGATAAAGGATTATGAAACACAGACTAAAACTAGGACTAGGCTCCAATGGCAGGTCCAGTTTGACTGTAATTTAGTACAAAATAGGTTTAGTATGAGTAGGACTGGTATGGTTACTGATAATTTGAGGAATATTATGTACTGTGAGGAGAGATGTCAGTACTTCACTGAGAAAAGGGACTGCTCATGTACTACCCAAACCATGTCTATGTTCAAAGGGTGATTAATAGAGTTTATCAAAATTCAAATAGGTTCTTATTGTGAGTAATGCAGGTTTTTGTTGTTTGTTTTCGACTCATTCAGTAAATCCAGAACTTCATATTACTCACAAAATATCTTAAAGAACCTTTCTACATAAGCAATGGTCCACAACAAATTGTTGTGAAGCGGAAACTGAAAAATCACCAAACAAAAAGCAGGTCTGTAAACTACATTTTAAAATTATAAACTTAGAAATAGGAGTTTGAGAATAGAGTGACAGGATAATACTGTTTGTTTCTCTCCTCTACATCAGACTCCACCCCCTTTGCTTTATAATGAGCATGTGTGTCTCCTATATGGTTTCACAGATGCAGCATCATGGTCAGTGTGGGGTTGCAAGTAAGTAAGTAAAGCACATTTCACACATTGCACCCAGTGTACCCAGATTAGCAATACATATGTGAGGAGGAAGAGATGTATGCTAGGAACTCTCACATCTGTAAACTGGTAGCTGTTGCCACAGTGACATCAGTGACAGTGTGTGTGTGTGTGCGTGCGTGTGTGTGTGTATGACAGCATGTATTTGTGAGTGTGGGTGCATGTGTGTGTGTTTTGGGGTGGGCAGGGGTGTATCACTTTTGCAGGTTTATCACTTTGTACATTTACTATGTTTGTAAAATTATGTCTGTCTTTCTCCAAGTCCTTCAAATGTGGTTCTGGCCATCACACACAGCAGTGTGTGTGTGTTGCGGATAGAAGTTTGTCAGAGTTTCATTTGAATACACTTCCTCTCCACTATAAGTGTTCTTGTGAAGTCATTCAGTAGACTGTATTGAAGTGTGTGTACGGTGTGTATCAGCAGTCCTGCTGTAGCTGTGTGTGTGTGTGTGTGTGTAACTCAGTAAGAATGCAGGTGTGTGTTTATCTGCTCCTTGTGCTCCACGCTGCTGATGGTGAGTGTTACTTTCTCTCTACAGGTGTTGTCATCCTCATACATTCATTTGCACAAAGGTATTTATATCTGGGATAAGCAGAGAGCAGCAGCTCACCACTTACCCCAGATTCTGTCTATCGACCAAGAAATGTTTGAAGTCCAAATTTTGCCTCTTTAGTTTAGAACAAAAGCTGTTAAATTTTAACGTTGCTAACAAACACTGGAGGTCAACAGCAACTCAAATATAGCCTTCGTAAATACATGCCCACAAACTTCTCAAGCCGGTCAAACCGTATCCAAGTGTTAATAAATATCTCCCAGACTAGTCGGTGTGTCGTATAACTCACTGTGAACTAGACAAGTGAAGAAACACGTCACCGGGAAGCGACCTGGATGAGGTTTGAGGACATGTAGCTCGCTATCTGACTTATTTACAAATCCTATTACCTATCGTTGCTGTTGGCTTCCAGTGTTTGTTAGCAATGTTAGCAGCTTTTTGTTCTAAAGGAGCGAATTATGGACTCCAAACATGTCTTGTCCACCCGGGTTAAGGGAGTATAAAGTAAATTTGCTTATTCGCCGACTTGTTCCGTTAAGTGGCACTGAAATCTGCGCTGTGGTTCGGTCCGGTAGAGAGGAACCGGTGCTAATTACTTGCTAATTGCTAATTAGTTACTTCAGACCAGCATAAGGTAGGAATTGTAGGAACATTAGTAAGACTGATGGAATTGAGAAACAGGAAGAGTACATGAGTAATGTGACTCTTACAAGGATCATTTTGCTCTATAAATCTGTACATTTATAAAAAACGTTTTTTATTATGGTGTGGTATGTGAAATGTGGTCATTTGTTTATTTCTGTTTGTGTTATTTATTCCTCACTTGTTCATTCTGTATATGATGCAGCTCTTGTCCACTACCCACTTCTGTATCCAGCTGCCTGTGACAGAGGTCACACCTCATTGTGGTTGACTGTATATGTGATACTGTCCTGTACATGTGGTATATGATGTATGTGTTTGGTGCTGCTGTGTGTTTTCCCGAGTGTGAACGGGTTTGGGGGAAAGAGTACAGAGGTTTCTGATCTCATGAATTTTGAAATGCCCATCGTATCTCTTATTGAGCTAGCAGTCAACCAAGACAGTACTACTCTATATTACCATGGAGACCAGAGGAGGGGCAGAGCTCACTACCTGTAGGTTAAAGAGCTGGACTGGTACTGATTAAATCCATTTCAATCAAGAGGTCTCAGCTATCAGGACTTCCCAGAGGGTTTCAGCCAGACAGCTGTCTCCCACCGTGAAGACAGTTTTTTACTTGCTTATTATGGTTTACCCCCGTGCTGCTCAGGGACACTGACTATAGTACTTGCTGACACTTCCTACAGTGTAGTGACCCAGATTAGGCTGGACCCCTGCTCAGCTTTCCTGAAACACAACCCATGCTTAACCACATGGTCAACTAAAGTGGCCCAGATCTCATCCGTGATGGTTGCTCTTCCTCGCCCTCATCCTCTTCCTCATACTCGCTCTCCAATACTGACCTCCATTGATATCCAACCAAGATATCAATCCTGTGGCCTCTTTTTAGTGCTCAGGCTCTGATTTCTAAGTGCCATTAGTCAAATTAGTCAGTGAGTACTGGGTTTGGTTAATTGATAAATGGATGTATAATTTGTATTTGAGGGTTTTCCATAAGAAACACACAGATTTCTGTTGAATGATGTGTCCAATATAGAGAATTGTGTTTAGCGTATTGAAAAAATGTGTTTTAGAAATACAAAATGAGTGTAAATCAGAGAAGGTGCTTTTGGTTTAGTATAACAGGTCAGGAGATGGGCTACATGAGTTAGTGGTTTCAATTATTGTCACATGTCCCCGTTTTTCTGTCTTGCAAAAAACTAATATCACAAAAACAGTACAGTTTCCCAGCAAGCACCTCTTCCTCCTAGCAAACTTGGAGCACTGTTTAACAATTTAACAATACATAACTAACTCTCTCTCTCACACACAGACACGTATACACACACACAAAACATGCACAGCTGCTGCAGGATGGCCAGACCCACATCTGAAGGACTTGGAGAAAGAGACAATTTTACACACACAGTAAATGTACATTCAAAGGGATATTACACACACACACACACACACACACACACACACACACACACACACACACACACACACACACACACACACACACACACACACACACACACACACACACACACACACACACACACACACACACACACACACACTTACTTTCTGTTAGTGGTGTTGTTTTTGTTTTTGTTTTTGTTTTTGTTTTTTTTTTCCTCACTTGTTCATTCTGTGTATGATGCAGCTCTTGTCCACTACCCACTTCTGTATCCAGCTGCCTGTGACAGAGGTCACACCTCATTGTGGTTGATTGTATATGTGGTGCAGTCCTTTACGTGTGGTGTATGATGTATGTGTTTGGTGCTTCTGTGTGTTTTACTAAGTGGGGAGTGGGGGTGGGTTTCAGGGAGAGGCTACAGTGAGTTCTGATCTCATGAATTTTGACATACTCATCAAATGCAAGACAATACTACTCTGTCTTACCATGGAGACCTGAGGAGCAGCAGAGCTCACTACCTACAGGATAAAGAGTTGGACTAGTGATGAATAAATACATTTGGCAAGACAAGTGAGGTATCCAGGTCCAGCTCTACGGTGGGTGTGAAGACCCATTGTGCAGAAAATGCATAAATTAAAAAATGCAAATTCATTAGAATGGAAACACGTGCGCTACTGTTCTGAAATGCAGAGCAACTTCAGAAATGCTGCAAACTCAGTCACAATACAATGGAAGTGTTTTCTGAAGTTGCCTCGCATTTCTAAAATATAGCACACGTCATTTTGAATAAAGTGTTTTCTGAATTTGTATAGCGTTCAGGAATTTGCATCAAGTTTGTAAACTGTAGCACACGTTTCCCTTCTGTGTTCTTGAAAAGAAACAGTAAATCAAACATAATGTGGAATACAAGTGTAGCAACAAGACTGAAGGTGAAGTAGGTGAGACGCTGATTCAGAGATGGAACTGCACCTTAACAACCACAGAACCACAAAAGATACCAAATGCAAACAGTGCAGACTGACTCTGCTTATTGGTTTTGCCAAAGTCATATCTGGGCCCCTACCATGAAAAACTGAATTTTGCTCACTTTTTTGAAATAAATAATTTTTAAGTAATATGTAAATATTGTTACATTTTCAAAACACATTGTTTACTCTCCTATTCCTTACAGTCCATATATGGAATCTAATTTGTAAAAATAGCCTGTTTTGAAATCACTGTTTCTCTGATGTCATGAGAACCAGCTCATTTACTGCCTCTTTGGCCTACAGCAGTTTAACCCCTAACACCTACATTGCAGTTCTCAGACATATTTCAGCTCTTAGTGCTATTTAAATGAAGCACAATACAGGGCAGCCACTCAGAACAGAGCTCATTTATCTTACATCTTAAAGGAACAGCTACAGAAATGGCCTCCGTAATTCCAAGGGATAAAGAGAGGTTAGAAAATAGTTGTGTCAAACTGAATTATGACTCTTTTTGGAAGATTAAGCCACACAAATATTGTAAGAGGACAACAAAGAAAACAAATAAAATAAAGGATAAATGTAGGATATGCGCCCCCTCTAAAGACCTTTTGGTGTATTTGGTGAGATGGGAAGGTGAGTGGCTACAGCTACAGCTGAGGAAGCACCAGGGGCTTCTGTCTGGGTCCCACTGGGCAGCCATATACAGGGCAGCTGTGTACAGCACAGGTTCTGAACTTGGCTGAAGGGTGCAGTTTCAGCACCTTGGACAGCAGTCAGGCTGCCTGGGAGGTGAAAGATGTTTGGTCTGTGGTACTGGTCTACAACTCTGAACACATTTTACTAAAGTCCATACTTATTTGGTCCTTTTAATGAAATCTACATCTCTAAGTACAAACCCCATCTCTAAGTAAAACTCTATATCATCTCTTGGAAACATTGAAATAAAAAATGGAAAAAAATAAATAAATAGCAAAGCATTAGCCATTAGATTAGAACATATTATTCCATCACTGATACACCCTGATCAAACTGGTTTCATCAAAGGAGACACTCAGCCATTAACAGGGTAGACTACTTACCCTAATACTGTGACGGTGGCAGTTCAGAGGGAGCGAGAGGCAAGGTTGCGCCAAAGTGCTCTTTATTTTCCATTGTCAATATGTGACGATACCACTACTAACGACAAACACTACTCTGTTCCAGTAGTCCTTGTAGCGATGTACACGTTGGGATTGAGCAGTCCGACGGGCCACTAATGTGCTGCACTCTCTCTTGACCTGTGAGTTTAAATAGAGAGAATGAACAAGGAACAGGTGAAGGTGATTAGTAGGCAGGAGACTGGGAATGAGGCAGGTGTTTAGTGTGATATCTAGCAGGAGTGGGTGTGTCCCTCCCTCTGGCTGCCCGGCCAACCGTGACAAATACGTTACACCTCATATTAGAAACTGCTATACAGAGAAGGCCTTCAATAAAGTAAATGGAAGTTTTTCTCCTCACATTTTATCTTTAACACCACACCTAAGGCCACAGTCAGTACTAATGTAATACCATCACAAAATGTGCATAGAGGTACTAGGCAGGGAAGCCCACTCTCTCTATTGCTGTTCTCAGTTATTTTATTTATACATTTATTTGTTACTATTTTTGCTTTTTGTACAGTTTTTATTTTATTTTGTTGTTGTTGTTGTTGTTGTTACAGCGCAGTGCACACTAGCCTACAGCCTCAATTAGTTACTTTACAGATATTCAGCATTTAGCAAACAGTTGTTAAACAGCTTTTGACAGCTTTAACAACAAAAAGAACAAAGTAACAGAGAAAAGGTGAGAAAATGTTTCTATTTCCTGTGATAACGGTTGGGTTGTGATGACATTGTACTGTCTACATCCAAAGTGGTCTTTACTTTGGTGACTCCTTTAGTGGTTCTGTGTCAGTGGGTGGATTTCACAGCTTCACTTAAGTAGTTTTTTCTTAATAGTATGAAAACTACAACTTGATCATAGACTGCTGCATTCCACCTGTACTTTATGAATAATATGAATGTTATCAGACCATCCTCATGTTTACCTGATTAAATGATCAATGTTTTTATTTTGATCAGCATGTAGTCTAGAGCTCTTCCTGTCTGATCTGTCTAATATTTACTAAGCTACACATTCAGTTTGGCCCTCTGATCACTAAGTGCAGGAGTGAAATGATGTGTCCAAACAGTGCTGAGGGGGATCACTGTGTAGCACTACTTCTTACTGCAGGATCACTTTACTGAGGATGGGGACTGAACACTGGGCAGCTCAGGAGGAAGTGATGACACTAGAAAGACACTGTTTCACTGTTACATTTAGTCTGTATGTGAGAGAGAAAGAAGTGGAGGAATAATTTGTTTTGCACTTGAACACACTTCCCCTCTACTGTGGATATTAGTGGGTGGAGAATTTCAGTGGATTTCTACTGAGAGAGTTGTAGAGTTCCAGGTCATAGTTGTGTGGTGATTCCCACAGACAGACTGTAGTCTAGGGTGCAGCTTTCAGAGTGTTCAGTACACTGTAGTTTTGTAGAGTGTATAAGATGTGTAGCAGCGTTACTGCTGTAGCTGTGTGTAGTGTGTTGTGGAATGCAGGTGTGTTTTTATCTGCAGATGTGTTTTTACTTCCTTTTTGGTAATGATGTGCAGACGAAGTCCTGTGAAGCGTTTGAGGTTCTTCCTTATTGTACTGCTAAAGGATTCGAAGCTTTGGAGCATTGAAAGCTGGTGACAAAACAGCGACACCTGGTGGTGTTCAGAAATTATAGCAGTTATAGATTCAAAACTGCGCAGCATTATAAACAATACAACAGTCCACCGCCTTCATATGTCATTAAAAAAAAAAGGATGATCAGTAATGATGTTTAGTAATTAAATTATGCAATAATTTGTTTAAAATCATTGTTTCCCTTTTTATGTGAAAACTTGATACAAAACCTTACTGTCAGACAACAGGGTGACGTTATGAAACGTTTACTCTCCCTTTTGGCTTCTATAATTTGCACATTTCCAATTTTTTAGTAAAAAGATAAAGCTTCCAAGTTATAGGACAGTGCCAAACTTATGAAACAGTCTCACCCTCATCCTGTGGTTCGGGGACGTTTGAAGCTTCAAATATCATTAGTCACGTGTTATTAGTAACTTTAGTGGTAGTATTAGTGGTAACAGTAACTTTAGTGGCAATATTATTGGTAATAGTAAGCTTCAGTACACTGTGTTAAGAGCTTCGATGTCTTAATATCAAACGTTCCATCACAATTTTATTGTTTCTGCGCAGTTCCTGTATCGTTTTTCTCCCTTGTCAGTGTTTAGTTTGCATCATTTTGTTAATTCTGACGTTGTCTACCTGTTTTGGAAATGAAGAACGTTTGTTTACACATGTGCGTCAAGTCCTGTCTGCCTACGCGTTACATTATCGTTCTGAAAACTGCACAGTGTGCAGATCATTAATGTAGGAGGACCAGCTGGATCACAATCACTAATGTGTTCTTATTTTAGATTTTTGATTTAAAACATCTAAAATAAGAGGTAATGCTTTGCTATGACAAGTTGCAAATAAATGTAAACAATCATAAAAGTTGATTTAGTCAATGTTGATGTCAGTTTGACAATAAAAGTGATATATTTGGAGTTTCTGTTACTGTAATTATTTATCCCTGTCCCACTTACCTACAACCAATGGCAGAGGTGCAGGCAAAGGTTTAATGCACATAAAACTTTTAAGAAATGATCTGATTCCAAAGTATGCCTGTAATTTCAATTTAACATGTGTTATGCAAAATCTAGCATGTGTTATGAGAAAATGTGTGACTAGGTTCCTTAGTCATAATATCCTGCTTTCTCAGAGCTTTACCGTTCAGTCAGCCTAACTTTGGGTTTAACCTACTAAATGTGCGGTGCAGAGACTGGATACTTTATGTAACTCACCTATTCTGTCTACATTGCATTCTGGCACTGTTAAAATCACAATGCAAGAGGCAGTATTGGATCCTTTACTGTGATAAACATAAGTAGCCTAATGTAAAAACTACATATGTGATCATGAATGATCAAACATTAGAAACAGAATGTTAAAATATTTAAAATAACAAATTGATTACAATTGGAATAAACATTTAGACAAACTTAAATTTACCTGACAGTTTTATACAAAGTGACTTACAATTATGACTGAGTATAACTTGAGCAATTGAGGGTTAAGGGCCTTGAACCAGCAACCTTTCGATTAAAAAATCAAGTACTTCAACCACTGAGCTACCACTCACAACAATAAAGTACCATAGCATAACGAAATTAAGGCTAAAGAAATTCTAAAGCATGGGGAGTTAATGCTGGGTTGAAGGTCACAGTGCTGGAGCAGAGCTCGTGGCCTGAGGTGGTACATTGGGGGAAACCACTCTCTTGGGCTCTCTCGCTCTCTGTCTCTTGCTGTCTCTCTCTCTCGGGCTCTCTCTCTAGAAACATTTAGATAGTATTTCCTGTGCCATATTTTTGTTATTTATATCATGTGTATAGTTTCATTACAATATCTGTCCTAGTGTAATGTGTATCTAACTGGCTTGTAGTATGTTAATTAACCCTTTGTTGCCTTGAACTTATATGAAACTCGGCTCTTTATGTAGTATTATATAATGTAAAACTACTACCTAACTAGAGTGAAGAACCAACTATTTTTTATGAACTGCTGACACCAGTTTCCTGTAAATGTAACACATTAACATAAACTTGTGAATATTTGTCTAATGAATTTCATCCAAATAATTCAATATTTCATTAATTTTGCGATCTGTATCTTTTACCTGCGTGTATTATGCAGTTTGTGTGTGCGGGCACATTCGGAGCTGTTAGGTGTGTTATGTAGCTTTAATAACAACATCTCTGCAAGAGACCAGAGATGACCACAGGATTTGGTTTACACAAGAACAAAAAATTTATAGATGAGAGTTTGGCCTACAAGTAGGAACATGTTCTGACTTTCTTGGTTAAATGACATAGTCATGACAACTTACTTTGTAGCTCAGTGTATTTCAGTGTATAGCCAGCTACCTGTATGAGGGCATTATAGAATTTATAATTCTAATGAAGCATTTATATACAAAGTCTTGTAATTTTGCTTTCTTTCCAATTTTCTTTTTTCTTAATCTTGTAGCTGGTTTGATTGAGCCTTTAAATTCATAAAGAAATGTATGGAATATCTATGAAGGTAATGAATTCGCTTCTGGTAGCGAGTAATTTCGCTTCACGCCCAATGATCTATAATGGAAGCCTATATATATATATATATATATATATATATATATATATATATATATATATATATATATTAAAGATCAATGTTCGTGCTGAGTTCATCTAGCTGAAACCTTCTAATTAATGCAGTTTGGAAGTGAGAGCTAATATAAAACCAGAGGATGGTGCTGTACTTGCTTCTTTCTGAGAGAAAAAAACAGCTGCAATCTTTTTACTAGTTATTTTTTTCTCATCCGTTAACACAAAGTCACAAAAACCAGATTAACAAGTCAGATAGTGTTAGCTGTTTTCTGTAGTACTACATTACCTCCAAAATTAAACAATATCAAGACCGCCCATAAACACCTGAATTTGCTCCACTCAGGTGAAAAAGGAGTGATGTGGCAGTTAGATGTGACAGACGCTTAAGTCTTCAAAAAGATGGGAACAGGAATCTAATTAGAATGGGAATCTAACTGGATCATCTCTATAAATTTCCATTTCTGTTAGAATGGTTCCTACTCAGACCTTTGCCTGTATAGACACAACACCAAACCCCTCACTAAACACAGACATACTCAATGAGATGAGGTGGAAAACTGAACAAAGACGAGCACTGCAAGAATGTGATCACTAGCATGTGTTGTATGTGGCACTTGCCTTGATATAAAGAATTCTAGTGCTTCCACACTGACGCTCTATCATGGAGTTATACATATATTGTCTGATCTTTCTTTGACTGGTAGAATGGTGTGGCATTAGAGATCAATCAACATTTTATTAGTAATAAAATAAAACACCTTATTTATAGACCAGGCCAGAACACTTTCAATACAGTGTCAGGACAATCATTGTCAAAGTGTTCATTTATAACAGTCATATGGGAGTTTTCATTTCAGCCTCTCCAGCCAGAGTCAAGAACAGGAAAGTATTACATGGTTTGAGGTGTTCACATCTGCTCAGTTTTCCTAGTATCCTCATGTCCCGCAACTGCCCTCAATCCGTGATTGCAACTCCCGTCTTCCCCAGCACAACCTCACCAGATCCTCATCACCAGTTTACTAGTATCACCTGTGTCTCATCTTTGCTACGCTATTTATTCTCTCTGGTTGCATTCAGTCCCTGCTAAGTATTATCGCTGGTCTATCAGCATGTACTGAGCAATTCCCTGGCGTGTGTATATCTGGCCATTACCCTCGCCTCTTTCACTTTACAATTGTTGCTTATTCCGCTACAAATAAAACTCGGCTGTCCGCAAGCGTCTGGCCTGTTCTAAGATGTCACCCCTCACTTGGTAAGCAACAACTAATTGTAACGTGGGAGGAGTGGAGAGCGAACACTCGTGCGAAGTGACGACGCCATAATGAACCAAACTGATTGAATAGAAGAAATAAATAATACGTTTAATAATCGACACAGACTAACAACACAGAATAGAATGAAAAACAAACAGGCTAACAGAAGAATAATATGAGAACAGGGTGAGGGCGAGAAATGAGCAACAAGGGAATAAAACATTAAGGGAAGACTAACGGAGAACAACAATAATGAAACATAACAGTGAGCATAAAGACAGACAAACGGGAACAACACAGAACCGGGCTACATAAGATGCACAAACAATACTGACGACGAAGATACAGAACTAAACAAGGAAAGCAACATGCAGCAGATCGGACTAAACACGGAGAACAAATGAGATCGAACTAGAAATGCAATGATAGCGACCAAACGAGAACTGACCAGAAACCATGAAAGCCACTCTAAGACAAAGACAATGACCGACAAACAAAATACGTAGGGATGGGGTTTTTATAACACTACAATCAGGGATAAACCAGGAACAGCTGGCATGAAAGGGGAGGAGACAGGGAACCATGGAGACGAATGAAAACCCAGAAGTGATTTGGTTGCCTTCACAACGGGGTATGCTCAGGTTTGTGGATGTGACAGTACCCCCCCCCAAAAAAAAACAGGAGTTGGAACAGCAGGACAAGGGACACTAACAGGAACAGAACAGGCCAGATAAGGAGCAGGGACAGGAACCAGACAAGACAAAGGAACAGGAGACTCAAAAGCTGACACAGAATCCAGGGTACCAGGAGCAAGTAAAGAAGCCAAGATGGGTCCAGGAGCAGGTACGAGACCAGGGGTTATGTCACGGATAGGCACGGGGGCAGGGACCGACTGAGGGACTGAAACACAATGGGAAAAGCAGTGGGATCTGAAACATGGCCGGGACAGGGGACGGGTACAGAGACGAGGAAAGGTGAGCAACGCCGGACTTTGGCATGGTTACGGGAACGGGGGCAGGGGCAGAAGTAATGACAGATGAGATTATATTAACCACTACAGACATAGGAACAGGAGCAAAATTTATAACAGGCATGGTTACAGAGACAGGGACAGGCAGGGGTATGCTGAGTCCACGAGGTAGGGCAACAGGTTTAAGTACCGATACACAAACAGGCATGGATACATGAACAGGAACATAGACGAAACCAGGAACAGGATTAGGCAACACAGGAACTGGAGACACTGAAGCACCCAGACATTAATGGGTGCTGGCACAGCAGCCTTAGGGAGCCGAGGAGCGACACCCAGCATAAACAAGGAGTTAGTATGGGTCCAGGAGGTCGACAGAGGGACCTCAAGGGTCACTGGCTCACTACGAGGTATGACTGAGGGAGTCCCAAATAGAGGCACACCTATTGCAGCTACAGGGGCAAAAGTGGCACTGCAGCGAGGTCTGGGGGTGCACCTACAGGCACTGATTTAACACAGGAACAGGTTGAGAGACTTCTTCGGCGGCGAGAACAGGCCAGGCGGACACCACTAGGCCAGGAACGAGATGGGCGGCATCTCTCGCACCAGGGACTGAAAAGGGAACTGAACTGACGGAGTCATCTCTCGCGCCGGGAACAGGCTCGGGATCAAGATGGGCGGTGTCTCTCACGCCGGGAACAGGCTCGGGATCAAGATGGGCGGTGTCTCTCACGCCGGGAACAGGCTCGGGATCAAGATGGGCGGTGTCTCTCACGCCGGGAACAGGCTCGGGATCAAGATGGGCGGTGTCTCTCACGCCGGGAACAGGCTCGGGATCAAGATGGGTTATGAAGGACTTATGAAGACCACTCTTAAGAAACATGTTAATAAATGTGAAATGTAGATTTTGATCAAATATTAAAAAATTGTTACATTGGTACTTAATAACAAACAAACAAAGCTCAAATTGTTACCTAAATGGAGCAACCAGTTTGCTCAGTTACACCTTATAACTATCATTGTTATAAGGATAGTCAATGTCATGAGAACAATGCTAAAAATCATATAATATTAAAGTAAATATTTATTAATCTAACAAGCAAATGTGGTGGAGTCTGACATTAGGGTGTGTTTCTACAGGTTGAGTATTAGAATACAACAGGGAGACAAAACACATCACTGCACACACAGGAGACTCAGTACAGCTACCCTGCAGCTGCACAGACCTACACGCCAAACCTGCACATTTCACCTGGAAGAAATACAGCCCAAACAGTAAAACATGGGAAGTGATCTCCAGTGAGAGTGAAGAGTACAGAAACAGAGTTCAGCTGGATACTGTTCACTCTCCAGGAAATCTCTCTCTACTCATATCACATCTGACTGAGGAAGATGAAGGAGATTACAGTTGTATACATAAGGAATATGAAGAACTATACATCAGACTCACTCCGTATTCTTTGTGCATTGATCACTCACAAATAAACTGAACTTTAGCAAACTAGAGTTACATTATACCTGTAGCACCTGTTACACCTATAGAGCACTCTTAGACTATCAAAGGCTATTATACTGGAGATAGGATGAATGCTACAGATCACTGGAGTAGTGTTTTCTCACTGATGTGGCTTGCTAGGTGTTTGTTTGCAAAAGCACAGCTAAAACAAGTCCAGGGTAAATATACATTTCATCCATTTTTATAGGAGTGTATTTGTGGTTAAAGTGGTCGTGTACTACTAGTGTCACGAATGTAAACCACCCTGAATGTTCCTATACACATTTATAATGGGTCAGTACTGTAGCCAAACTTGCAAACACAAGTAGTACTAAAGCAGTACACCATCTTATGCTAACACATGTTCCTCTCCAGGAATCTCAACAACAGAATTTACATCAAGATTTGATGGCACAACAAGTGCAAAGGCTCCAGCTGACGCTTCCACTACTGACAGTGCAAAGACTCTGACTGACAGTAACATGCATTTACTGCATATCAACATGCTCTCTTAATATCTTAAAAAGCAATTAAAATGCATGCTGTGTAAAAACACAAACACTAACACGCACACACTAACACTAACACAACCTTGCCTCTCACTTCCTCTGAACTGCCACCGTCACAGTATTAGGTTAAGTAGTCTACCCTGTTAATGGCTGAGTGTCTCCTTTGATGAAAGCAGTTTGATCAGGATGGATCAGTGATGGAATAATATGTTCTTATCTAATGACTAATGCTTTGCTATTTTTTTTTTTTTTGTTTTCATATTTATTTCAGTTTCCAAGAGATGATAGGATTTCTACTTAGAGATGTAGATGTAAAAAAGAGCAAAATGATTCCTGTAAGAGTCACAATATTCTGTACACTGTTTCTTAATTTCATCAGTCTTAGTAATGTCCCTACAATTCCTACCTTATGCTGGTCTGAAGTAACTAATTTGCAATTAGTAAGTAATTAGCACCGGTTCCTCTCTACCGGACCGAACCACAGCACAGATTTCAGTGCCACTTAACGGGTCAGGTCGACGAAGAATCAAATTTACTTTATATTCCCTTAACCCGGGTGGACAAGACATGTTTGGAGTCCATATTTCGCTCCTTTAGAACAAAAAGCTGCTAACGTTGCTAACAAACACTGGAAGCCAACAGCAACGATAGCTAATAGGATTTGTAAATAAGTCAGATATCGAGCTACATGTCCTCAAACCTCATCCAGGTCGCTTCCCGGTGACGTGTTTCTTCACTTGTCTAGTTCACAGTGAGTTATACGACACACCGACTAGTCTGGGAGGCATTTATTAACACTTGGATACGGTTTGACCGGCTTGAGAGAAGTTTGATGTATTTACGAAGGCTATATTTGAGTTGCTGTTGACCTCCAATGTTTGTTAGCAACGTTAGCATTTAACAGCTTTTGTTGGTAGATATCTTGGTAGATAGACAGAATCTGGGGTAAGTGGTGAGCTGCTGCTCTCTGCTACTCCCAGATATAAATACCTTTGTGCAAATGAATGTATGAGGATGACAACACCTGTAGAGAGAAGGTAACACTCACCATCAGCAGCGTGGAGCACAAGGAGCAGATAAACACACACCTGCATTCTTACTGAGTTACACACACACTACACACAGCTACAGCAGGACTGCTGATACACACCGTACACACGCTTCAATACACTCTACTGAATGACTTCACAAGAACACTTATAGTGGAGAGGAAGTGTATTCAGATGAAACTCTGACAAACTAACCACAACACACACACACACACCAAATATAGAGATGCGATAGGTTTTGTAAGATGGCATGTGATATCTCCTCTTTCTTCCTTATCATTCAGTGATCTATCAGATATTCTCACATTGTCAGTGAGGACGGTCTCATTCTTAGTTAAGTGGCTCCGTCCTTTGTCATAGAGACACGATGTAGAAGCTCAGGGGGTGAGACCCAACATAACCTCCCTCACTGCTGTTTGGTCAGTTCATTTCACTACGAGACCCAAAGTACTTCAGAGGCTTATTAATGAAAATAGTGTAACGCTTCTTTCCTGGAGTGAGGAACAGGTGCTATGGGGTAACTGCGATGTGTGGAGTTAACATGGAGTGACACACACACTGGTGTGGGCAATCTGAAAGACTTTTATTCTCTCCTGGACCACATCAAGCCAGGTCACACGGCTATCATCATTCTACTTATACGTAAAGGAAACAGTAAAAAGCACCGTACAGCGTTACCAAAGAAAAAGGAGTGTTGAGAAGGCGAGCAGAAAGGTGACGGTTCTCACCATTATGAGAAATAATGATGTTTCTGGGGGCCACAATGACTGGATTTAGAACCTCTTTGCTAGCTGAACTGTTTAAAAAGAAACACATGTGGTCTGAGCGAGCTGTTAATCGTGGTTTTGGTCCTTGTGGTTTTAACCAGCAGTTTTTACTATTAAGTGTAACAGCTCATAGCAAAGGCAGAGTCTAATTATAACTGATCACCCAGGCTCTGTTTAACTGGCTTGTCAAATATCTTTCAAATACATAATAAATAAAATAATACAAATATTTACACTTTATTACAAGAAAAAAGGATTTGTGGTGGAGGGGACATAAACATCCATAGTTTGAAACACCATTCATTACCAAAAAACAACCCACTCTACTGCTGATTTTGTGTATTTATGCTGCATGATGTTTGCTGTATTTATGTATTTTGTGTTTATAAAGTGTCATGGCTACACTATAAGTAATGTATTCAGTTTTTGTCCACCAGTAGACTGGCTGTGTTACATGGCTGCTTTAACGGCAAGTTGTCAACAAGGAGGCTTTTTCAGCCTTCTGGTGGTTTCTCAAGCCGCCTCTTTTTTCTCCCACAGACACCCCCACACTGAAACCACAACATGCATGTCTAGTTCACAGAGGCACCAGGGGCCCTGTGGGCTCTGTGAAACTACACAATGAAAAAAACAGACCTCAGGTGTTTTCAGGACTCAGAGTTCAGAGTTCAGATGGGTACTGCTCACTCTCCAGGAAACCTCTCTACTCATATCACACCTGACTGAAGAGGATGAGGGATACTTCAGGTGTTTTATTAATAGGAGTGAATACACAGACATGCAACTCACTGTTAGAGGTAAAAGGCATCAGATCTCTATTTCTACTGACTTAACAAAACTCATTTTATACTAACCTGTATGTTGCTTTTTTACACATGCATTGCAAATGTCTTTGCCATCTCCTTGTAGGTCAACACTATTAACATTCTAAAGATCACCATGGAGTTGTACTTCTTAAACACATGATTATTATGATTACATGACAGTTTATTTGAACTGTGTGTCTTTAATGATCTGCTTTGGTTCCTGTGTGTTCCACTGACTGCACATCCACAGCTGGACAGACAAATCTACAGGGTCATGTGGGAGGGTGTGTACTACTGCCCTGCTCCAGGACTGGACTACAGACCAAAGCACACACTCTTAAATTGACCTTCAGAGACAAAGAAATCTACCCCACTGACCAGACTCAGCATTACACAGGCAGAGTTCAGCAGCTCAGTGATTCTCCAGGAAATGTCTTTCTACTCATATCACAGCTGACTGAGGAGGATAAAGGAGTGTATGTGTATTCCATCAACAGTAATCCCATCAGGAGAGTGCTACTTGATATTACAGGTATAAGAGACTTTGGCAGTTTTAATTTCGTCCACATGTAGCTTTGAGTTTAACAGAGATGTTACTCAATTCCCCCCCGTAGCCAGTCTAAGTCCAGACTAGACCACTACCTTCAACCACAGCATCATATCAAAGGCTTACTGGAACACACAGCACAGAGACCCCAGATAAAGGTAAGAGGTCATGGTTCTCATTAGATGTGTAGATATTACAGGTAAATTAACTACAGTTTTCATTAGTCCACAAGCAGTTTTGAGCTGTACTGAGATTTTAACTAGATCTCTCTCTCTCTCTCCATTTAAGAACCATTTAAGAATATGTTAATATTATATTTACCTGACACTTTTATCCAAAGCAACTTACAATTATGACTGAGTACAACTAGAGCAATTGAGGGTTAAGGGCATGGCTCAGGGGCCCAGCAGTGGTAACTTGGCAGTGTTGGGGCTTGAAACCACAATCTTCCAATTACAAGGCAAGCCCTTAACCACAGAGCTACCACTGCCCCTATTTCCTGTTTTTTACTCATCAGATGTTGTGTGTAGCATATTCTAACTGAATTGAGGGACATTTCCTGATAGAATACTTCACACAGTGAGATTGCTGCGTGGTTTTGTTGCAAAGTCATGCAGGAAATGTATGCTGAGTTTATGTGAACAGTACCCAATCTTTAAAGACAGTGAGCATTACAGCATGAATCAAACCAAACCAACCAAACCAAACCAAAGATTATCCTGTAGTAAGAAATGCAGGACTCTGATCACGTAACTCTCATCCCAGGTATGAAATCTTCTCTCCTTCCAGAGGTTCCACTTAAAACTACAAAATCTACTCCAGTGATCACTGGCCAGACAAGACCAGTAACCACATCCTCTCAAAGGCCTGCTGGCAGACACAGTGAGGACAGCACAGGGGCCCCTGCTGAAGGTAAGAATACTCTTATGTTTTCTTATTAACATCATAAAACACATGTGCTAAAACACACACACACACACACACACACACACACACACACACACACACACAGAGTGCATTGTACGTGCACCATCAGAAACAGGATGCAGTCCTCTCTCTCTCTCTCATTCTTTCTCTCTCTTATGCAAACACGTAGAGACACAACTGAGTTGTATTTCTATCTTGTATTACTATCCTATACCCACTGATGTGTGTATTGTTATTGTAATTAAATAATGTCTTTACCTACACAGATTCAAAGCAATACAAAAACACACAAATATGTAAACATGTAAACCCCCCTTATTGGTTTGATTATACTCAGAAGTGTCCACTCACTCAACCATGACTTACATCACCATTCCAGTTCTGCTGCTACTGTTAGGATACAGAGTTCAAGTTCAATTTATTTGTCAAATACGTAGTCATACACAGTATAACTCGCAGTGAAATGGTTGAGAGTGCTCTGTCCAAACTGAGGAAAAAGAAAACGGGTGCATAGAGAAATATATATTCTATATATCTACAAAAATATATTAACAATGTATGTACAATATATGTATATTATGATTATATACACAATGTACAATGTATATGGTTGTGTATATATATATGTACACAATGTACAGAATGTACAGATCCATTTTGTAAAATGGCATATTTACAGTTTTTATGTTACATGGTGGTAATAAAATATCTATATATATACAGTTATGCTACATGGTGGTGGTGGTCCCTACAGTTTATCAGTTTCCCTGATTCAGGGCCCGAATGGCCTGTGGGAAGAAGCTCCTCTTCAGTCTCTCTGTCTTGGTCTTCGGGGAGCGAAAGTGCCTCCCTGACCTCAACAGAGAGAAGAGCCTATTGTTGGGATGGGTGGGGTCCTTCACAATCCTCCTGGCCTTGGTCTGGCACCGCTTGTAGTAGATGGTCTGCAGGTCAGTAAGTTCTGTGTGAGTGATGCGCTCTGCTGAACGCACTACCCTTTGGAGTGCTTGTCTGTCCTGCTTGGTGCTATTCCCAAACCAGACTGTGATGTTCCCCGTGAGGATGCTCTCGATAGTGCAGGTGTAGAAGTTCGGCAGTACCTTGGAGGGCAGTCTGAAGTCTCTTAGGCATCTGAGGTGGTAAACACGCTAACGAGCCTTCTTTGCCAGTGAGTTGGTATGGCGGGACCAGGACAGGTCCTGCGAGATGTGAACACCAAGGTACCTGAAACTCTCTCCACCGTGGTTCCACTGATCCTCACAGGTTGGTAGTGCCACTCCTGCTTCTTGCTGCAATCCACGATCAGCTCCTTTGTCTTACTTACATTTAGGAGGAGATTATTTTCCTGGCACGAATTTTCCAGGTGTTTAATCTCCTCCAGGTAGGCCCTCTCATCGTTGTCTGAGATCAGGCCCATGACAATGGTGTCGTCAGCAAACTTGACAATGATGGTGGAGCTGGAAGTGGCTGTGCAGTCGTAGGTGTACAGTGAGTAGAGCAGGGGGCTTAGGACACAACCCTGAGGAGTGCCAGTGCTGAGTGTGAGGGTGGATGAGGCACAGTTGCCCACTCGTACCGATTGTGGTCTGTCTGTTAGGAAGTTGGAGATCCAGTCACACAGGGATGTATGCAGTCCTAGATCCTCCAACTTAGTAGTAAGTAGGGAGGGGATGATAGTGTTAAATGCTGAACTGTAGTCGACAAACAGCATTTTAACATTATTTCCTCTCCCTTCGTCCAGGTGGGTCAGTGTGGTGTGGAGTAGATGTGCAATTGCATCATCAGTGGAGCAGTTGTGGAAGTATGCAAACTGCAGTGGGTCCATGGAGGCTGGCAGTGAAGATGTGATGAAGTCTCTGACTAGCTTTTCAAAGCACTTCATCACGACTGATGTAAGGGCAACAGGGCGGTAGTCATTGAGGTCGGAGGGTCGAGGTTTCTTCGGGACGGGGACGATGGTGGATCGCTTGAAGCTGGACGGGACGATACCGAGCGTCAGGGAGAGATTGAAGATGTCTGTGAATACCGGGGCTAGCTGTTCTGCGCAGGCTTTGAGGACCCTCCCGCAGATACCGTCTGGTCCCTCCACCTTCCTGGTATTCACCCTTTTAAACACTCTCCTCACGTCACTCTCCGTGATGATGAGAGGGTGCTGTTCTATGGTGGGCTCTGCGCATGCACCGTTGGCTGCGCCAATAGTACCATTAGCACTAGCGCTGTTAGTATTGGCGATGCTAGCATTAGCGCTGTTAACGTTAGCGCGGATTGCATTAGCGCTGCTAGATGTAGCCTCGAAGTGAGCGAAGAGGAGTCATTTAGTGGAGATACAGAGGTAAACACACATGGTCATTAACACAAATATACACACATGTACAAATACACACACAAGCCATGATCTGTTTGTCTCACTCTGTCTGGTTTCATTCTGAAGTTTATAAACGAAGACAGAAGGGGAGCAGAGCTGGACAAGCAGAGGGAGGAGAGAACAGCAGACACAGGTGATCACACATCTCATCTCCTCTAATAAGACAGAGAACACACTCTACAGGACGAGAGAACAGCAGACACAGGTGATCACACATCTCATCTCCTCTAATAAAACAGAGAACACACTCTACAGGACGAGAGAACAGCAGACAGGTGATCACACATCTCATCTCCTCTAATAAGACAGAGAACACACTCTACAGGGGGAGAGAGCAGCAGACACACTCCAAATATACTCCAAAATTTAATTTTACATATTCTTCTCTTGTATTGTCTTTGTTGCTTTGATAAGCTTAATTTCAAATTTTCAAGTAACTAAATAAGTAATTATAAATAAAGTCTCATATGAAAATGCATTGAGTCCTCTTGTGTTTCATGTCCAATACCTTTTAAAAACATAGTGGGTTTACATCATCAACCTTTAAAAAGAAGTTTAAAAATACATTAGGGACAGACGGTAGCTTGTAAGGCTGATAGAAGAGAGAGGTGCCATTTGTGGTCTGGGTGTTTGTTGTGGCTTTAGTTGTCATGGTTTCACACAGTGAGCAACAAAGGTCTGAGGCCTGCTGCTGTAAACATGCACTAAAGTTAGGTGAAGGCTACATGGTGTTTTCAATGGCAAATCCACACTCACTCTATAATGTTGTATAAGAACAGGCATGATGTATGTTTGAGTTAATACTGATGGATGAGGGAATGGCTTATGTTAACAGTAGTGGTTCACTGAGAGAGACGTTATCACTGGTGGGATGAGTTTGGTCAGTTCCGATATAAGGGGTCTTCTTGTCAGGATCTAAAGCATGGCACTGGCTGTGGTTTTGCACATGTCAAAACAGTTGCTGATAAATGTTAAATATAGAAGAGCTCTGACCAAGCTGATGTGAACTTGTCTCCTCTGTAATGGGGCGACACTGTGGGTGTTTCCAGTGAAGTTGTGCACAGAGTATTCTGTAGTCAGTGGTAGTGGGTCTCAGTGAAGAGCTGTCAGTGTTTCTTACTGAGAATGCTTGTGAGATTTAATTTTCTCTCCACTTTGTTTTATTCACAAAAGGTGACTTTGCAAAAAATGTTTTTGGTCACACACACACACGTTCATATATAATTAATGAGGTTCTGACTGGGTCATCACCTCTTATTTAATCTAATTTAATGAGCAATGAGAGAATAGTAGAACAAACCAACACACATGAAAGCTGTGGTTGAAAATCAGGGTTATTCCACTAAATATTGATTTTGGAATTATTATTTTTATTAGTGTTGTTTAAAATTTAATGTAAACTTGTTTTCCTTGCATTTTTGAGGTCTGTAAACATTGCATCATTTTTGTTATTTTGACCAGATGTTATGTTCTGCAAATGACAATATTTGTCAAAATATTGGAAATTTGGGAAAAATGTGTGAACCCCTAGCAAAGCATGCTTATGGACTACCAGCGAAAACCTGTGTGTGCTTTTTAGCCTGTCAATCTAAACGGAGAAAACACAGTGAGAGTAGGAAACAGGTTTGTGCAGGAAACAGCTCCACCCTGTGGCCACACCATGCATGTGCATGTCACAGGGACAGCAGCTGGGTTAGGGTGGGTGTTTGCGCTGTGAAGTTATAACAGAGTAACAGCAAGTCTTCTCAGGACACACGTGGCACTGTGTTTGGTTTTGTGAGACTAATAAAAAAAACTGCTGATGACAACATTAAAGAACAGAAGAGCTCTGGCCAACCTCATTTGTTCTCAGTTCCTCTCTGCTGGGTGGACATTAGGGTCTGGTGGACTGAAGTAATGCTGTGAGACTTCTGGAGTCAGTGTGTGTTCACAGTAGTAATGGTGTTCAGGGTGTAGAATTGTTAGTGTGTGCTGGGAGGTCAGTAGTGTTTTCACAGTGACAATGTTTCTCAGTTTGTGTTTTCACTGTACTCAATGAAGGTGAGTGTGAAATTCTCTTTTAATGTTGAGTGACATGAAACAGTCCATTTATATTTGAATCTAAAAATGTTATTAAAGTGAGTTAAACCATTCTAGATTTATTTGGGCGAATTAGAACCAGAACGTGGCTAGTCTTAACGAATGAAACATATGATTAAAATCTTTGTTCTTTATCTTTGGAATGTATTGTTACCAACTAACCATGTCTTTGAAAGTGGGATCACAGATGATTTTGTCTAATTAGACTTCATAGTGTATTTGTATAAAGACAAAGAGAATATTTATTTTTTTTGTTATTCACCAGTGTTCTAATCTTATTTTAACTGTTCAAAACTCTTAAAAGACGAGCATCTTTACAAGCAGAATAAGTTAAGGCTACACCTGAAATGTTAGTCTGTTACCGATGAGGAACTGAGGGTACTTAGTAAGTCGGATAAAGTGGCTCTACTGCCTCCTGCTTATTAACTGGAGCTACGTCTTTCCAATTAAATGTTATCCTCCTCTGCTAAAGACTAACAGAAGAGCACTCTAGTACAGAATGCAAACAGACAAAGTCTTTGCATATAGTAAGGATTATTTAAGGGAGTAAATCAAAAAGTCAAAATATATTATTTCAGAAAATGAAAAGACAGGTTGGGGAAAATAAAGGCAAAAAGAAATACAAAATAAATTGGTAAAAAGAGCTGGAAAAAGTTAAAGAGTAGGGCTAATTTTGTTGGAGCGTTTGGCACAGGACAAGGTGCTTTTTATACCCTGCCATGCTTGTCTGAAGAGGCATACTCTCTTCCATTTCTTGCATTCTGAGCCTTTATATCTGAAACAAAAGTAGAATTTTTAAACTGTGTTTATGGAGTGGATGTATGTAAACTCTTATTATTGATGTGGTGCTTTGATGTTACTCACAAGCTGGGGTGCTCTCCACTTTGGGTGCCTGAGAATCATTAAGATTGCGTTTGGCCAGTTGTCGAACAAAGTGCAATCAATTATGTCATTTGACATAAATCACAAAGGGGGACACCATTTCGGGGACTGGATGACAACCATTGGTCATATAAAACCTTCAAATGGACCACACACTGTGCGTCCAAAAAGTAATGCATTAGGGCAGAACCCCAAAGACTCAAATTGTCACAGATAGGAAAAATGAGCAGAGGAACACCTTCCTCCCAATCGTTATCATACTCAGCACAGTAAGACCTCAACATATTTTTGAAAGTCTGATGGAACCTTTCCAATGCACCCTGAGAGTCGGGGTGATATGCACTGGAGAAGTGGTGTTAGATATTTAACTCACATTTTACTTGGGCAAATAGGTTTGAGGTGAAATTAGTCCCTCTGTCAGATTGGATACATTTAGGTAGGCCAAAAGGTAGTACAGAACTTAAATCAATGCTTTAGATTTATGTGAACGAAGGGGGAATCGCTTCTGGGTACGTAGTGGTGGTGCACATTAACGTCAACAAGTAACGATGTCCTGCCCATGTCTGTGGCAGGGGACCTACCCAATCTATGAGAACTCATTCAAAGGGTTCACCCACCACAGGAATTGGAACCAAAGGTGCAGGGGGAATAACCTGGTTTGGTTTCCCAACAAGCTGGCATGTATTACAAGACGGACAGTAATTCACTGCATCTTTTCGGATTGATGGTCAAAAGAAATGTCTCAAAATCCGCTGTGTGGTCTTTTGCACACCCAGATGACCTGACAATGGGTGATCATGTGCTAAAAACAAGATATGGGCACGGTATTTAGCTGGTACCACTATTTGCGTCACTGTGTTCCACTCTTCACTAGGGTGAGTCGAAAACCACTTCCGCATTAACACTTCGTTTTCAAGGTAATACTCACTGGTATATCCTGTAGCTTTTTCTCCTTGTTTATCTATGAGGGTGAAGCAATGTAAAAGGGTGCTTTCTTCTCTCTGAGTCACAGCCAGCTCCTTTTGTGACATGAGATCGGGCATCTCAGGATCAGGAACAATGGGCACAACCTTTTCTTTAGGTGCTGCAAACACAGGTGCATCATCACCTACTGGCACATCACACATGAATGTTCCTTTCAGGGGAAGCACATCACCAAGTTTCCGTGCCTGATCACAGGTCAAAACACAAGTAGGAAATGTGCTTAATGCCTCTTGTGTAGACTCACTTAGCTCTACAGGATTCTCTATTACCTCAGGCACAGGGAACACCATATCAGTGGTCATGTCATTACCTAAAATGAATGATACACCACGGACGGGCAGTTCAGATTGTACCGCCACTTTAGCTGGCCCTGACACTTGAGCATAGGTACAGATTATGTACAGGGAGCCTCATAATATTTAGTTCTACACCCTGCACAAACACATCGTTAACACTATATGTGTTAATTTTGTGAGTTAGAACATTCATCTGCCATAGTAGCAGCAGAAGGTACTGTACTTGCTTTCTGTTCATTCAAGTAAACAACTGTTTCTGGGAGACAATTTTTAAACTCAAGTAACATCAGCTCTTTTAGCTGGTCGAATGTTTTTCACACTACTTGCACTACACCACTTCTCAAATAAAAAGGTTTCTCTCTTGCAAACTCTATGTGTCTGGTTGGGGGATTTTCTCAAACACCGAAAATTCTGCCTATAGGCTTCTGGCACTAACTCAAGCATACAGTAAAATCGCAGTTAAAGCTCTGCTCTAAAGTTAATGAGCACTCTTGCACTTTTCCTACTAACTTGCACTGGAGCATGAGTGGCCAAAGATCCTTAGGCCAAATTAATGCTGTGGCAATACATTAAAACACAGAAAAATATGCATCTACCTCCATCCCGAAATGCTTGTACTAAACTTCTGCCGGCTGATGTTAAATCCATGTGCCACCTGTGTAGTGAATACAGGAGTAGTGAGTGATCTTGGCAGGCGTGATTTTGGTACCTGGGTACTGCCGTTAGCCGAGCCATCCGAGGAATAGGACCCTCCGGACCCATGCTCTGCCTCCGGATCGCAGCCTCCTTATCTGCCTTTTCTACCTCAAGCTGTAAGGCCTGCACCCTCAGTAACTCTGTCTCATGTTCCTGCCTCTTGATTTCCAGCATCTGGTCACCACCAAGAAACTGGATGACCTGAGGCTCTATGCGTGAGTTGACCACAAAGTCGCCTCTTGTTTCCACCACTGACATGCCCTGTGTCAGGTTCACCACAACACCAACAGGACCACCTCGTTCTGTCAAAACTCCGTCTTGTACTAAGCAGGCCTCTAAGACTTCTTTGATTTCCCATTTTGTGGCTGAACAGGTCACCACAACATCAAATAAATTTGTTAGTAGTAACAGGTCTGCCTTTCTAGACAGATCAAACTGCTCCAGGGTAGGACAAAGAGTAAAACCAGACTAATCAAAACTCACAATCCTAACACAAGTGCTCCCAACACACTATGGCAAAACCCAAACTACACACAACCACACAGTCACCCCACCAACAAAAGAACACCACCAACCAGCACAGAAAACCCACCAAAACACACAAAGGGCAAAGAAAAAAAGGAACAAAGGACCCAATTATGCCCCAATTATGTTACAACCCTGTCTAGTCTGGGAGGCCGTAACACAGGGTCGAGTATTACAACAGTAGAAATGAGCAACAGGATGAATAACCAGACAAAGTTGACAGCAAAGATCTAGTGAAGTTACAAGCTTTAGCTGTTTAAAGACAAGAAACTGGTGTAATCACATCAGTAGTGACCAAGGCCAACACAACAAAACCACACTAGAAACAAAACAGCAACTGACTAAGCTAACAAAAGAAACTTACAATGACTACACTGTGTGAAACAAAGATAAACCCACACCCAAACAAAAGGGCAGCCACTCCCTACCACCAGTGTGTAACTATATACGGGACAATATATATATAAGACACAAGAACATATAGTAACAAGCCATCAAACAAGGGGCAAATCCAGTCATACACATAAAGTCTAGCAAACACAAGCTCAAAATGTAGCAACAAGTCAGGAGCAGGAGGAGGAGGAGGAGCAGGAGGAGGAGGAGCAGGAGGAGCAGGAGGAGGAAACTCTTCTCCAATGAGCCCTAATTCAAACATTTTGTCTCTTCCTCTTCCTTTTATATTGTCCTCTGCTCACCGGAAAACCTGGTGTGGATTAGGATAGAGGCAGAGGCAAAACCTGTAACACAGAATGCAGACATACAGGTGGACATAACAGGTGGATAATTATTGATTGATATAGATCTTGAACTCTCTTGATTTATCTAGAGTAGTGGTCATTGCATTTGCTTTCCAGGTTACAGGTCCCATCTTATATACTGTGCAGAAGCATTTCTCTTTCATCCATTTTTGGTGTTTACTGTATAAAATGGTTGGAACAAAAGGAAGCATGGGCAGGCGAGGCTAAAGAACTGCACAGGGAAATCAACTTAAACTCACCATCATGGAACTGCAGCTGAGCTGCTTTTTAACTGTATTCAAAATGTTAAAAGAAGGCAATACTGTTCATGACTTCAAAGTACAACTGAGAGGAGTGAGGTTCTGAGGACAACTATTGGGACTGCAATGAAAGAGATCTTCGGTTTTTATGGCCTTAAGCAGTGAAGATCTCACATGTACCTGCTACATAAGTTTAGAAAGCAAGAACAGAATCTACCATTTTCCAGGACCACCAGTTTGGACTGATGTGTATCTCGGACTAGAGGGTTCCCTTTCAGCTAAATGGCTCTCCAGCCATTCGAACGAGCACTCAGAGACTTTGATCACAATCTGAAGGGCCATGGGGCCTGCAAAGATGCTGAAAGATTCATATGCTGCATTACTTCTTATTCTTTTGTTTGTTTGTTTGTTTTTAATAAACAACACAAGGATGCAGATTTATTCCTCAATGAGAAAGTAAACGCATGCGCACACAGACACACACACACACACGTACAAAACTAGAATTACACACCACACTCATCTTCTATCTAGCAGCTTTTGTGTCAACATATTTTCTTAATTCAGACATTATAGTGCAAAACGTCTTGTATCCTTTTACATTAATAGTGTACAGTATTCTACAACAGTAATATTAGTCTAACAGTATTACAGTTACATTAGCCCTGGTGCACATATGCAATTTTATGCCAATATTAAATTTTCTTTCTTTGTTCAAATAAAACCCCAAGGCTCATTTGCAGTGCAGCAGACAGCACGGAAAATTCCAGACTTTTCCCTGCTAGTAATGCCATTTTCCAGATGCTTGTCTCATCCTCTCTCTGCCACGGCAACCCTTAAATAGGCCCAGATAAGATAAGATAGAGCTCAGCCACCTCTTATCCATCCTATAATTGCCGCATTTGCCCATCAGCGCTGGAGGCTCTGGCTTTTAGCCACGGTAGCTTCTTCCTGCCAGAAGCTCCAGCTTCCTGTCTGTTGACCTGAGAAAACAAGGAAAATTAATGCAAATTTCAAGAAAGCATTTGTTACCATTGCGAGTTCCAGATTGAAACCAGTTTTGTTTGTTGGGTTTTTTTTATTTACAGAGAGTTTAGTCAAAAATATTTGCTCCATTAGTCAAAAATATTTTCCTATGTTTTTGTCTCTGGGTCTCTCTCTCTCTCTCTCTGTTTTGCACAGGTGCTGATGGCAAAATCGATATTGAAAGATGATCGCTCTTGGCCAGTGCAGGCCAAAGAAAAAAAAAACAAGTTACTCGAAGCCTCGATCCATCTCCGCTGCCACGGCCATGGCATTTATCAGCCTCACATTAAAAAAAACAAAAAACGAGGCTAGAAAAACAGACACGAATAACCGAGCTGGCCGTGCGGGTGTGGTTTGTATCTCTGCCAGAGAAGCAAGGCGGCATACAGGCGAACTCGTTAACGCATTTTGCAGCAATTTCCCCCAAGCGAGAGCGCGATAGATAAGTAAATAAATAAATGAAGATAAATAAATAAAGAGAAAACGTTAGCGCATTTGTCAGTGCCTCGCCTTAAGAACGCAAACGGCGGTTCAGATGTCCTACGGTGTCACATAAGCGCCAGCATAAAATTACATTTGTTTTTTTTTTTATTCGATGGAATAAAAAAACTTGCACTCGGCAGTTTAGTATTTTAGTATTTATGTACTGACCCGTACTTGGTCTAATACTACAGGATCCATTCTTTGAATGATTTGGTGATTTGGGACAATTCCAGCAAGCATTTAGCCTCAGAAGAATGCCGGGAGAAAACCTTTTACCTGGATATGGAATGTTATTAGATTAAGCTCTTAGGAAAGATATTTTATGATAATCAAAAAGGTCTTACATATTTAGTAGCAGCTGGGGCCGTTAAGAAGAGCAGAGACGTCGACCTCGACCGAGTCCCCCTCAGAAATATTATGATCCATAAGTTATTCCATAAGTTATTATGTTAAGTTATTAGCTGTATTACATTCAGGGGTACAACGACCCCATAATTACAGAATCGAACCAGAATCGAACAAATCTAAGAACAGTCGACTGTTCGGCTTTATAGCCCACTGAGAGAGGTTTTGTTTTTTGTTTTTTTTCCATCAAAGCAGCAGAGATGCCTGCGTTTTTCCTGCCAGCAGGGGCGCCAAACACACGCTCCAGTGCCGGGACGTCCCTGCTGGTGTGCTGCGGTGCTTCCTGCGAGCTCATAACCCCTCCCTCTCTTTTTCTCTGTCCCTCGCCAACCCCCTTCTCACTTTAATAAGTCACTTGAGAAGTGAAAAGAAAGGAAAATACATAAATTATAATAAGAAGAGGAGGAAATAATACATAAATACATAAAGGTGTTTACAAACAGGGCAATACAGTGTGTGTGTGTGTGTGTGTGTATGTTTGCGTGTGTGTGTATGTGTGTGTGTGTGTGTTTGTGCGCGTGCGCGTGTGTGTGTGTGTGCTGTGTTTGGATGTTGTAAAGGCAGATATATATCGCACAGCTAAACGACGGGCGGTTTGTCAGTGTTTGGCAGACACTTAAAGTTGGAGTGTATCATTTCACACTTTGTTAAGTACATTTGACATATCAGGTCAAATATTTCATACTCAGAGAGGAAGTGTAGCTCTTTCTCTACAGTGTCTTTGTTGCACTGCTGGCAGAGTTTCTGCTCTCTGGGTAGAGAGCTCTAATATCTATCTCTCTCTCTCTCTCTCTCTCTCTCTCTCTCTTTCTCTCTCTCTCTCTCTCTCTCTCTCGTTGTCCGTGGCAACAGCAGAAATCTAAGTCCCAGTGGAAAGGGCCCCCCATGGGCCGCAGTTCTTGCCCAGTCACGGCATGATCCCAAGATGCACTGCAACTCCACTCGACTCACCTCCAGTGGAGCCCGGCTCCACTCCACGGGTTTTTCACGGTAGCTCCGCCGAGCCCGTTGCCATGGTTGCATTCGGCTTGGCTCACAAATCTCCCGGGTTCAATTTAAGCTCTCCTTAGGTTTTTAATGTGATATACAGAGTTGGAGGGCAGGAGGGTCCGGTATTCACAGCTGGGTTTGTAGCCCCATGCTGAGGACTCGCTGACATTTAAAGTCCGAGTCTACTTCTCGGTTGCAGGTAATGAGAAAAATGAGAAAGGGGCAGCGAATCTGGGAATGCTGTAGAAGAATCTAGGAATGCTGTAGGAGAATCTGGGAATGAATGCAGGGTCTTTCTTATGAACATACACATTAAAAGAGCGGATTAGAGTTGAAGGAAAAGACCCCCCCCTCCCTCTCTCTCTCTCTCTCTCTCTCTCTCTCTCTCTGTGTGTCAGGGACAGGAGTGGGTGCAGCAGGATTCTGTGGGGCAGAGGAAGGCTGGACTTAAATCCTGTGGTGTGTGAACTAGTAGTAGTCCTGAACCTTTGACAGCCATTGTGCTTTAAGGTCTATCGCGCACGCATGCACACACACACACACACACACACACACACTTCTAGCTCTAAAAATAAAATGCCTAAAGAAGTTAGACTTTTTTCCTTGGATATAGACTACCTTTCTGGGATTGGAGAGTCATTACTTTTTACATTACTTTTACATCAAACTTAAAAATCTCCCCATAACATTTTGCGGTTTATAAATACAGAGCAGTAGACGTCCTCTGTAACGTCCAAGCTGTCAAACACTTGTCCTTGTCTTATGGTGTAATTACCCATAAATCAGTCTCCTCCCTCATACACGGGATACCCCCCCACCGTTATAGATATTCAGCCGGGTCCATTAGAGTTGGACCTGGTCCAGCTACTTATTTTTTTAATTTATTTTCCTGCTGCGACTTTTTCACTTGATCCAGTTGATGGTGGGGGGGTTTGGTTGTTTTTTTCTGTGACACCTTCCCCCACACACTGGTCATGTTTATAGATGTCTGTCCCCGGAGCAGGGAGTTGTGCCACTCACTGTGCTGGCTGCAGGGGGGGGGGCACTTTACTGATCTCAGAACAGTCCACAGGGCTGATTTAATGGGATGTGTTTTTAACAGCTCGGCCCATGGGATGAGGGAAACCCATGGAGGGACAAATAATGATTTTCTCTAAACTCAATATAGTGTTGCTCGCGGACGGTGGGTGATGAAGACTGTGTGTGTGTGTGTGTGTGTGTGTGTGTGTGAGAGGTGATTTTGATTCATGTTTGAGAGACAATGAAAAATGTGTTGCAGGGAAAGTGAGACAGGTAGTGTGGAGGTGTGGTGTTTTTGATTGTCTGTATATTTCAGTCACATTGTCTTTGTGTGCATTCTGATGATGAGACAGTTTAGAGTCTGATGGTGAGACACTGTTTAGAGTCTGATGGTGAGACACTGTTTTGAGTCTGATGGTGAGACACTCGTTTAGAGTCTGTTGGTGAGACACTCTGCTTAGAGTCTGATGGTGAGCCACCCGTTTAGAGTCTGATGGTGAGACACTGTTTAGAGTCTGATGGTGAGTCGCTCATTTAGACTCTGATGGTGAGACACTCTGTTTAGAGTCTGATGGTGAGACACTCTGTTTAGGGTCTGATGGTGAGACACAGTTTAGAGTCTGATGGTGAGACACTGTTTAGAGAATGAGAGAATCCCCATTTTCTTGCTATGCTCAGACAAACAGAGTCTCCATTAATGACACTGCACAGCTAATACAGTCCAGGCCCAGTATCATGTCTTTGCATGTATTGACTCCTAAATGGCTTTAGATCAATGGATCAAAATTCTCTGGACTCACACACACACACACACACACACACACACACACACACACACACACACACACACACACACACACACTCACACACACATGTGCACACAGATAAAGTCATTAAAAAAGTCATTTTAAAGTCATTAACACTGGAGCAGAGCTATTGTTGCTGATACTAGAGGATTCCTGGAGAGTTGGCGTTGTTACTGTTGCACGTTTCTTTCAGACTCGACGACCAGAACGGCGGCATAAATAAGATTAACTAGGATCTTATAGGGCCCAGTGCGCGTTTGTGTATATACGTAATGAGTGTGTGTGTGTGTGTGTGTGTGTGTGTGTGTGTATGTATAATGAGTGTGTGTGTGTGTGTGTGTGTGTGTGTATATGTAGTGTGTGTGTGTGTGTGTGTGTATATATATATATATATATATATAGATATATATTTAATTAGTGTGTATGTGTGTAATGAGTGTGTGTGTATATATGTAGTGTGTGTGTGTGTGTGTATGTAATGAGTGTGTGTGTGTGTATGTAGCGTGTGAGTGTGTGTGTGTGTGTGTGTGTGCGCGTGTATACGTAATGAGTGTATGTGTGTGTGTGTGTGTGTATTTATAATGAGTGTGTGTATATATATGTAATGAGTGTGTGTGTATATATATGTTATGTGTGTCTGTGTATATATGTAATGAATGAACATTTTACCATATAAGAATCCCAGAATAACAATATTTACTGTACATACCATATTATTCAGGGCCTTTACTGTATTTTTACATTTGTTCTCATGGTGCTATACACTGTAGCTTGGAAAAGAAAAATATATACAATGAATAACAAATACAGTCATAGCAAATCAATATTTTCACTATGTACAGTAATTTGCACATCACACAGTTCACATAATCTGCCTATAAGTTTACTGTTAGATGTTTACTGTTAGATGTTTACTGTTGGACTGGTCCATCTATGCTGTCCTCTGTATTAGGCCATAGATTTTCACCATCACAGCGAACATTGTCTCTTGCCAGACACCAATTATAAAAATATCTCTTCATGTGCCGTCCCCAGCCCTGGGTGTATTTTGCTTTTAGGTCAATACCCCCGCCAGCCACTGCATCTAGGAGTGACATCTGGACATTCGGGTGATGGTCAGAAACCTTCCGTCTCCACGCAGAAAAGGAAACGTCTTCCGCCTCCATGTTGTTCAGCAGAAAGCTACAGAAAGTGAAAGCCGACCGTAAGATGGCCAACGCCGGACCGTTTAGGTCGTTGGTAGAAATGAAAATAATATTGGAACCATATCTGTTCTACAACTACGTATTTTCGATATAAACATGCACATTTCAATGCGAGTAGGACCACTTTGGTATCGACGGTAAGACTACAAACAACAACAAGAACAAAAAAAACTGAATACACTGAATAAACATTCTGCTAAAATCAGAATAATCCATCTTGCCTATTTCAAGTGTGTATTTTCATTTATTTTTCAAAGTGCAACCTATTTCCATCCGCAGTGGTCAGAATTTTGTTGGGTTTCGAACTGAACATTAACGGTTTTGAAGCGTGCAACAGTGAGTAGTGAGGAGGCGGACGCATGTGTGGAGAAGCGCGAGATTTGTTAGGGGCAAATCCAGAGTCGTAGTCGTCCGAGTAGTCCAGGGTCATAGAGCCAACATAGAGAGTCCGAGAATACATGACAAAAACAAGCGCTAGGATACACGAACAACTAATAAACACAACAGCGGCTAGAATGAAACACACGGAGGCTTGAATAAACGGATGCTAGAATTAACATACAGGCTGGGATAAATAAACATGACTTTACATACATGGATTACATACAGCAGTTTGACTTAAATAAACAATTAACCTACTTACATACATACAATGAACAGCCAAGAGACAGGGAACCAGACAGGGTTTAAATACATGAACTAATCAACTCTAAATCAGACACAGGTGAAAGGTAGTGACAGGAAAACAGATGCAGGGTGGAGAAAACAAAACTAAGGAATGGAAGCAAAACAATAACACGAGACAGGGAAACCATAGAAACATGGATTCCAGAAGCTTGGCTAATCATAACAAAGAGAGTGTTTAAATTTGCTGTAGCTGTACAGACCTTTGCTGGTGGTGAACACAGACTGAGAGAGGGATTCATGAATTTTGGAGGAAGTGGTGATTGAATGCCATTTGTTTGAAAGCAATATAGAAAAGAAATACAGAAAGTCTAGTTCTCATAGTCTGCTGATATGATGAAGGCGTTAAGTGGTTTGAAAAAGTGGACACAAGTGTGGAAACGATTGTTAAAAGGTGTTCAAAGACAGGAAAAAGGCAGAGTGAAAAAAAGGCATGAGAGACATGGCATGGTTAATGTATCTAAACACAAAAGAGCCTTATAAAGGGTGCAGGTAAGGTCCTCCAGGTGTGGAAGAAGGAGGTGTGGCCAGTGAGGTGTGGCCAATGAGGTGTGGATAGTGGGGTGTGGCCAATGAGGTGTGACTAGGGAGGCGTGGCCAATGAGCTGTTGAGCCAGAAAGATGGAGCATAGCATGAGTCATGACTATAAACGTGTGTGTGAATAATTCAGCCAAATACTCGTGATTTTCTTTTATAAATGCCATATTTAGCTGAGACTACTGGCCAAAAAAAAATTCTCCTGAGAACCTTTGCTCCCGGGAACCAACATTTTGATAAAATAGATTTTCATTTATTTTAATGGAATGACTTTCACGCTTCATGATTTCAAAGTATTTTCAAATAATGAATTTATCACACTTGAAAGATCAGTTTAAAAACCACATTTGTCATCCATGAGACACCTTATAATTAAGAGGGGTCTAAAAGAAAGAGAGTGTGTGAGGTACTGTAGTGTGTGAGGTACTGTAGGGGGTGAGGTTCTGTAGTGTGTGAGGTACTGTAGGGGGTGAGGTACAGTAGTGGGTGAGGTTCTGTAGTGTGTGAGGTACTGTAGGGGATGACATACTGTAGTGTGTGAGGTACTGTAGGGGGTGAGGTTCTGTAGTGTGTGAGGTACTGTAGTGTGTGAGGTTCTGTAGTGTGTGAGGTACTGTAGGGGATGAGGTTCTGTAGTGTGTGAGGTTCTGTAGTGTGTGAGGTACTGTAGGGGGTGAGGTACATTTGTGGATGAGGTTCTGTAGTGTGTGAGGTACTGTAGGGGGTGAGGTTCTGTAGTGTGTGAGGTACTGTAGGGAATGAGGTACTGTAGTGGATGAGGTACAATAGTGGGTGAGGTTCTGTAGTGTGTGAGGTACTGTAGTGTGTGAGGTACTGTAGGGGATGAGGTACTGTAGTGGATGAGGTACTGTAGTGGATGAGGTACAATAGTGGGTGAGATTCTGTAGTGTGTGAGGTACTGTAGGGCTTGAAGTACAGTAGTGGGTGAGGTACACTAGTGGGTGAAGCCCTGTAATGTGTGAGATCCTGTAGTGTGTGAGGTCCTGTAGTGTGTGAGGTACTGTAGTGTGTGAGGCACAGTAGTGGGTGAGATACTGTAATGTATGAGGTCCTGTAGGTTCAGGCTGGCTGGTGAGGGATGTGGTTAAGTTAAAGCATCTGCCCATTAATAATTCTTTTAGTTTATAGACACATAAAATAAACCGAGACAGAAGGGCCCAACCGGAATTTTTGGAGGCCCAGTGTCCAATGCGTGCACACACACACACACACACATACACACACACACACATGCACGCGCACACACACACACACACACACACACACACACACACACTGTGACAGCACTGTTCTGTTCTCACAGCGCTAATCCATTCGATGCGGCTCATCAGCTGATTATCCAGTGAAGTGGAGCCCGTCAACACTGGCAAAACTACACCATGCAGTCTCCCAGAATGCACACTCCCAGGCCTCGGGGACACGAGGCAGAACGCCAAGGGAAGTTAGCGCTCACGCTTCACCGCGATTTCGACATCTGTCTGGGAGCGGAGATGAGAGCTTCCGGCCAAGAAGGTAACAGTCCTTCCCTGGATTTTGTTCCGGCCGTATGGATTAGCTAATTATCTCAAGCCGCGTGTAGAATGAATTAGTGGAATCAACTGGACGACGCAGAACCGCGGACATCCTTCTGAACCTGAACTCCCCTGCCCCTCTGGCCGGGCAAAGACGACTCTCATCATCACCTTGGGAGTGGTCGGAAGGAGGGGGGGGGCAACCCATGTATGCCTGACGTCTTCACGAAACCTCTCCCTCCCTGTCAGCGGAAACATTAGCAAACAAAAACTGACCAACCTGTCCACAACTGCTCGCTGTCGACACGTGAAACGCGTGGATGCCCCACCGCGGCTGCTGCGCCGTGCTCGTCCGAGGATCAGACCAGAGATGCCGGCGGCATGCAGACAGGCAGGCTCACTTTCTCTCCACCCCTGGTGTGCCCGCCTATCCACACGCCGCAAGGTTCACCTGCCACGGAGAACTGGCAGAACAAACGTTCCTCCTATCAGCACATCAAACGCACTTTAATCAGTGTGTAGCACTTCGCACGCACACGCACACACACACAAACACACACACCCAGAGTCTATATGGACTGTTATTTGGTAATAACATAAGATTACAGGCTGCAGGCTTTTTAAATAAAGGTAGGTGATCAATCACTCTTTGAAATGAAACTAAATCCGTAACATTTCTTGAGCTTTTTGCTTGCAAGACCATGTGTTCAGTGAACTACAGTAGAATGACAACAAATCATAGGAACTAATCAAACCTGCCCAGTAGCACGTCTGCAGGAACTCTTGTGATATTTTGAAAGGTTCTGTGGTGGAAGTCCGTCTGCAAAATGACAGGAAATATGACCAATGAAATGGATGATTTTCACTAAGGGGCGGGCCTATAGCCCCAGTGACTACAAGTGAGACCGACACTGTGGCATTACCTAACTGACAAGTCTCCGAAGGCTACCCTTCGATGAAAATCTCACAATAATTCAGAGGCCATCCAACTCTGTCCATAAACCTTTAGCCAGGAAGGAAACGGTTATGTACAGTTTCTGTCAGATGAGCGATGCCTGGCTAACTGCTAGCCTGCAGCACACACGCCGCTTCTTATTTGTGTCCACTGTGGATGAATTCCCAAGACTGCTGAGATATATTTTGTTATTCCAAACAATAATGTGATGTCATGCGTAATTTTATTTTTATTATTTATTTATTTATTTATTTTTTTTTTGGGGGGGGGCTGCAAAAGTCCCCCCCCCCCCCGCATCGCATAGCAGCGAGCGTTTTTTACAAAAGGGGGGGGGGGGGGGGAGGTAAGTAATGAAAGCTAGAATTTGAAGTGAAGTGAATTCCACGACGTCCTGAGTCAGGGGAAAGTCGGATTTTTAAACACTGCTATGCAACTTTTAAAAATATATATTTAGAAAGAGACAGCGATGAAAGCGACGTCCCGCGAGTTCAGTTCTGTTCCGTTCGTGCGTGAGAGGTCGCGAGGCGTTTTCAGGCACCGGCGTGTGAGGAATCTTCACGTTCCGTGGGCGCGTGCGTTCCCCGGTAGCCTCGCCTCCAGCACGGGCAGCCGTGATGGCTCTAATGAACCGACGGAAACGAGGAAGCGGGTAGAAAATTAGATTTGCGCTCCAACACACACATATGCCATTTGCCACTGTTCGTTCAGGGTGTGTACACAACTCTCAATTAGAGACCTCCAACTCTCTCTGTCTGTCCACACACACACAGCTAAATATCACTGTGCTTACACCTGAACCTAACCGTAACGTCAGCAGATCTTTTGACACTTTTTTTTAAAGAACAGACGGTGATGGATTTTTGTAATGAGGTCCAACCAAACAGACATATAGTGTGTAATAAACAGACGACACATGTCTCTTGATGCATGGTGAATTTAACCAGGAGTGGAGAGACCTGACTAACGCGTTTTTTGCTTCTTCTTGCGTTTAGCGGTAAAGAGACAGATCCGCGCTCTGTTGTGACCTCGTTAACGGCACACGGAGATGCATTGAACACGTTCAAGCCCATTAGAAAATCGGAAGATTCAGGTTATCCAACGATATTGTGGGCTTTTAATCAACACGAGATATACACCCCCCCCCCCACCCCCAACACACACACCATTTCACACCGCTCACTCAAACTTATACCCTTTAACCCACGTAAGTTTGACTTCAAATTCAGCAACTACACATGGCTCATGTCAGTTTATCTTTTGTGATCAAATTATATGACACTGTTGCTCTATGAGGAACTAAGCACCTGATTAAGACATAATGATTAAGTCAAAAAATATCTTCTCTCTCTCTCGAAATTTCCCTCAGTCGGCTGACCGGACTCGCCGACTCTCGCGGATCCGCTCCGAAAATCAGGACACGGGGGCGGGGGATGCTCCGTCTGCACGCGCTCGTGGGCTGTGGAAGGCGTCGGCGTCGGCGTCATCATATTTCACTTCTTTCTTTTTTTTTTTTTAATTATTATTTTTATTTATTTCTTTTGCGAAACCGGGACTTGCTGGACCGATAACAGATCGCACGGTGAAAAATAACTGATGGCGTTCAGGTGTCAGCGCCGTTAACTTTCTGGCCGTGTGTTCGTCGCGCTGAACGTCTTGTCTGCAAGAACGCGCCTTGGTCCCCAAAGACGGACGTAAGCCATTAAAATGCCATGCTCACTGTTTGTCACGTTTTCGGCGGGTCCAGCCGGAGCGCGGACCCAGACCGAGATCTTTTTGCAAGGGATTCTCACAAGCGTGAGAGCGCGCGTCCTCATCCGTACGTGAGTACGCACACAATTCTACTGGAAACAGCATACCCGCAAAATGCACGGACAACTAGGTCAACCAGCGAACACTGAAGAGATTTTGGACTGCCATCTACACAAGTTAGGGAAAACTAAATAAATAAAATTATTAAAAGGGTAAATAAATAAAACTGTCAAATGTGAAGGCTTAATAAATAAACTGTACAGTGTATATACATCATTAAAATTATAGTAAAAATGATGTAAACATACACGTTCTCCCAGATTGTCCGAGTTATACTTTTTAAACCGAGCAATAGTGTCACAATTAGTCCCTCCGAATTTCCGTGTTCCATGTTTTCCCTGTCTTGTGTTTTTAGTTCAGTTCCATAGTTTCGTTTTCTCCGCCCCTCGTTTGATTTTTAACACCTGTCCCTTGTTTAATTGGTTGTATTTAAACCCTGCCTTGTGCATTTATTTTTGGCTGTTCATTGTGGTTGTTTATTGCCTCCGTGCGTGCATTTACATTTGAATCATTGTGTGTGTTAAGTTTGTACTCCATGCCTTCGTGTTTCTTAGCCCCGAGTTTTCCTAGCGTCTTTTGTTTTAGCTTGCTTTCCGTTTGCCTTCGTGCGTTTTTGTTTGTTAATCATGTATCCCCGTACACTCCGTGTTGGTAATATGACCCTAGGGGTTATACCGACTCTGATTCTGGATTTGGCCTGAATAAGTCTCGCTCTTCTGCGCACATGCGTCCGCCTCCTTACCGCTCACCGTTACAAATGGGAGCAGGGTCTCTAGGACTCTTGTGGCTTATGATAGTGCCATTAGTGATGGTCTTGTCCCATGGCATCTAGAAAGGGCAGAAGAAAGCTCTATTGTATTTAATAATAATGAAGCTGTTTACTTTCTTTTAAAAAGTTGACCCAGTTTGAGCGTGTTCTTGAACAAAAATAAATAAATAAATAAATAAATAAATATTTTTTTAAGAATTAAAGATTTATTCCTAAAAAGTAATTGAATTTGAACTGAAAATTTGGCTTTTTATAGGCTTTGTATATGTGTGTATATATATATATATATATATATATATATATATAAAAAGCCAAATTAATTCATTTTTATTTTTATTTTTTTATTCCAAGTGTTACTTGTTGACATTTATTTTGAATTTGTCTTATTTTCTGTTAGTTTGCAGTGTACTCATTTATAGTTTTATTAAAACTCATCAGGAACTGCAGTGTTTCATTTATAGCTTTACAATGTAATGTAACTGAACTTTAACTGAACCTCAATAAAAATTAGTTGAACAGTTGTTCACCTATACAGTGCAGGCTATACAATCTCTGCATATACTAATGTCTTTCTCTTCAAGAAACACACACACACACACACACACACACACACACACATATATATAGAGTCATGCAATAACATACATTTTATATATATATATATATATATATATATATATATATATATATATATATATAATGTATTTTATTGCATGACTCTATTGGGAAACTGACTCCAATTTGTAGAATTAGGACAAGCCTATGTACAAAATATCCCTGATAAACATAATTAAATACCAGCAAGATTACCAATAGATTTGATGGCAGTTGGTTAACTGAACCAAATAATTCTAATGTATTCTCATAAACCAGATTGCATCATGCATTTTTTAATCTTAACTCAAATTGGACAGCTTAACACACTATTTAAAGTGCTGCATCACAGTCACATGTAATCAGCTCTTGCCAAATTCTATTGCCAAAGTCTATCTGTCTATCTATCTATCTATCTATCTATCTATCTATCTATCTATCTATCTATCTATCTATCTATCTATCTATCTATCTATCTATCTATCTATCTATCTATCTATCATTTCACTGACAGTGTTGCTGTCCTGTACCTTGTGTACACGGTGTCCTTTTTATTAGCATCTTTCATATTATTTTAATGTTTTTTTTTTCTTTGTTGGTACTATATATTTGAGCAAAGCACTTTGAATTGCTATTGTGTATGAAAGGTGCTGTACCAAATTAAATTGTCTTGCTTGCCGTGTGTTTGACCAAAGGAGAAGTGTTATCTAGATACTTCTAATATACATTTATTCTGGAAACTTGAAGCACTTGAAGATGTCGAGTGGATATCTATAGAAAAATATACAACTAACGCACTTTGCTTGCACAACTTATGAAGGGTCGCTGTCTGAAATTTCTCTGTAAATATATATATATATATATATATATATATATATATATATATATATATGTATATATATATATATTTAGACACACACACTACAGTTAGTAAAATAACGAACAGTAAACGGATATAATTATCAAAGGCATGCCCTTAGTGCCCTTAAAGACTGAGGTAAATGACCTGTTGAATAATAGGAAGAAGAACTGGTGCTGTAGCCTGCCCTAGATGTGCTTCATAAAACCTTATTAACAAAGACAATAAAATAACTAGAACAAAAGGATCCATTTTATCACCTCTTCCTCCTTATGCATTACTACAGGAGTGGTCTATTTTATCTTTTGCAAGAGATGTATTCATCTGTATATTGGAGGAACCAAGAGAATGTTTGCTGATTGTTTTGTTGAACAGCTTTGGACCATCAGAATTAAGGATTTGTCATTTTAATGCTAATGGAATTTGTAATAATTTAGGTAACCTGATGAAAAATATCCCATCTACACTTTCAGAGATTTAGAAACCCATGAAACAGTGTCATGTCTTATAGCCTAAACCAATTCTACAATCATAGCTATGGGGCAGATGTACCTATAGACTGGTAACTCAGGACACAGTCTAAACTCATTTTGTGCTTCACCTCTATAAAGGTGTAATGTGTCATTTTAAGCAGGTAAAAATAGAAAGCACACTCATCTGGCTTTTGCTCTTTATTTTTAAAACAGAAATACATTCTCACAGTGAATTAATGGCTACAGTCAACAATAAAGCACTTGACATAAAATGATATGCACATTTATGTAAAGATGGAGGCTAGGCAGGACGCACGAACGAGCCGACAAAAGTTACGTTTATTAACACCAGACAACAGACAACGTAGCACATTGTATTAGTCTATCACCGACAACATCCACTACTAAATAGGAGACTTATATACACGCACAGTAATGACACAAAATGAGGAGCAGGTGTGAAACACAGGGAGGGCGTGGTATACACACACACACGCACACACACAAGGAGATGTCTGGGAGGAGGGGCCGAACCATGAAAATTTTACTACTACTAAATAAATTACATGCAGAAAAGCTAACAATTCACAACTTGTATTCAAATCACCTTTCAGCAGATTAACCCCTAATGAGGCATTTATGGTGATAAAACATAAAATACTTGCTATTTACTTGCTACCATACATGTTTTTGTGTGTTTGTTTTTTGTCCTATTTGCTTGATTGCATTTGTGTGTGTGTGTGTGCATGTGTGCTTAATTTGAAGTTAATCTGATGCTGGCATCTTCTGTAGAATCTGCATTATCCATTGGAGTGGACGCTGGTTTGGTTTTCTGACTGTGTACTACAGTGGAGAAAGTCACATCATCCTGTAGGAATAACACATTAACAATTGTTACATAACACATGTTTACAAAACACACATTCAGTATGATACACACCTGTTCTTGTGTTGTTTTGCATTTTGCTTTTGGATTTACAGTTGCGTATAGGACACTCGAATCTTCATGTAGAAACACAGAAATGGAAAATAAGCAAACTTGTGTAAACACTAACACACACTTTCACAAAAATACTGTATACAGGAGTCTATACATGCATACAAATACACAGTTCAGATGCACCTATGACCATCATGTGAAGAGCAACAACAATATGCTATATGTGGTGTGAAATCATTGGTACATGTCCAGAAGACCCCGTTTTCATATGAATGCAGTGATAAGAGCTGTGCTCCATAAGGGCACAGGTGAAGTGAAACACAGGTAGAATTTAGTGGTAAATAATCCTGGTCCAAAGAAGGACGATATAACCAGCCTTAATACCTACAGGTCAGAAGCTTTAACATCAGTAGTCATGAAATGCTTCGAGAAGCTGGTTCTGTGTTATGTCAAGTTCATCACTCCCACCTCCTTGGACTTTTTGCATACAGAGCAATCTGCACTATGCAGTCACAATCAACACTATGTCTGTACTCATCTGGACCTTCTAGGATCTTATGACAGAGTCATGTTTGTAGACTTCAGCTCTGCTTTCAACACAACTAAGAGTGGAACCCTGCGTCTGTCAGGGTATTTTCAACTACCTGTCAGATAGAAAGTAGCTTGTGTGCCTGGAACCTTATCTGTCAGAGCCCCTATCCATCAGCACTGGGGTTCCTCAAGGCTGGACACGCTCAGCCCTTCTCTTCTCCTGCTACACCAACAAGTGCATCTCCAGCTATCATCAAGCAAATAACCCTAACAGGACTCGTTAGCAACACTGACGGGACTGCTAGTGGAGTCAAGTGGCTTGTCTGGCTTTGTGGTGCACTAAAAACAACTTGGAGGTCAACATGCAAAAGGCAGTAGAGATGGATGATACATTTCTGAAATAAGACAACTGTCCATCTCCCTTTGTAACTCAGTACAGTAAGTGATGTGGAGTCTGAGCTTCCTACACACCACCATCTCCACTGATTTCAAACTGGAGATCACAACAGCCATCATAAAAAACATTCATCAGTGTATCAGGAGCTACTTTGTATCAGAAACTCACCATGGACCCCATACAACTAGGGAACCCCACACACTATCTGTATAAAACCCTCTGCTCAGGTATTTATGTTTCAGATCCCACTCCTTTTCCCATTGTGTTTCAGTCCCTCAGTCGGTCCCTGCCCCCGTGCCTGTCGGTGACATAACCCCTGGTCTCATACCTGCTCCTGGACCCATCTTGGCTTCTTTACTTGCTCCTGGTACCCTGGATTCTGTGTCGGCTATTGAGTCTCCTGTTCCTTTGTCTTGTCTGGTTCCTGTCCCTGCTCCTTATCTGGCCTGTTCTGTTCCTGTTAGTGTCCCTTGTCCTGCTGTTCCAACTCCTGGTTTGGGGGGGGGGGGGGGGTTACTGTCACATCCACAAACCTGAGCATTCCCATTCTTCTGGGTTTTCATTCGTCTCCATGGTTCCCTGTCTCCTCCCCTTTCATGCTAGCTGTTCCTGGTTTGTCCCTGATTGTAGTGTTATAAAACCCCGTCCCTACGTATTTTGTTTGTCGGTCATTGTCTTTGTCTTAGAGTGGCTTTCATGGTTTCTGGTCAGTTCTCGTTTGGTCACTATCATTGCATTCGATCTCATTTGTTCTCCGTGTTTAGTCTGATCTGCTGCATGTTGCTTTCCTTGTTTAGTTCTGTATCTTCGTCGTCAATATTGTTTGCTTATCTTAGGTAGCCCCGTTCTGTGTTGTTCCCGTTTGTCTGTCTTTATGCTCACTGTTATGTTTCATTATTGTTGTTCTCCGTTAGTCTTCCCTTAATGTTTTATTCACTTGTTGCTCATTTCTCGCCCTCACCCTGTTATCATATTATTCTTCTGTTAGCCTGTTTGTTCTTCATTCTATAATGTGTTGTTAGTCTGTGTCGATTATTAAACTTATTATTTATTTATTCTATTCAATCAGTTTGGTTCGTTATGGCGTCGTCACTTTGCACAAGTGTTCGCTCTCCACCCCTCCCGCGTTACAATTAGTTGTTGCTGACCAAGTGAGGGGTGACGTCTTAGAACAGGCCAGACGCTTGCAGACAGCCGAGTTTTATTTGTAGCGGAATAAGCAACAATTATGAAGTGAAACAGGCGAGGGTAATAGCCAGATATACACACACCAGGGAATTGCTCAGTACATGCTGATAGACCAGCGATAATACTTGGTGGGGACTGAATGCAACCAGAGAGAATAAATAGTCATACTCCCATATGACTGTTATAAATGAACGCTTTGACAATGATTGTCCTGACACTGTATTGAAAGTGTTCTGGCCTGGTCTATAAATAAGGTGTTTTATTTTATTACTATTAAAATGTTGATTGATCTCTAATGCCACACCATTCTACCAGTCAAAGAAAGATCAGACAATATATGTATAACTCCATGATAGATCGTCAGTGTGGAAGCACTAGAATTCTTTATATCAAGGCAAGTGCCACATACAACACATGCGACTGATCACATTCTTGCAGTGCTTGTCTTTGTTCAGTTTTCCACCTCATCTCATTGAGTATGTCTGTGTTTAGTGAGGGGTTTGGTGTTGTGTCTATACAGGCAAAGGTCTGAGTAGGAACCATTCTAACAGAAATGGACATTTATAGAGATGATCCAGTTAGATTCCCGTTCTAATTAGATTCCTGTTCCCATCGTTTTGAAGACTTAAGCGTCTGTCACATCTAACTGCCACATCACTCCTTTTTCGCCTGAGTGGAGCAAAATCAGGTGTTTATGGGCGGTCTTGATATTGTTTAATTTTGGAGGTAATGTAGTACTACAGAAATCAGCTAACACTATCTGACTTGTTAATCTGGTTTTTGTGACTTTGTGTTAACGGATGAGAAAAAAATAACTAGTAAAGTGATTGCAGCTGTTTTTTTCTCTCAGAAAGAAGCAAGTGCAGCACCATCCTCTGGTTTTATATTAGCTCTCACTTCCAAACTGCATTAATTAGCAGGTTTCAGCTAGATGAACTCAGCACGAACATTGATCTTTAATATAGATATATAGGCCTCCATTATAGATCATCGGGCGCGAAGCGAAATTACTCGCTACCAGAAGCGAATTCATTACCTTCATAGACATTCCATACATTTCTTTAAGAATTTAAAGGCTCAATCAAACCAGCTACAAGATTAAGAAAAAATAAAATTGGAAAGAAAGCAATTTCAAGACTTTGTATATAAATGCTTCATTAGAATTATAAATTCTATAATGCCCTCAGACAGGTAGCTGGCTATACACTGAAATACACTGAGCTACAAAGTAAGTTGTCATGACTATGTCATTTAACCAAGAAAGTCAGAACATATTCCTACTTGTAGGCCAAACTCTCATCTATAAATTTTTTGTTCTTGTGTAAACCAGATCCTGTGGTCATCTCTGGTCTCTTGCAGAGATGTTGTTATTAAAGCTACATAACACACCTAACAGCTCCGAATGTGCCTGCACACACAAACTGCATAATACATACAGGTAAGAGATACGGATCGCAAAATTAATGAAATATTGAATTATTTGGATGAAATTAATTAGACAAATATTCACAATTTTATGTTAATGTCTTACATTTACAGGAAACTGGTGTCAGCAGTTTATAAAAAATAGCTGGAACCTAGCTTGAACCTAATCACACATTTTCTCATAACACATGCTAGATTTTGCATAACACATGCTAAATTGTAATTACAGGCATACTTTGGAATCAGATCATTTCTTAAAAGTTTTATGTACATTAAACCTTTGCCTGCACCTCTGCCATTGGTTGTAGGTAAGTGGGACAGGGATAAATAATTACAGTAACAGAAACTCCAAATATATCACTTTTATTGTCAAACTGACATCAACATTGACTAAATCAACTTTTATGACTGTTTGTTTACACTTATTTGCAACTTGTCATAGCAAAGCATTACCTCTTATTTTAGATGTTTTAAATCAAAAATCTAAAATAAGAACACATTAGTGATTTTGATCCAGCTGGTCCACCTACATTAATGATCTGCAGAACGATAATGTAACGTGGAGGCAGACAGGACTTGACGCACATGTGTAAACAAACATTCTTCATTTCCAAAACAGGTAGATACAATGTCAGAAGTAACAAAATGATGCAAACTAAACACTGACAAGGGAGAAAAACGATACAGGAACTGCGCAGAAACAATAAAATTGTGATGGAACGTTTGATACTAAGACATCGAAGCTCTTAATACAGTGTACTGAAGCTTGAATCAGTTACTATTACCACTAATATAACCACTAAAGTTACTGTTACCACTAATACTACCAGTAAAGTTACTAATAACACGTGACTAATGATGTTTGAAGCTTCAAACGTCACCGAACCACAGGATGAGGGTGTGACTGTTTCATAAGTTTGGCACTGTCCTATAATGTATCTTTTTACTAAAAAATTGGAAATGTGCAAATTATAGAAGCCAAAAGGGAGAGTAAACATTTCATAACATCACCCTGTTGTCTGACAGTAAGGTTTTGTATCAAGTTTTCGCATAAAAAGGTAAACAATGATTCTAAACAAATTATTGCAGAATTTAATTACTAAACATCTTTACTGATCATCCTTTTTTTTTTAATGATATATGAAGGCGGTGGAGTGTTGTATTGTTTATAATGCTGCGCAGTTTTGAATCTATAGCTGCTATAATTTCTGAACACCACTGCTATTAGTTATAGTTATAATAAGTATAATAGTTAACTATTATATATGACATACTTAATTGCTCCAGGTCCAGTCACCTGATGGTACTGATGGTACCAGCCAACTGATGATGGTACTGGAAATCACTAAGAGATTTTCAAATAGATGGATGCATGACCATCAAGTTATAAGATGTAAATGTCTGCTTATAGATTGTCTCTCTCCCTCCCTCCTTCTCTCTCTCCCCCTCTGCCCACCCTCGCTCCCTCCCTCCCTCCTTCTCTCCTTCTCTCTCCATCCCTCATTCTCTCTCTATTTCTTCCTTTCTCTCTCTCTCCTTCCCTCCCTCTCTGCCTTCCTCCCCTCTCTCCTTTTCTCTCTCCATCTTCCCCTCTCTCTCCCTCCCTCCTACTCTCTCTCTCTCCTTTTCTTTCTCTCCCCCTCTCTCTCTCCCTCTTTCTCTTTCTCCACCTCTCTCTAGAGCAAATGAGAACAGTAGAAACTAAATAAGGAAACTAAACAAGTCGTGTGTAATATGGGTATATAACTGACTAGAACCTAAACAGGACAGGAGACAAGAATCATTAACTACAGGCATGAAATACAAATACAAACAGAAGATGTAACTAGAAACAGACAGAAGTAGAACTGCAGATCCTGCTGCTGGGTAGATTTTTTGTTTTATGTAGTACAGTAGTTATTGGTACAGACCAGTTGCTATATGCAGTACGGCCCACCGCGTGCAGTGAAGTTGATGGCACACACCTGCCCCTGGTTTAATGTTGTGTGTGTCTGTGTGTAGTTAAACCCCTGTTGGTATGTGCATTAGTGTTGGTAATTTTTTGTGTTGCTAGTCCTACGTGTATTCATGTTAAACGTATATGTTTGTGTTGCCGTCGTTAGTGTTCCTGCCAGTGTTACGTGTATTCGTGTTATCCATTTATGTTGTGTGAATGCCGCCGTCGTAAGTGTTATGTGTTAATAAATGTCTGTCAAAGTCGAGGGAGTCTGTGCGTCCTGCTCCGCGCCCTGTGGCACTCCAGCTGTTACAGCAATCAAGTGGCACATACAACAAATGCTACAGATTCTTGAAGTGCTGATGTTTGTTCAGTTTTCCACCTGATCTCACTGAGTTTGTCTGTGTGTCTAGTGAGGGGTCTGGTGTTGTCTGTACAGGCAAAGGTCTGAGTAACAGAAATGATCCAGTTAGATTCCCATTCTAATTACAATCCCATCATATATGAAGACTTAAGCGTCGGTCACATCTAACTGCCACCACATGGGTGGAGCAAAATGAGGGGATTATGGGCGGTCTTGGTATTGTGTAATTTTGGGGAACGTAGTCCTTCAGAAAACAGCTAACACTACTTGTGACATTGTTTTAATAATTAGTATAATAATAGCAACTGCTTTTCTTTAAGAAAGAAGCAAGTAAAGCTCTTGCCCCTTCAAGTGAATGAGGTTTTTCACCCGGCAGATTTTTCTTGTGTTCGGTGTCAAAGATTATTTATACTGCAGATTTAGTGTCTGATGCTGCCTTTAAATTTAACCTAAATAAGATGCCTTAGCAAGCAGCATATGTCAGAGGGAGAACAGTGATCACACATTTATTCAACAGTCTTGGATCTGGAAGCATAGGTAGCTGAGATATGTGTACACTGAGAGAGACTGAGCTACAACGTCATTTGTCATGGCATACTATGTCATTTCAACCAAGAAAATCATAACATATTTATATGTGTAGGCCAAACTCTCAACTATAAAGTCTTGTTCTTGTTTGTCCCAACTGTTGTGGTCATCTGTGGTCTCTTGCAGAGATATTGTTATTCATCAATTGTTATTCAGGACAGTAAATCACTCTACCAGCTGTGGGTTCCTCTTGGATGTGCTATGACAGGGATGCTGCTTGTATGTGGTTACTCTTTGATTAGTCAGTGTTGGACAAACTCTGCTGTTGATCAATCAAGATCAGACTAAAGAAATTCTGAACCATATGGAGTGAATGCTGGAGCAGAGCTGAGAGTGGAGCTGGAGCAGAGTTGGTGGACTGAAGACGTACATTTGGAGAACTCTCTCCCTTGGGCTTGTGCTCTCTCTCTCTCTCTCTCTCTCTCTCTCTCTCTCTCTCTCTCTCTCTCTTTCTCTTTCTTTTTTTCTGCCTGGAAGCCCCAGCAGACATGCTCTACTGTTCCTGGCCTGGCCACCCACTTCACCTTCTTTAACCCCTTGCTACATTGAACTCATGAAGCTCGGCTCTCCGTGTAGTATTTGTAATGAGACTGATGGAGTCCAGACGCTCGCAGATGATGTTAATCACTGATAATTTATTAAGACAGAGGAAATCCAAAGGTGTAGTCAGAATTCTCTGCACTGGTGGATTGAGGCTGAGTGAAGAGCCAGCTATATTTTTCTATATATTTAGAGTGCTGACACCAGTTTCCTGTAAAGTATCCAATCTCTACACTGCACGTTTAGTAGGTCAAATCCTATCTTAGGCTGGCTGAACCACTGACAAAGCAGAATATATTAAGACAGGAATTTTAGAAAGGTGGTTATGCATATTCTCATAACAGGGGTGGGACAGGGATAAATAATTACAGTAACAAGCTCCAAATATGTCACTTGTAATGTCAAGCTGACATCAACATTGACTAAATCAACTTTTATGACTGTTTGTTTACGCCCATTTGCAACTTGTCATAGCAAAGCCTTGCTTCTTATTTTAGATATTTTAAATCAAAAATCTAAAATAAGAACACATTAGTGATTTTGATCCAGCTGGTCCACCAACATTAATGATCTGCACACTATGCAGTTTTCAGAACGATAATGTAACGCAGAGGCAGACAGGACTTGACGCACATGTGTAAACGAAAGTTCCTAATTTGCAAAACAGGTGGACACAACGGCAAAATTAACAAAATGATGCAAACTAAACACTGACTAAATGGAACACCAAAAAGGGAGAAACACGATACAGGAACTGTGCAGAAACAATAAAATTGTGATGTAACATTTGATACTAAGGCATCGAAGCTTGTATCATACTGTGTACCGAAGCTTGTATCAGTTACTATTACCACTAAAGTTAATCTTACCATTAATATTACCACTAAAGTTACTAACAACACGTGACTAACGATGGTCGGCGCTTCAGACGTCACTGAAGCACAGGATGAGGGTGAGACTGTTTCATAAGTTTGGCAGTGTCCTATAACTTGGAAGCTTTTTCTTTTTACTAAAAATAATTGGAAATGTGCTAATTATAGAAGTCAAAAGTGAGATTAAACGTTTCATAACGCCAACCTGTTGTTTTTACATAAAAGGGAAACAATGATTTTAAACAAATTATTTCAGAATTTAATTACTAAACATCATGACTGATCATCCATTTTTTTTAATGACATATGAAGGCGGCGGAGTGTTGTAATTGTTTATAATGCTGCGCAGTTTTGAATCTATAGCTGCTATAATTTCTAAGAACCACCAGGTGTCGATGTTTTGTCACCAGCTTTCAATGCTCCAAAGCTTCGAATCCTTTAGCAGTACAATAAGGAAGAACCTCAAACGCTTCACAGGACTTCGTCTGCACATCATTACCAAGAAGGAAGTTAAACAGTAAACACTAGAATAACGAGCAGGCTAATAACGTTACCAAACAACAATAAACTCACGGGAGGACGAGAGAGCGCACATTCAAAGACCCACAGCCAAGACGATAAAACAAGGGATATTTACACAAAGACTAACGAATGCAAACTAGACAAAGATGAAAACAGTGACAGAAAAACCAAACGAGGGGTCGGAACAGAAAAACCAAAACAAAAAAGCAAGTGTGTTAAAAACCTGAGAAATTCTTACTTGAACTGCCCAAGATATTTGTTACAATTAAAGGAGTATTTGACCATCACTGAACTAAACGTTACTGGTATTGCGCACAGATGACAGCACAACAACAAATATAACAGCAGAAAGTCTACAAGTAACTCAGACAACCAAGACTTTGCTAGTGTGGATACCAAAGAAAACCTTAAAGCTGGATTTATCATTTGCAGTTGGATTTGGATCAAAAATGTTTTACCTTTAATGGTGAGTCTGATGTATTTATATTTCTTCTTTGTAAGATAACAGATGTAGGCTCCCTTATCCTCTTCAGTCAGGTGTGATATGAGTAGAGAGAGATTTCCTGGAGAGTGAGCAGTACCCATCTGAACTCTATTTCTGTACTGTTCACTCTCACTGGTGATCACATCCCATGTTTGTCTTCTTGTGTTGTATTTCTGCCAGGTGAAACTCTCAGGTTTGGCGTGTGGGTCAATACAGGAGCAGGGCAGCAGTACTGAGTCTCCTGTGTATGCAGTGATGTAGTCTGTCTTCTGATTCTCTGCCAAACTGCAGCCTGCAGAAACACACGAGATAAAGGCCTTCACTATTAAACATGGCTTCACATGTACATGTAAAATGGTTATTATTACAATTATTAAAATGGTTATTATTACATAATTAATTGTTATTAAATATGACATAATTAATTATTATTATATAACACATACTCCATTATTATTATATATGACATACTTAATTACTCCAGGTCCAGTCACCTGATGGTACTGATGGTACCAGCCAACTGATGATGGTACTGGAAATCACTAAGAGATTTCCCAATAGATGTTGGTATGATGGATGCATGACCATCAAGTTAGAAGATGTAAATGTCTGATTATACTGATTATAGATTGTCTCTCTCCCTCCCCTCCCTCTCTCGGCCTCCCTCCATCCATCCCTCCCTCCCTCCCCCTTGTTCCCTCTCTCCCTTCCCCCCTCTCCATCTCGCTCCCTCCCTCCTTCCTTCTCTCCCTCTCCCCTCCCTCTAAAGTTATTACCACTAAAGTTACTATAACCACTAAAGTTACTAATAACATGTGACTAATCATGTTTGAAGCTTCAAACATCACAGATCACAGGATGAGGTTGAGACTGTTTCATAAGTTTGGCACTGTCCTATAACTTGGAAGCTTTATCTTTTTACTAAAAACTTGGAAATGTGCAAATTATAGAAGCCAAAAGGGAGAGGAAATGTTTCATAACATCACCCTGTTGTCTCCCAGTATAGTTTTGTACTACGTTTTCACATAAAAAGGGAAACAATGATTTTAAACAAATTATTGCAGAATTTGATTACTAAACATCATTACTGATCATCATTTTTTTAATGAAATATGAAGGCGGTGGAGTGTTGTATTGTGCAGCTTTGAATCTATGGCTGCTATAATTTCTAACAACCACCAGATGTCGCTGTTTTGTCACCAGCATTCAATGCTCCAAAGCTTCGAATCCTTCAGCAGTACAATAAGGAAGAACCTCAAACGCTTCACAGGACTTCGTCTGCACATCATTACCAAAAAGGAAGTTAAACAGTAAACACTAGAATAACAAGTAGGCTAATAACGTGACCAAACAACAATAAACTCACGGGAGGATGAGAGAGCGCACATTCAAAGACCCACAACCAAGACGATAAAACAAGGGATATTTATACAAAGATTAACGAATGCAAACTAGACAAAGATGAAAACAGTGACAGGAAAACCAAACGAGGGGTCGGAACAGAAAAACCAAAACAAAAAAGCATGTGTGTTAAAAACCTGAGAAATTCTTACTTGAACTGCCCAAGACATTTGTTACAATTAAAGGAGTATTTGACCATCACTGAACTAAATGTTACTGGTAATGTGCACAGATGACAGCACAACAACAAATATAACAGCAGAAAGTCTACAAGTAACTCAGACAACCAAGACTTTGCTAGTGTGGATACATAAGAAAACCTTAAAGCTAGATTTATCATTTGCAGTTGGATTTGGATCAAAAACAATGTTTTACCTTTAATGGTGAGTCTGATGTATTTATATTGCTGGTTTGTAAGATAACAGATGTAGGCTCCCTTATCCTCTTCAGTCAGGTGTGATATGAGTAGAGAGAGCTTTCCTGGAGAGTGAGCAGTAACCAGCTGAACTCTGTTGCTGTACTGTTCACTCTCACTGGTGATCACGTCCCATGTTTGTCTTCTTGTGTTGTATTTCTGCCAGGTGAAACTCTCAGGTTTGGTGTGTGGGTCAGTACAGGAGCAGGGCAGCAGTACTGAGTCTCCTGTGTATGCAGTGATGTAGTCTGTCTTCTGATTCTCTGCCAAACTGCAGCCTGCAGAAACACACAGGATAAAGGCCTTCACTATTAAACATGGCTGCACATGTACATTTAAAATGGTTATTATTACATATGACATAATTAATTATTATTAAATATGACATAATTAATTATTATTAAATATGACATAATTAATTATTATTATATATCACATACTCCATTATTATTATATATCACATACTTAATTATTATATATGACATACTTAATTGCTCCAGGTCCAGTCACCTGATGGTACTGATGGTACCAGCCAACTGATGATGGTACTGGAAATCACTAAGAGATTTCCCAATAGATGATGGTATGATGGATGCATGACCATCAAGTTATAAGATGTAAATGTCTGATTATACTGATTATAGATTGTCTCTCTCCCTCCCCTCCCTCTCTCGGCCTCCCTCCATCCATCCCTCCCTCCCTCTCCCTCGTTCCCTCTCTCCCTGCTCCCTCCATTCCTCACCCACTCACTCTCTCCCTCATTCCCTCTCTCACTCCCTTGCTCACTCAATCTCGCTGCCTCCCTCCCTCCTTCCTTCTATCCCTCTCCCCTCCCTCTAAAGTTATTACCACTAAAGTTACTATAACAACTAAAGTTACTATAACCACTAACATTACCACTAAAGTTACTAATAACATGTGACTAATCTTGTTTGAAGCTTCAAACATCACAGATACACAGGATGAGGTTGAGACTGTTTCATAAGTTTGGCACTGTCCTATAACTTGGAAGCTTTATCTTTTTACTAAAAAATTGGAAATGTGCAAATTATAGAAGCCAAAAGGGATAGGAAATGTTTCATAACGTCACCCTGTTTTCTGACGGTATAGTTTTGTACTACGTTTTCACATAAAAAGGGAAACAATGATTTTAAATAAATTATTGCAGAATTTAATTACTAAACATCATTACTGATCATCATTTTTTTAATGAAATATGAAGGCGGTGGAGTGTTGTATTGTGCAGCTTTGAATCTGTGGCTGCTATAATTTCTAAGAACCACCAGGTGTCGCTGTTTTGTCACCAGCTTTCAATGCTCCAAAGCTTCGAGTCCTTTAGCAGTACAATAAGGAAGAACCTCAAACGCTTCACAGGACTTCGTCTGCACATCATTTCCAAAAAGGAAGTAAAAACACATCTGCAGATAAAAACACACCTGCATTCCACAACACACTACACACAGCTACAGCAGTAACGTTGCTACACATCTTATACACTCTACAAAACTACAATGTACTGAACACTGAAAACCCCCCCCAGACTGTAAGAATCACCACACAACTATGACCTGGAACTCTACAACTCTCTCAGTAGAACTCCACTGAAATTCTCCACCCACTAATATCCACAGTAGAGGGGAAGTGTGTTCAAGTGCAAAATAAATTATTCCTCCACTTCTTTCTCTCTCACATACAGAAACTCACACACATACAAACTAAATATAACAGTGAAACTGTCTTTCTAGTGTCATCACTTCCTCCTGAGCTTCCCAGTGTTCAGTCCCCATCCTCAGTAAAGTGATCCTGCAGTAAGAAGTAGTGCTACACAGTGATCCCCCTCAGCACTGTTTGGACACATCATTTCACTCCTGCACTTAGTGATCAGAGGACCAAACTGAATGTGTAGCTTAGCAAATATTAGACAGATCAGACAGGAAGAGCTCTAGACTACATGCTGATCAAAATAAACATTGATCATTTAATCAGGTAAACATGAGCATTGTCTGATAACATTCATATTATTCATAAAGTACAGGTGGAATGCAGCAGTCTATGATCATGTTGTAGTTTTCATACTATTAAGAAAAAATTACTTAACAGAAGTTTTGAAATCCACCCACTGACACAGAACCACTAAAGGAGTCACCAAAGTAAAGACCGCTTTGGATGTAGACAGTACAATGTCATCACAACCCAACAGTTATCACAGGAAGTAGAAACATTTTCTCACCTTTTCTGTTACTTTGTTCTTTTTGTTGTTAAAGCTGTCAAAAGCTGTTTAACAACTGTTTGATGATGGTGGATATCTATAAAGTAACTAATTGAGGCTGTAGGCTAGTGTGCACTGCACTGTAACAACAACAAAATAAAATAAAAACTGCAAAAAGACAAACCCCCTAAAAAGCATAAATAGCAATAAATAAATGTATAAATATAAGAACTGAGAACAGCAATAGAGAGAGTGGGCTTCCTTGCCTAGTACCTCTATGCAAATTTTGTGATGGTATTACATTAGTACTGACTGTGGCCTTAGGTGTGGTTTTAAAGATTTTACACAATGTGAGGAGAAAAACTTCAGGTTTTCTTTACTGAAGGCCTTCTCTGCATAGCTGTTTCTAATATGTGGAGTGAGGTGTAACGTATTTGTCACGGTTGTCCGGGCAGCCAGCGGGAGGGACACGCCCACTCCTGCTAGGGATCACACTAAACACCTGCCTCATTCCCAGTCTCCTGCCTACTAATCACCTTCACCTGTTCCTTGTTCGTTCTCTCTATTTAAACTCACAGGTCAAGAGAGAGTGCAGCACATTAGTGGCCCGTCGGACTACTTGCTCCCAACGTGTACATCGCTACAAGGACTATTGGAACAGAGAAGTGTTTGTCGTTAGTAGTGGTATCGTCAAACATTGACAATGGAAAATAAAGAGCACTTTGGTGCAACCTTGCCTAGCGCTTCCTCTGAACTGCCACCGTCACCGTATTAGGTTAAGTAGTCTACCATGTTAATAGTTGAGTGTCTCCTTTGATGAAACCAGTTTGATCAGTGATGGAATAATATGTTCTAATCTAATGGCTAATGCTTTGCTAAAATTTTTTTTTTTCCATTTTTTATTTTAATGTTTCCAAGAGATGATATAGTTTTACTTAGAGATGGGGTTTGTACTTAGAGATGTAGATTTCATTAAAAGGACCAAATAAGAACGGACTTTAGTAAAATATTTTCAGAGTTGTAGACCAATACCACAGACCAAACATCTTTCATCTCCAAGGCAGCCTGACTGCTGTCCAAGGTGCTGAAACCGCACCCTTCAGCCAAGTTCAGAACCTGTGCTGTACACAGCTGCCCTGTATATGGCTGCCCAGTGGGACCCAGACAGAAGCCCCTGGTGCTTCCTCAGCTGTAGCTGTAGCCACTCACCTTCCCATCTCACCAAATACACCAAAAGTTCTTTAGAGGGCGCATATCCTACATTTTTCCTTTATTTTATACTTTGCTTTGGTGTCCTCTTACAATGTTTTTGTGGCTTTATCTTCCAAAAACAGTCATCATTCACTTTGACACAACAATTTTCCATCCTCTCTTTATCCCTTGGAAATAAACAGGCGGTTTCTGTTGCTGTGCCTTTAAGATGTAAGATAAATGAGCTCTGTTCTGATTGGCTGCCCTGTATTGTGCTTAATTTAAAAAGCACTAAGAGCTGAAATATGTCTGAGAACTGCAATGTAGGTGTTAGCGGTTAAACTGCTGTAGGCCAAAGAGGCAGAGATAAGTAAATGAGCTGGTTCTCATGACATCAGAGAAACAGTGATTTCAAAACAGGCTATTTTTACAGATTATATTCCATATATAGACTGTAAGGAATGGGAGAGTAAACAATGTGTTTTGAAAATGTAACAATATTTACATATTACTTAAAAATTATTTATTTCAATAAAGTGAGTGACATTCAGTTTTCCATGGTAGGGGCCCTTTAAGGACATGGGCCCAGATATGACTTTGGCAAAACCAATAAGCAGAGTCAGTCTGCACTGTTTGTATTTGGTATCTTTTGTGGTGCTGTGGTTGTTAAGGTGCAGTTCCATCTCTGAATCAGCATCTCACCTACTTCCCCTTCAGTCTTGTTGCTACACTTGTATTCCACATTATGTTTGAGTTACTGTTTCTTTTCAAGAACACAGAAGGTAAACACATGTGCTACAGTTTACAAACTTGATGCAAATTCCTGAACGCTATACAAATTCAGAAAACACTTTATTCAAAATGACATGTGTGCTATATTTTGGAAATGCGAGGCAACTTCCGAAAACAGTTCCATTGTGTTGTGACTGAGTTTGCAGCATTACTGAAGTTGCACTGCATTTTGGAACTGTAGCACACACGTTTCCATTCTAATGAATTTGCTTTTTTTAATTTTTGCATTTTCTGCACAGTGGGTCTTCACACCCACCGTAGAGCTGGACCTGGATACCTCACTTGTCTTGCCAAATGTATTTATCCAACCCTAGTCCAACTTTTTATCCTGTAGGTAGTGAGTTCTGCCCCTCCTCAGGTCTCCATGGTAAGACAGAGTAGTATCATCTTGGATATGATGAGTATGTCAGAATTCATGAGATCAGAACTCACTGTAGCCTCTCCCTGGAACCCACCCCCACGCCCGAGTTAGTGAAACACACAAAGGCACCAAACAAATACATCATACACCACATGTAAAGGACTGTACCACATATACAATCAACCACAATGAGGTGTGACCTCTGTCACAGACAGCTGGATACATAAGTGGGTAGTGAACATGAGCTGCATCATATACAGAATGAACAAGTGAGGAAAAAATACCACTAACAGAAACAGTGTGTGTGTGTGTGTGTGTATGTGTGTGTGTGTATGTGTGTGTGTGTGTGTGTGTGTGTGTGTGTGTGTGTGTGTGTGTGTGTGTGTGTGTGTGTGTGTGTGTGTGCAGCAGCATGGGCTGTCCAAGCCTCCTGACCAATTGATGAACAAATGAGGAATAAATAACACAGAAATAAACAAGTGAGCATATTTCACACATAGCACCCAGTGCACCCAGATTAGCAATACATATGTGAGGAGGAAGCGGTGCATGCTGGGAATTCTCACATCTGTAAACTGGTAGCCATGACTATGGTGACATCAGAATAATTTAGGAATAAATAAGAAAACAGTCTGTAAACTGGAGTCATTGGAATTTATGCTGCCAGAGTCAGTTAATGATTGACTGATTAAACCATGAAGTTCAGAGCTGAATCTCTGTCACTGATGAGGATTTGGAGACTGTTTGACAGTCTTCATGGGTGAGTGAAAGAAGTAAACATGTCGTTCACACAACACTAAGAGGAACAGCACAGCAGAATTTTAAGCTCACGGACCCAAAAAGGAAGCAATCGCATATGCATGTCTGTGTGTGTGTGTGTGTGTGTGTGTGTGTGTGTGTGTGTGTGTGTGTGTTATTTATGTATTGCTAAACTGCACCAAGGAGGAAGAAGTGCATGCTAGGAAACTGTACTGTCTTTATGGTTTTATTTTTTTCTTATTTGTTCATTTTTTATTTGTAAATTTTTCTAAGCCTCTATAAGATAAGAGGAACAACATAGGAGAACTTGAAGCCCAAACACCAAACAAGAAGAGAGATAGAGAGAGAGAGTGTGTGTGTGTGTGTGTGTGTGTGTGTGTGTGTGTGTGTGTGTATGAGAGAGAGAGAGAGAAAGAGAGAGAGAGAGAGAGAGCAGGGTAGGGCGAGGAGGGGGGTGTTTTTGCATCTACAAGTATCACTTTGAATGTACATTTACTGTGTGTGTAAAATTGTCTTTCTCCAAGTCCTTCAGATGTGGGTCTGGCCATCCTGCAGCAGCTGTGCATGTTTTTGTGTGTGTGTGAGCGTGTGTGTGCGTGTGTATGTGCGTGAGAGAGAGTGTTAGTTAATTAGTTATGTATTGGTAAATTGTTAAACAGTGCTACAAGTTTGCTAGGAGGAAGAGGTGCTTGCTGGGAAACTGTACTGTCATTGTGATATTACAGCTTTTTGCAAGACACAAAAACGGGGACATGTGACACAATAATTGAAACCACTAACTCATGTAGCCCATCTCCTGACCTGTTATACTAAACCAAAAGCACCTTCCCTGATTTACACTCATTTTGTATTTCTAAAACACATTTTTTCAATACACTAAACACAATTCTCTATATTGGACACATCATTCAACAGAAATATGTGTGTTTCTTATAGAAAACCCTCAAATGCAAATGATACAGCCATTGATCAATTAACCAAACCCAGTACTCATAGGTGAAGACAATTATGACTAATTTGTACATGGAGCACTATACTATTTGTAGAGCCTGAGCACTATAAAGAGGCCACAGGCTCGATGTCTTGGTTGGATATCAATGGAGGCCAATATTTGAAAGAGAAGATGAGAACGAGGAAGAGCAACCATCACAGATGAGCTTTGGGCCACTTTGGTTGACCATATGGTTAAGCATGTGCTGTGTTTCAGGAAAGCTGAGTTGGGGTCCAGCCTAATCTGAGTTACTACACTGTACGAAGTGTCAGGAAGTACTATAGTCAGTGTCCCTGAGCAACATGGGGGTAAACCATATAAATCCAGCTGTCTGGATGAAACCCTCTGGGAAGTCCTGATAGCTGAGACCTCCTGATTGAATTGGATTTATTCAGTACCAGTCCAGCTCTTGAACCCGCAGGTAGTGAGCTCTGCCCTTCCTCTGGTCTCCATGGTAATATAGAGTAGTACTGTCTTGTTTGACTGCTAGCTCAATAAGGGATATGATGGGCATGTCAAAATTCATGAGATCAGAATCCTCTGTAGTCTCTCCCCCAAACCCACCCACACTCAGGAAAACACACAGAAGCACCAAACACATACACCATACACCACATGTAAAGGACTGTACCACATATACAATCAACTACAATGAGGTGTGACCTCTGTCACAGGCAGCTGGATACAGAAGTGGGTAGTGGACAAGAGCTGCATTGTACACAGAATGAACAAGTGAGGAAAAAATAACACAAAGATAAATAAACAAGTGAGCACATTTCACATACCACACCATAATAAAAAAGTTATTTTTATAAATGTACAGATTTATAGAGCAAAATAATCCTTGTAAGGGTCACAACTCTCTAGTACTCTTCTTGTTTCTCAATTTTGTCAGTCCTACTAATGTCCCTACAATTCCTACCTTATGCTGGTCTTAAGTAACTAATTAGCAATTAGTAAGTAATTAGCACCGGTTCTTCTCTACCGGACCGAACCACAGCGCAGACTTCAGTGCCGCTTAACGGGTCAGGTCGACGAAGAATCAAATTTACTTTATTTTCCCTTAACCCGGGTGGACAAGACATGTTTGGAGTCCATATTTTGCTCCTTTAGAACAAAAAGCTGCTAACATTGCTAACAAACACTGGAAGCCAACAGCAACGATAGCTAATAGGATTTGTAAATAAGTCAGATATCGAGCTACATGTCCTCAAACTTCATCCAGGTCACTTACCGGTGACGTGTTTCTTCACTTGTCTAGTTCACAGTGAGTTATACGACACACCGACTAGTCTGGGAGACATTTATTAACACTTGGATGTGGTTTGACCGACTTGAGAGAAGTTTGTGGGCATGTATTTACGAAGGCTATATTTGAGCTGCTGTTCACTTCCAGTGTTTGCTAGCAACGTTAGCATTTAACAGCTTTTGTTCTAAACTAAAGAGGCAAAATTTGGACTTTAAACATTTTTTGGTAGATAGACAGAATCTGGGGTAAGTGGTGAGCTGCTGCTCTCTGCTGCTCCCAGATATAAATACCTTTGTGTAAATGAATGTATGAGGATAACATCACCTGTAGAGAGAAGGTAACACTCACCATCAGCAGCGTGGAGCACAAGGAGCAGATAAACACACACCTGCATTCTTACTGAATTACACACACTGCACACAGCTACAGCAGGACTGCTGATACACACCGTACACACACTTCAATATAGTCTATTAAATGATTTCACAAGAACACTTATAGTGGAGAGGAAGTGTATTCAGATGAAACTCTGACAAACTAACCACAACACACACACACACACCAAATATAGAGATGCGAGTAGGTTTTGTAACTTGTCATGTGGTACGTCCTCTTTCTTCCTTATCATTCAGTGATCTATCAGATATTCTCACATTGTCAGTGAGGACGGTCTCATTCTTAGTTAAGTGGCTCCGTCCTTTGTCATAGAGACACGTTGTAGAAGCTCAGGGGGTGAGACCCCACATAACCTCCCTCACTGCTGTTTGGTCAGTTCATTTCACTATGACACCCAAAGTACTTCAGAGGCTTATTAATGAAAATAGTATAAGTAGAATGATAGTAGCCGTGTGATCTGGCTTGAAGTGGTCCAGGAGAGAATAAAAGTCTTTCAGATTGCCCACACCAGTGTGTGTCACTCCATGTTAACTCCACGCATTGCGGTTACCCCGTAGCACCTGTTCCTTGTTCTATAAATGTACAATTTAATGCAATTCAGCATTAAAAGAGAATTTCACACTCACCTTTAGTGAAGAGAAGACACAAACTCAGCAGCATTGTCACTATGGAAACCCCAGCACACACTGACAACTCTACACCCAGAACTTCACTACCACTGTGGACACACACTGACTCCAGAGATCAGTCCAGAACTCTCTCAGCAGTACTTCACTGAAGTCCACAAGGATGTCACTACAGTAATTTAGTGTCTTGTGAGTCCTGAGAACACCTGAGGTCTGTTTTTTCATTGTGTAGTTTCACAGAGCCCACAGGGCCCCTGGTGTCTGTTAACCAGACATGCATGTTGTGGTTTCAGTGTGGGGGTGTCTGTGGGGGAAGAAAGAGGAGGATTGAGAAACCACCTGAAGGCTGAAAAAGCCTCCTTGTTGACAACTTGCCGTTAAAGCAGCCATGTAACACAGCCAGTCTACTGGTGGACAAAATCTGCTTACACTTAATACTAAAAACTGCTGGTTAAAACTACAAGAACCAAAAAACCACAAGAACCAAAACCACAACTAATAACTCGCTCAGACCACGTGTTTTTCTTTTTAAAAATAGCTCAGCTAGGACAGAGGTTCTAAATCCAGTCATTGTGGCCCCCAGAAACATCATTATTTATCATGTTCCTGTGCCTCATACACCTTCACTTGGGCCCAATTACATTTCACCCCTTGACCCTACCACTTAGCCCTGGCCCTCCATATGCGGTGTTCATGAAGAGGGGTTGGGTGTCTGATAGAGGGCTAGGGTGAGGTCTTAGGGCTTAATGGCCTTACAGAGGGTTTTCAGAGTCACACTCCAAATTGAGTGTTAGGAGAAATTTCTCAGAATCCCTTCTGAATAATTGATAAAATGGATGCAGAAGCAAGGGGGAAGATTTCAACCACTAGCCTTTGTAACTCAATCCCAAGGGGCAAGATAACACCTTAAAACAAGGGGTAGGGGGGAAAAAAATGAGAGGAGATTGGGCCTTGGTAAAAATCTAAGCACTAAATCTAAGAATAAAATGGTTTAAAACATATCACTTTTAATATGCATGGTTTTACCTAATCCTAGAGATATATAATAAAGTTAAGTGTAACGTGTGTCGGCCCGAGTGCCGCAGGGCGCAAGGCAGGATGCACAGATTTCCTCGACAGGGACAAACATTTAATAACATAAACGACCGTGGCACTCACGTATTACAAACGATAAACATGAACAAGAACTCATTGACGTTAAACGAACACAATACACAAGGATACATCTAACAAACACGTTACATTTAGACATTACGTCTACAATGACCAACGACACTGCACACCCTGACGTGAGTTTAAATACACACAGACAAAACGAAGTACAGGTGTGTGCAGGCGTGGCCACAAATGAAAGTCCTCCTACTGCACGTCGCTACTTTCATCTACTATTCATCGAGCCCTCCGGCGGAGCTCACAAATATTTCACCTCGTACAACCGGCAACGTCTACAGCAACGTATACAGAGGTCACTGTGGCTTATAACATACATCTAAATAATTCTAGGCCTATTCACGCTGTTCAACCACACTAACCTGTAGGCCACCATCTCCACATAAGTACATTTTTAAAAGCATGTTTATTAATCACATTTATACTAGAATAATTGGATCAGTTTTCTTTTCTAAGATGACTCGGATGACGGGGATCAGGAGTTGAGTCTCTTTGACTGGGAGGCTGATTTAAGAGCGCCTCCCTCCTCATGTGAGTGGTCGGATAAAGAATTCTAACTAATTATTGAAAATATTCCATATTTTTCCTGCTCAATTCCTAAAGCTGTTATCAAATGTGTTTAGTCAGCAGTGACACGTCGTACCAGGATTAGACACTTCTACATATGAGATACACAAATGCAATGAGTAGATACTTTGGTTTAACCCTGACAACTTTCCAATTTTCCCATGTCATTCATCTTGTAGACTATACTTGATTCTAAAGTAATATTCCAGTGGGTTCTGCCATCATTAAAGAACTCACGATGCCAAGACAAGTTTAGTCAATCATCTAGTTTGGGTCAAAGCAAATATATGGTTTAGTATAGTTTGGTGCAGGTGCAAAACTGCTGTCCTGCTATCTAAGTCATGCAGTATACTCTCATATTTATGAGTCCGAATACAACGTATAATGTGTGATAATGGACAAAAACCTTGTGTGATAAAACTTATAGAGTAAGCACATTGGTTAGAGATCAGAGAAAAAATAAATAAATGAAAACTTTGTGATGTTTTCTGAAAAGTTTGCTTATTGCTCTGTTTGAGTACATCTGGCAAATAAGATGTGAAGAGCTGTCGGGTAGAGGTGTCTGTGTGTGTGTGTGAGAGAGAGAGAGAGAGAGAGAGAGAGAGAGAGAGAGAGTGAGTGAGAGAGAGTTATTGACCTGGCAGCGGAGCAGAGCAGACATTAAAGAGTGGGTGGTACGTATTCATTTAAGATGATTAAAACGAGGGGGGGGGGATGATTGACAGCTGTCAAATAAATCAATCAAATCTAGCAATAAATAATTTTGATGGGTAGTAAACACCATCTCTCTCTCCTGGATGTAAATGGATGTCTTGTCCCAAGTGTCTACTTCAATTTGAATCCTGAATGATCACTGGGCTATATATATACAATTTCAGATACCTAGTGTTAATTATCTGGAGTTTTCCTTTAGTCCACAAAAGGTTTAAAATAAAGGGATTTATTCCCTCTTTTTGAACATTGTTCATCGTGTAACATTGCCGTATGAATATGTAAATTCCTAAATTCTAGGAAAGTGGCATGATTGGCAAATGTTTCATCAAATAGAGGAGGCTTAGATGAAAACGTAGACCCCTCGGTTGCCTTATTTAGTCTTGCCTTTAATGTTTAAAGGTCTGCGTACTGTGTACTGTCAGAGCTTCAGTGTTGTTAGCAGATAGCATAGCACATGGGTTTGACGCTGTTTGGCGAAACGCGTACAACGATAAGAATGATTTGATCGCCAATACTTTTGGACATCATGGAAAGGAAGAGGCTTATTTTAGCCGTATGAATATGTAAATTCCTAAATTCTAGGAAAGCGGCATGATTGGCAGATGTTTCATCAAATAGAGGAGGCTGTAGAATCATAGCACGAATTTAAAATGTAACACATACAGGTTCATTTAAGCACAACTATTACATTAGAAAATAGTCAATGCATGGATTTTCATAACAAAGAGAGGTGTATATGTCACATCTTGTATGGTTACTTCTTCTGGGTCTAGTCTTTAATTCAGTTTTTACATTTTTAAAGATGTAATAGATCACTGTTGAAGTGTTTGTCATTTAGTTCAAACAAAATCTGAGGAAAACAATTATTTTTATCTCCAGAATATCAGTCATATTACAGTGCATGTACTTACTATACCCATCCTGTCAGCAGTAGACTGTTGGGATTCAGTTCATTCATTTTATACCCTGTTTGGTGTAATCTGAGGTCAGTCCTTTAAACATTAACCACTGAGGGGCTGTTTCAAATAGAGCAGGAACATTGCAGGGCTTTTATCCTTTAATTAACATTGCTGATGCCAAAACACTGTACTGTGGCCTCGTTAGCTCTGGTATTGATTCCTGAGAGGTTATGTAAACTATGTGAGCTATGTAAACAATCTGAGTACATAAATGCTGTTCTATTGATCAGAGATATTCTATATAATATTTATGTCTTATTTTCATATTAGCTTTGAACTTGTACTTAGTACTTTCAGAGCTCTTTGTATTCTCAGTGCCACTGAACTCTCTGAGAACCTTCACATGGCTTGAACGATTCTTTGCCATTGCAGCAAGTTTTGAAAGCTTTTTGAAAGCGCACATTTGGCCACACAGCACGTTTCAGTCTCAGGTGTATGCATTTTTATTTTAGTTATTTACCTCATATTTCAATTTAAGCCTGTATCATCAGCTCTCCTGTCATCATTTACCATCAGTATGAGCTGCAAACTCTGTTTCTGAGCCTTTATGTGGTTTAAATGCCCAGACCTACTGTAGTGTGAGCTGATGGTGTAACATTTATTTGCTTTTACAAAGAAAAAACGCATATAATTATATATTAAGACAAGATTTTCTGTTTTATTAACTCCAAGCATCTTTCACTGCTTAATGCTGGTTATTGTTTTTCTTCTTGAATAAAGTGCATAGATCTTGCTGCATTTCTAGAATCATGCAAGGCAGATGCATGACGCACCGAAGTCTCCACTGAGTCACCAATGTAAAGAGAAAGATCGAGACTCTACGGATCCACCTCGTTTGACACGAGGAATTCCTGCTATGCCCAACGTAACTTAGCGTGTGAAACATACATAAGATTGGAGTGACAATAGTAAGACATCTTAAATGACATCACATTAATATTAATCCAAATGGCGTGGAAAGAGAGATATCTTTTACAAGGGGTTGGTTGTCGGCATGTATTTTTTTTACTGCATCTCCTCACATCCCTCCTCTAATCAAGCCCTTAATACAGTTCTGGATTTCAAAATGTGACTAAACGTGCGTAACTCGTGGAAGGTGGAGGGCGAACACACGTGCGTAGTACCATCGTCTCTGACATGCGAGTGAGCGGAATCAAAAACAGGAGAAAACAAACTATAGACAGAACAGTGAAAAGGAACAAGTTTAATAAACACCAGGAGAACACAATAGGAAAACCAAAAGGAAAACCACACAACACTATCGTATATGAAAACGAAAAAAGAAACATAAACATAAACGAAGCAACGGGACAACACCTGATGCGAAAAAAGAACTAAGACTGGCGAATATGAATAGAGAAAGCAACGTAGACGAGAGAACAGAATAAAACACACACAGAGAGAGAGAGAGAGAGAGAGAGAGAGAGAGAGAGAGAGAGAGAGAGAGAGAGAGACAATAGTGTGAAAACACGGAAGTGGTTAGGTAGCCATGGAAACGGGCGGCGCTCCGGTCTGTGAGCATGACATGCCAACCCATTATGTTTTACTGCCCCTCAAAGAAAGCAATCTAGATCTGGAGCTGTTGAAGTATATTGTTCATTTTATTCTAAAAGGAGAACAGCATTGTGCACGCAGTGAAGTTTGATTTTCAGTTCAGTTCCAGCTCACATGGAATTAAACCCCTTATATGTTTTATTTAGCACATGATTCTATTGGTAAGGTTATGAAGCTTGTCTCTGCAGTGCCTGGCATGCCAGTATTACTGAGATTTCTTATGATCATGTTCTTTGCTAACCTACATACAAAGAGCCAAATGTTCAAATGTTGTGTCCAGTGTTCATTTGATCCTAAAGTTAGCTGAAGAGTATTTGTACTTTTTCTGCTATCTTAACAAGATCAGGCAAGCAGACTTAAGCTTGTGAGATTTTTTATTGACTTAGTAGATTTGGTTTGGCACAAGTTCAGGACATGAGCTGAATAAACTGTTTTGTAAACTCTGATAGAATAAGAGGTCTGAGAGTTGGTACCAACTTTTGTGGAAAGTCCTTCACGGTCAGCCAGCATACATGAAGAGCAAAGAAACTGGAAGCTTGTGTCATTACATTTGTCTCCTTGCCATGTCTGTTTTGTACATTTTCCAGTTCCACAGGATTCAGTGAGATGTGTATGAAATGATTGATTAAGAATTCGAGCAGGAATGCTAATGTTAGATGTGACTCTAATTTACATATTACAGACCTCCCAGTGGAGCTGACGAGTGCCTGATGGAGCTGATGTCTACCTGGTGGAGTTAAATTCTGCCTGGTGGAGTTATGGTGTACCTGGTGAATTTTATGTAGAATGTAACATATAGAATAAGAACTCTGAGTTGTGTTAATTGTGTAACATTGACTTAAACATTTTGAGATGTTGAGAGAGACACCTTGAGAGAAACGTTAGCACTGAATATATGTTTAGCACACAATCTTTAGTAAATCCTTCATACAAAACTGGAAACTGAACAGCAACCTCAACAAAAAAAGAACTAAGATTTACTAAATGGCTCCGTTTGTGTTTGTCTATGGTGCTGAAACTAACTCTGTAATTTCAGCACCATGGGCAGCAGGCAGGCTGTCTAGGACTTCAGAACTATCTCAGAAGTGCTTTGCTTTACTTAATAATGCCTTTGTGCATAAGGCACTCAGTCTCTCTTACAGAGTAACTGTAAGGAGAGTGAGCCCTCTGAGTGAGCCCATGGCCATATACACTTTCTTTAGTTCCTCTACACCCTTGTGGTTTCCCTGACCCCCCTGCTGTTCCTCAAGTGCTCCTTTCCTGGACAACAGCCAACTCATTCTTTCCATCACATTTGACAGCTGTAATCACGCACATGGTTCCTGTTATTCAGCTCTTGTGTTCTGTCCTCTCAGAGCAAGAGACACACTAAAGTTTAGCAATTATAAAACTCAGACAGATGGATAAAGGGTTCAGGAAAGTGAGAACAGGTTTGTGCTGTGTCAACACTGGGCACAGTGGACTTAAATAAAACGTTGAAATATCTTCTGCCCGAGCTGTGACTGATTTCCAGAGCTGCACCACAACCATGAATACAGATGCATGCGTTCTTTCACAGGTGAAGAATGTACAAAAAAGGGAGGAAGTGCCAGTTTCTGTCTGAAGAGTCAGACAAAGCAAACAAAGAGAAACTAAGAATGGGCACAGAAGACAATGAAAGAAACTCAACGTAACAATAACTGTTGCAGCACTTAAAAAAGGGGGTTTAAAAGGAAAGAAAGAAAGACATAACGACACAGGTGGCACAGTGACTGAGACGGAGCACACGCGACCTGTGCGTGGCATGGCACAACAGCAAAACACAAAGATCCTTTAAACAAAAGACACAATATAAACAAAAGCCACGTGGTAGCTGCCACCGTAGCCAGACGGAGGGCACCGTTACAGTCCCCCCCACAAAAGACACGCCTCCCAGTGGTCATGGACACAGACTCGGGAGGTGGAGCAGGGAAACACGGCCACACCAGCACAGTTCACTGAACAGTGCATGGCCACACCATCCTGTGGGAGGGATGCAGCAGAGCCCAGGCACAATAAACACAGCACCACCTAGAGCCTGGAGCATGTTAAACACCACATCACCCAGGGGCAGAGCATGGTAAACATCGCTCCACCAGGGCGTAGGGCACAATAAACACAGTGCCATGTAGGCCCAGGGCACAGTGAGTCCTCAAGATGACACTGTTTGAATTTAGTCCTTGATTATAGACATTTAGTCAATAGTCTACAGACATTTTAGGTCATTTTAGCTTTCACTTTAATTGGACAGTCCAGTCTTTTGCTGTAGATGTTTAGACGACAGTCTATATAACATCAGTTTGTTTCAAGTGCTAATAAAATTTCACTAGTCCAGTTGATACATGTACATATTTAAGAGTCAGGTAACATGTAAGACATGATCAGGTGTTGTACTGTTTACCAATTATGAGTTATGACATTAATTTTATTTTATAATTCCCTTTGGATCCATATATAAAACATTAAATAGATGCATTTGTTTTTGTCTACAAACTCACAGACCCTGTGCCCCAGGTCGTCTTTCTGTTTCTAGTAAAGTGGGTTGTGAGTATATAAAAGTGTGTGGGTTATTTATAATCCATGCTGTAGCATTAGATATGATCTGAAAACGTATTGTAAAATTTGATAAATTTGATAAATTCGATAAGTCTGCCAGTTATTTTTATCAGGTGGATTTTATAGTTTTATAGTTTATATATATATATATATATATATATATATCACACAGATATCTATGCACTAAGACAAATAATCAAATAATCAGAGTAAGTAATCATTACGTGGTGACAGAGTAAATGTTACTTTAACCAAATAAATCTTGGTGGTAACAGTACAGTGCAATTTTTATTAGTGTAATGGATCATTATGCCTTTGTAGGGGGATTAGTCACTGCATTTACTCACTCCTACTCATAATTAAGAGAATAGAGTCAGAATGTAGGAGAATCAACAGACTTCTTATGAGTTTACAAGTAGATAAAATTCAAACCAACAATTAAGTTACAATCCAGTAAAAACTGCAATTTAACGTTTGACCACTAGGTGGACCCATGCTACAAATTTTACATAAATCATATGGCAACACTAGGACTATATAAATGACACATTTCTTATTAAGACTGATTTATAAAAAGAAAAATGTCAAATTTTCCTTCTACAAGAATGTATTTTTTTTTATTTACATAATTCACACCTTTAACCTCAGCATTATTACATGGACCAAGAAAAGTCTTTTGATATGCAGAAGTTGAACGCAACAGTACATTTGTGGTGTGAGTAGAGTTCACATCTCTAGTGGTGGAGTGACATTCTTATAGAGTGAAGACCATCTTTTGACCAGCAAACACATCTCTCCTGCAAACTAATTACCCATCAAATTTGAAATGGAAACACACTACTCAAGCTGAAAATGTGCAATTAAAATTCACCCTGACTTATGTTTCATGCACTGTATTGTGGGTAAAAATAGTGCTCTGAAATTAAATGCTCCTTTAAACAACTGTTCACACTTTTTTTAATGTCTCAGGTAGCCAGTTCTGTGGCTGCTGTAATTCCACCTGCTATTTTCTTTAATAATCATTTGAAGTACTTTGGGTGTCATAGTGAAATGAACTGACCAAACAGCAGTGAGGGAGGTTATGTTGGGTCTCACCCCCTGAGCTTCTACATCGTGTCTCTATGACAAAGGACGGAGCCACTTAACTAAGAATGAGACCGTCCTCACTGACAATGTGAGAATATCTGATAGATCACTGACTGATAAGGAAGATAGAGGACATACCACACGACAACTTACAAAACCTCCCGCATCTCTATATTTGGTGTGTGTGTTGTGTTGAGGTTAGTTTGTCAGAACTTCATTTGAATATACTTTCTCTCCACTGTAAGTCTAGTTGTCAGATCATTCAGTAGACTGTATTGAAGAGTGTGTGTACGGTGTGTATCAGAAGTCCTGCTGTAGCTGTGTGTAGTGTGTTTGGAACTCAGTAAGAATGCAGGTGTGTGTTTATCTGCTTCTTGTGCTCCATGCTGCTGATGCTGAGTGTGACTTTCTCTCTAGTTCTGTAGATGATCAAATATCTACTCAGCAGCTACTTTATAAGTAACACATGGCCTTATTAAATATATTTATTTATTTCGTTCCATTGGGGGTGTCAGTGATGACCTCTCAACCCTGGCCTAGTAGCAGAGGCCTGACACATGTGGCCTCAGACTCTGTTCTGCTGACACTGTTTTCATATTTGTGTTACATACCGCTCTAGCTCTGACTCTTCCCTCTGTGTGTGTGTGTCAGAAGGTCCTGCGTTCAGTCTCCACCACTGCCAAGTTGCCATTGTTGGGCACTTCAGCAAGACCCTTAGCCCTCATTTGCTCAAGTTGTACTCAGTCATAAGTATAAGTTGCTTTAGATAAAAGTGTCACATAAATGTAAAACTCACTGTGTAGATTTTGCATGAATTCATAGTGCTTATTTGCTCCTGTGAACTTGAATATTCAGCCTGGTGACAAACTGCATGCTTGAACAAGTCAGAATACCACAGACCAAAGGAGGGAGGGAGGACAAATTTGAACAAGTGAAAGTAGGAAGAGGGAAGTGTGTGTGAGCTGAAGTGTTTGTCTCGGTTTCAGTTCTCATGTGTTCACTCACTCACTCACGCCACAGTCCTAAAAACAGTGTGTGTAGGTATGACAGGCTTCGTTGAGGAGCAGTCAGATAGTTCTTCATGTAGTCAGTGATGTCTCCTGCTGCAGGGACATCACACGTACAGTAAGACAGTCACAGATCAGCACTAAAGAGGATAGAGGACAGCACACGACATACACATGCGTACAACAGATGAGTGTGTGTGGGGGTACTCAAGGCAAATATACACATGCACTGCAGACCTGTGTGTGTGTGTGTGTGTGTGTGTGTGTGTGTGTGTGTGTGTGTGTGTGTGTGTGTGTGTGTGTAGACGTATGTGGACATGTGTGACTGGGTGCACAAAGAATAATTCAGGTTGTATATTAACCAGTAAAACAAAATAACAAAATAAAAGCACAGGACAGATGTAGAGTGTAAAGGTTTATGAGCCATGGAAAAGCCCGTTGCTGTGGAGTATGTATGTTTACATGTGAATGTGAGGTGATTAATGGCGGCAGACGTGTGATATCTCTTTAGCCACTTTGTATCTAGTATTATTTGTGTGTCTTTCAGATGTTTTCATGATGCAGTCACATGGTCAGTGTGGGTGTTTGTACCACAAAACATCGTGGAAGAGAACAGGAAATGACAGCAAGAGTTCTCAGCAGTCAGAGGATGACGTAGCACCATGTGTGTTTGGGGAAGTTTAAAAAGAACTGCTAATCATAAAATGAAAAGAAGAAATAAGAGCTCTGGCCAAGTTCATTTGTTCTCAGTTCCTCTCTGCTGGGTGGACATTAGGGTCAGGTGGACTGAAGTACTGCTGAGAGACTGCTGGAGTCAGTGTGTGTCCACAGTGGTAGTGGAGTTCTGGGTGTAGAGTTGTCAGTGTGTGCTGGGAGGTCAGTGGTGTTTCCATAGTGACAATGCTGCTGAGTTTGTGTCTTTTCTTCACTGTGCTTCATCTCACTGTGCTTCAGCTGGGTATTGTTGACTCTCCAGGAGATCTGTGTACTCATATCACACCTGAATGAGGAGGATGAGGGAGACTACAGGTGTAATATTAATGGGGGTGAATACACAGTCATGAAACTCACTGTTACAGGTAAAATACATCAGACCAGACATAAAAAAAAACTCACCTGTATGTTGCTTTTTTAAGCATACATTAAGCATACATTTCACTCACTATGACAAAGGACAGAGCCGCTTAACTAAGAATGAGACCGTCCTCACTGACAATGTGAGAATATCTGATAAATCACTGGCTGATAAGGAAGAAAGAGGACATACCACACGACAACTTACAAAACCTCCCGCATCTCTCATTTCAAATGTCTTTGCCATCTCCACGTAGGACATTCTAAAGATCATCATGGAGTTGTACTTCTTAATCACATGATTATTATGATGACATAACAGTTTATTTGAACTGTGTGTCTATAATGATCTACTTTGGTACCTGGGTGTTCCACTGACTGCACATCCACAGCTGGACATATGAATCCACATGCTCGTGTGGGAGGACCTGTTCTCTGTTTTGGTCACTATTCTCCAGTGAGCAAAATCCAGACTAGACCAGTACCTTCAACCATGGCATCATTTCAAAGACTTACTCACAGCACAGAGACCCCAGATAAAGGTAAGAAGAAAAAAATCTGATATGTTTTGATATTGTGTGAAGATATTACAGAGAAATTAACTATCTACAGTTTTCAATTTTGTACACAAGCAGTTTTGAGCTTTATTGAGATTTTAATCAGATCTCTCTCTTTCCACTTATAGGTATAATACCCTTCAGCAGTTTTGTTTTAAACACTATGTCAGTATTATATTTCTGAGAGCTCCAGTCACAGTGTTCTCCCCAACATCCAGGGATCCAGGCAGCAGCTTGGGATGTCAGTGATAGGGAGCCCTCTGGAGTAGCCATGGCTAGAGGAATATCCCCTAGCATTGGAGCAGCACACTTCACCTTGGGGCACACCTGTTCTGTGCTGTCCGAATAGCTAAACCTTGAGTGAAGTCCTGTGAGCAGTCCGTTTGTTGGTGAGAGCGTCAGTGTACTGTGGTGGTCGGTCATTCTGTGACAGCCCGAGTGCCACAGGGCAAGGAGCAGGACACACAGACCTCCCACAGACATTTATGAGACATGAACGATATGCAAAATGGCACTCACACACAATAAGCCGTGCGAACATGAGAAACATCTAACCTGACCACAAATAACGCAAATAATGACCGACAAATAACTACACACATACAGGAGTTTCAATACAAACATAAATGAAACACAGAATAAGGTGCAGGTGTGAAATAACAAGGGGTCGTGGTCACAAATAAGACACAAGTCACAAAAAACAATCAATAGTGAACTTCCATTGCACGCAGCGGGCTGTACCATGTGGTCAGTGGGAAGAAGCCTGTTTCCATGACATCACACAGACATCCACATTAGCACTAAGACTAGAACATAATAATAAGTAATCATAGTAATCAAACAATCAGAGAAAGTAATTAACACATGGGGACAGAGTCAGTGTTACTTTGAATAATCACTATTGGTGGTAACAGTACAGTGACATTTACAATAGTGTTATAGATAATTATGCCTTTGTAACATTATTAGTTATTGTATTTACTCACCCCTACCCATAATTAAGAGAACGGAGTCAAAATTTAGGAGCATCAACAGTTCTTATGAGTTCATGTGTAATTAAAATGTCAAAGCAAAACTTATTCAAATTAACATTCCAAATTTATTGCTGTGTGTATCTTGCGGACAGAAGTACATCAGAGTTTCATCTGAATACACTTCCTCTCCACTATAAGTGTAGCTGTGAAGTCATTCAGTAGAACGTATTGAAGAGTGTGTACGGTGTGTATCAGCAGTCCTGCTGTAGCTGTGTGCAGTGTGTGTAACTCAGTAAGAATGCAGGTGTGTGTTTATCTGCTCCTTGTGCTCCACACTGCTGATGGTGAGTGTTACCTTCTCTCTACAGGTGTTGTCATCCTCATAAATTCATTTACACAAAGGTATTTATATCTGGGAGTAGCAGAGAGCAATAGCTCATCACTTACCCCAGATTCGGTCTATCGACCAAGAAATTTTGCCTCTTTAGTTTAGAATAAAAGCAGTTAAATGCGAACGTTGCTAACAAACACTGGAGGTCTACAGCAACTCAAATATAGCCTTCGTAAATACATGCTCACAAACTTCTCTCAAGCCGGTCAAACTGCATCCAAGTGTTAATAAATGTCTCCCAGACTAGTGTGTCCTATAACTCACTGTGAACTAGACAAGTTAAGAAACACATCACCGGGAAGCGACCTGGATGAGGTTTGAGGACATGTAGCTCGATATCTGACTTATTTACAAATCCTATTAGCTATCGTTGCTGTTGGCTTCCAGTGTTTGTTAGCAATGTTAGCAGCTTTTGTTCTAAACTAAAGGAGCAAAATATGGACTTCAAATATGTCTTGTCCACCCAGGTTAAGGGAGAATAAAGTAAATTTGTTGACTTTATTTGTTAAGTGGCACTGAAATCTGCGCTGTGGTTCGGTCCGGTAGAGAGTAACCGGTGCTAATTACTTCCTAATTGCTAATTAGTTACTTCAGACCAGCATAAGGTAGGAATTGTAGGAACATTACTAAGACTGACAAAATTAAGAAACAGAGTATTGTGACTCTAACTAGGAAAATTTCGGTCTATAAGTTTGTACTTTTATAAAACTTTTATATATATATATATATATATATATATATATATATATATATATATATATATATATATATATATATATATATAAAATGTGCTCACTTGTTTATTTCTGTTTGTGTTATTTATTCCTCACTTGTTCATTCTGTGTATGATGCAGTTCTTGTCTACTACCCACTTCTGTATCCAGCTGCCTATGACAGAGGTCACACCTCATTGTGGTTGATTTGTATATGTGGTACAGTATTTTACATGTGGTGTATGATGTATGTGTTTGGTGCTTCTGTGTGTTTTCCAAAGTGGGGAGTGGGTGTGGGTTTGGGGGAGAGACTACAGAGGATTCTGATCTCATGAGTGTTGACATACAAAATGTCACATGCTTTATGAAAAGCAAACACTTCATCCAAAACTATTTCCAAAATGATATTTTTGCATCAAGCATCTATACAAATCTAAAATGTATGGCTTTTTCTGCATGGCAACTACACACTGATATGATAAATGGAAAACACTACTAGCTTGTGTTTTTTAAGTTTCCAATTTGCAGAGCACAGCATTCTGCTGTAAAGGTCTGTCATAGTACTCACACGTACATGTATTTTCACAAATATACAGACTATGTATGTATATTCAGTACATACACACCATAAAGTAAAACACAATTACAAGGGGAAAGTAAAATTTTTTGCATGAACATTACTGCAACACACATGCTGTATATACTGTTATATATAGAAGATAACAAAATAGGCTTGTAATAATGAAACAGAAATTAGGGTGCATCTTGTCTCCTGCAAGGGTTTGGCTACAAGATCTTATCAACATCACAGATGTCTGGTCAGGCAGTGAGGGAAGTACCACCTGGAGTGACGTATCCACCCCTGACATGCTCCATCATCAATGTCACCACAAGCTTCCTCCATCACCTGGAGAAGGTGTATGTGTAGGTGGGCTGTTGATCATGGACCTTCCACCTCCATGCTGAAAAGAACTCCTCAACAGGATTTAGGAAGTGGTGGAAGGTGAAGCACAACACATCATGGGTGTTCAGCGTGTACCAGAGCAGCCTGGCAGAAACTTGTTATTGTAGACAACAACAAACCTGGACTGCTCTGGTCCAGTCCCCTGGTGATGGGGAATGAGTGTGTTGTGTAGTGTATGGAGGAAGGTGATGACGTGGGCAGTTGTAGGGACCAAGAGTGACATCATGATGAATGACATCATTCTGGCTAATGGCTGCACACATTGTGACATCACTCATGTGCTGCTCAGGGACACTGACTATAGTGTAGTGACTTAGATTAGGCTGGACCCCTGCTCAGCTCTTCTGAAACACAACCCATGCTTAACTATTTGGTCAACCAAAGTAGCCCAGATCTCATCAGTGATGGATGCTCTTCCTCATCCTCTCCTTCCAGTATTGGCCTCCATTTATATCCGACAAAGATATCGAGCCACGTTGGTGGCCCGAGTGTTGATGGGTGTGGACCAGGACGTGCAGACCCCCTCGTCTGTGAAAGACGTTTATTAACATAAAACATGGGACAACAACAGTGGCACTCTCATACAGCGGGTGAAATAAGTATTGAACACGTCACCAATTTTCTAAGTAAATATATTTCTAAAAGCGCTATTGACATGAAATTCTCACCAGATGTCGGTAACAACCCATCCAATCCACACATGCAACGAAATCAAACCATAGATGTCCATAAATTATGTGTAATAATGAGAAGTGACACAGGGAAAAAGTATGGAACACATGAAGAAAGAGAGGTGCAAAAAGCCATGGAAAGTCATGACACCAGCTGAAATCTATCAGTAATTAGAAAGCAATCCTGCCAATTAGTGCAAATTAAATTAGATAGTTCAACTGATGGCCTATAAAAAGGTGTCTCATTAGCAAGGTGCCACACAAGAAACATCTCCTGATGGGTAAAAGCAGGGAGCTCTCTCAAGACCTTTGCAACCTTCTTGTTACAAAACATACTGATGGCATTGGTTACAGAAGAATTTCTAAACTACTGAAGTTTCCAGTGAACACTGTTGGGGCCATAATCCGGAAGTGTAAAGAACATCATTTCACCATAAACCGGCCACGACCAGGTGCTCCCCGCAAGATTTTAGACAGAGGAGTGAAAATAATTATTAGAAGAGTTGTCCAAGAGCCAAGGTCCACCTGTGGAGAGCTACAGAAAGACCTGGAATCAGCAGGTACAATTGTTTCAAAGAAAAAAAGTAATGCACTCAATCCCCATGGCCTGTATGCACGCTCACCACCCAAGTCTCCATTGCTGAAGAAAAAGCATGTTGAAGCACATTTAAAGTTTGCTCAATAACATTTAGACAAGCCTGTGAAATACTGCGAGAATATAGTCTGGTCAGATGAGACCAAAATTGAACTCTTTGGATGCCGTAATACACACGATGTTTGGAGGCCAAAAGGCACCATACCAACAGTGAGGTTTGGAGGTGGGAACATCATGGTGTGGGGCTGTTTTTCAGCATATGGCACTGGCACGCTTCATATAATTGAAGGAAGAATGAATGAACAAATGTACCGAGACATTCTTGATAAAAAAATCTGCAGCCATTTAGATGAAAGGAGGGTGGACATTTCAGCAAGACAATGATCCCAAAGACACAGCCAAGGAAACTCTCAATTGGTTTCAGAGAAAGAAAATAAAGCTGGTAGAATGGCCCAGCCAATCTAATTGAAAATCTATAGAAGGAACTAAAGCTCAGAGTTCATAGAAGGAGTTTGGATTTGAAGAGTGTTTGTGTGGAAGAATGGGCCAAATTGACACCTGAGCAATGCATGCGACTAGTTTCTCAATACAGGTGTCTTGAAGCTGTCATCACCAACAAAGGCTTTTGTACGAAGTATTAAATAAATTTCAATAAGCATGTTCCATACTTTTTCCCTGTGTCATTTCTCATTATTACACAATTTATGGACATCTATGGTTTGATTTCTTTGCATGTGTGGATTGGATGGGTTGTTACCAACATCTGGTGAGAATTTCATGTCAATAGCACCTTTAGAAATATATTTACTTAGAAAATTGGTGACGTGTTCAATACTTATTTCACCCGCTGTATGTCATATAATGCCGTAGCAAGCCAACTGCCTCAGCTACAACAGCAAAATAAATTAACTTTGCAGAACCTTTTCAACACAGCTCTACTGCCCTAAGCAACCACCTGCTATGTTCTACGTATGAACCCTTTCACACCAAGCACTGGACCAGAGTCACCTGTTTGGGATAAAAGATGATTTTCACATTTGGTGTTTTTTCTTGAGTCTGAGTGAGACTGTTTCTATGTCACTGATCTGGTTTCACATTGTGTACAATTCTGCAGAACCATCTGCTCTACTTTGGTGTTCAACCCTCCTGATCAAGCTTGTCTGTCCAATGCATTGGTGAATTTGTACACCAATAATGTGTACATGTGAACCATACCACAGCTCAGTTAGAATGGTTTCCAGTTTAAGGTCCTAAAGACAAAGAAACAGACAGTGGCATCCAACTGCTGTCAGTGAACTGCACTCTACACACATTCTGCTGTCAAACTGCACCACACACACACGATGTACTTGATGAACAGTAGGTGTAAACAGAAACCACAACTCTTTCCTGCTTTGGCTCTTTATTTCTGAAACAACAATAGACTCTCACAGTGCAAGTGACGCATACAGAAAACGGTTAGCATTTGACTCTAAAATGACTTGCTTAATAACAGAAAAATGTGCTACTATTTAAAGATTAAATATACAAAAATGCTTCGAGATACAGAAAATGCAGAAAAGACAATCTGCTGACAAAAATCCATAATGTAACAATAAAACAAATAGTTTTTGCAAATGTACAGAACAAAAACGGTACTTGCTTGTAGGAGTCACAATTTTAGTTGTAGATTTAGCGGTTAGCCTCCTTTCCCAAGCAGAAGATGAACCCAAAAGGAATAAAACCCACGTACTCTGGTTCTTGGAGTGGCTACACTGTAATGTTATCAGTCTTAGTCCTGCCCCTGTTACTGTTAGTCCTCCACCTACAATTCCTAACTTATGCCAGTCAGAAACCACACCTGAAGTAACTAATTAGCAGTTAATTAGTAAAATACAGCAAATTATACAAAGTCAGCACTGAAACCAAGACAGAAGAACATAACAGTTAATTGGCTAGATACCATACAATAAAAGTCCCTGTGTGTGTGTGTGTGTGTGTGTGTGTGTGTGTGTGTGTGTGTGTGTTCAGGTTTGTTAATTTAGTTTGATCCTGGCATATTCTGTATTATCTCCATTATCCATTGCTCTGGGTGCTGGTCTGGTGGTGTTAATTTGGGCTACAGTAGAATACATTACATCATCCTGCAGAAAATATCACAATTACAAAATATTAACACACATACAGACTAATGCACACCCTGTTGAGTGGATTAATACAAGTGTTAATATAATAAATGTATTGTATTGCAGAGGTGTTAATGGGTGTTAATTGTAATATACATTTAATCCATAACTGCGCATGTAAATCTAATTCATGGCAGCACGTGTGTAATCTGTTTATACATTCACAAACATTTAAACACTCACCGGCCACTTTTATAAAGACACAGAAATCACCTGCAGTCTGTAATTTAATATGTGCACATATCTTGCAGGTGTGCACCACTGTTTACTGGGTGACCACTGGAGCACTGCTGAATGGATCCTACCTGAATGGTGGACCACTCTAAACAAAGAAGTGTCTCTGCAGTGGTAGTGTCTTTAGAGCATGTATGAGTGTGTAACAAGAAAAGCAGTGTGTCTGAAGTTTATACACAAGCCTGTGGAACTGTACACAGGTATATAACGCAGCTAGAAGATAACTGGATGTAGTGTAAAGGTGATCCTATTAAAGTAGCTGAGCAGAGTAACCATATACATACATCATCTGCCCTTTTTAATACAAATGATAAATGTGTGTTGATCAATTTTTCTTTAGTTAATGAGTGCTTACTGAAGAGAGCTTGAAAACTAGTCTGACCAAAATGAATTTTTCCAGTACACAAAAGATGCCCAGATGACATACTGCTATGGCCAAATAATCCAGTACGTGACCAGGCATGTCTCCATGGTGTACAGCATCTCATCATGCAACGGTGGCCGTAAATCACAAGTGGGTAGAACTTCATACGTTCAAGTGACCCCTTAGTATGGTTTGCGTTTTAGTACACACTGGATATTATGCATCATATTACTACAGGGAACAGTAAACATTATACGGTATATAATGAGTCCAGTACGCAGCATAAGTATGTAGTAAACTATTTTGTATATGGCCCAAATGTTTCTTGCCTCATGTCGGTGTTACATGAAGGGATTGGCTGGCAATTACATTATTTCGATCTTAACGTTGTAGTCATGTACAGAATGTCAGAACAATCATGCAGAAACAGTCACATTCACTGATCCAAGCTTTGACACTGTAGAACAGATCTGTGCACTGAATCAGAGTTCACTGATATTATAACATGGATGTGTGACACTCACCTGTGTCTGCTGATCTCTCCTCTGTCCTGTTTGTCCCTCTCTGCTCACCGTCTGTTCACGTCTCTGAACTACAAAATTAACTCAGTGTGAGATGGATGTGGATATGTATGTATTCATGTGTGTGTGTGTGTGTGTGTGTATGTGTACCTCTGTATCTCCAGCAGATGACTCCTCCTAATCCCATCAACAGCAGTAAAACCCCCACACCAGCTAATATGACATGACGTGTGTACAGTGGAGAAGTGTGAGCACCTGCATGTGGGAATGTGGGAAGCATTTATATTACATTTAAATGTATTAATTGTCATTTTAAATATTATATTGTATGAATGTTTAACAAGCATTCAAAGCATATTCTTATTGACACACAAGCAAATAGAAAAGAACATGAATGGGTCTGTAATACGTCTCTACAGGCTCAGTTTGAAGTTACAGAGTCAGGCATTATACTTCATTGAGAGTTTACATTAAATGACACATTAAATAACTTTTATTCTCAGAAACATCACAGATTTAAAGAAACCATTTAACCATTTGGAGACGTCATTGTAGTAGTAGGTTTAGTTGAAGCTGTTGGACTTGTTGTGTCAGTGTCCACTGGAGGAGGATTTACAGGTTTATATGGAGCCTCTGCAAGAATAGAAAAGTGTGATCAGTTATAAGTAATGAGGGTTCAGGACTGTTATGTATTTAACAAGTTTAGATTTTGTACTACAGAACTGATGTATGTACAGTTTGGCCAAACAGACGTGTTCAGTTCTCTGTGTGTCAGTGGTGGTGATACGTTGGCTACGTCTGAAGCTGCAGGGCTCTGTAGGTGCAGTGTGTCCTTTAGTCGTTTTCTGAGAGTGAATGAATTAGGGGCTCCTGGGTCGGGTCTCTCTCTCTCTCTCTCTCTCTCGCTCTCTCTCTCTCTCTCAGTTCATTTCAGTTCAGTAAGCTTTATTGGCATGACCATATACAACTATAGTATTGCCAAAGCGGTATTACAACATGAACATTACACAACATTACAACCTTTGCAATTATGGAAATTAAGAATTCTGTTATAAAAGAACTTGAAGAGAAACTGTAATTGGTCTGAAATAATAATAATTAGAAGAAGTAAAAGTGAAAAGAAAGGAAAATAAATAAATAATAAGGATGGAAAATAATAAATACTTAATAATAACAAATAGTTAATAATAATAAATAGTTAATAATGATAAATAGCTAGGTAACTTTTATAAACTGGGTAATATAGTCTCTGTGTGTGTGTGTGTGTGTATGTTTGGGTGGGTTAATCACTGTCCCTCATCTTATGGCAGGCAGATATGTATCACCCAGCTAAAGTGCTGCTTTCCTTCTTTTTGCCCAGTAGGATGGGCAGTTTGTCAGTGTTAGACAGACACTTAAAGTTGGGGTGGACCGTCTCAGATTTTTTTTGCTGACAGAGTCTCTGTTCTCTGGGCAGCCATAACATTTATATCGGCTGGTCTGGACGGCCAGGCTGTGTTCTCTGCTTTGTGCTTGTGTTTGTGTTCCAGTGGGTGATGTAGTTTAGTTTGTGAAGTGTAATAATTTGGTTTGGTCTGATTGTTTGTACTTCAGACTGGTCCTGATGTGTTAGTGTTAGTGTGTGTTAATGAACTCAGTGTCAGCACCAGCTGTGAGAGGAGACTCTTCTCTCTGCTCTTTTTTTTCTCTCTCTCTCTCTCTCTCTCTCTCTCTCTCTCACACACACACACACACACACACACACGCATATTTATTACAACTCAAGGAGATGCGTTGACGTTCACCGCCTTGTTGTATTGTGAAAAGGAAGCGCAACGCTATTTTGTTTCATAAAGTCAAACGTTGTTTTTACCCCCATTCTTTGTCTTTTTAAAATTTTCTTTCTATCTCTCCCTCTCTCCGTCCCTCCTTCCTTCTCTCTCTCCATCTCTCGCTCCCTCCCTCCCTCTATCTATATACACTATGTATATATAACAGGATAGCGGACAAGAGTCATTAACTACATGCATGAAATACAAATACAAACAGAAGATGTAACTAGAAACAGACAGAAGTAGAACTGCAGATCCTGCCGCTGGATAGATTTTTTGTTTTATGTAGTACAGTAGTTATTGGTACAGATCAGTCACTATATGCAGTCAACAACATTTCATACATTAAATATACAAGAGGTTGGTTTACCTGTTACTTGGAGTTTGACGTCTATAAGATGATGACTGCTGATGCTACACCTGTACTGTCCCCAGTCCTCTTTAGTCAGACCAGATATGAATAGAGAGAAATTTCCTGGAGCAGTAACCAGCTTAATTCTATCAGTGTAACGGTTTGTCTGGTCAGTTGGGTAGATGAAATTAGATTCTTCTATAAAACTCCATCTGACGGTTTTTGGCTCGGCCAGCAGTTCAGTGCAGTAACAGGGCAGCAGGACAGACCCTCCCACGTATCCACTCAGCACTGTGGGAGGATTCACAACATCCTTACAGACTAGAGAGAGCAGAAACACTGACATGTTACACTACTGTTATGAAGTAACCTGTACAACCAGTGACATTCTTCTGTGAACCATCATATGAAGACAAAACAAATCCATTTGTGAAATGTTTAACATCCTTTTGTTACAGAATTGATGCAAGTTTATGCTCTCTGTCACATGCATTAAAATATAAATGGATTTGAAACATCGTGTAGAGTCAGTGGTTGTAGCCCATCTGGTGTAACACACAGTTAGTGTTAACCATCCTCCAACTCCAGTCATGGTCATTGTCTGACCACTGAACCACTGCTGGCTGGATATCTTTCACTGTCAGAACACTCTCAACCTACCAGTAGCACTGAATCCAGTAACACTGCTGTACCTGAACCACTCATACCAGTACAACACCCACTACCAAGCCTCCAGCACTGTAGTGGGATTGACGTGTGGAGAATGGTTCAGTATCCACATATACTGGGACATCTGTGGTCAGAAACTGACCAGTGATATCCTGCGTGCAGGGTGACACACAAACTGTGTAAGACACCAGGTGGACACAGTCTGTAATTATACCTACACATTCACTTATTAGAGGTACTGAAAGTGTTCAGTGAGGGCAGGTGAAATGTATGTTAGTTGTGTTTAACTCTTCTAGACTGGTGACAGAGGGTGTCTGGTGACTAATATCTGAGGATAATGTGGTCCACATGTTAGATACATAAATATGTAATGGTGTTTCTCTATTTTTAAATGTCCTGTTTTTGAATTTTAGTAAAATGTGATGTATGTGTGTCTAATAAAGTCTGTGGTGAATGTATTTATATTACATTTATATTTATGTTTGAAAAGCGAAGTTCATGATGGAGATCCATCAGGCGAAATCTACTTAGGAGATTTTAATTTGTCCGTGTTTCTGAATAATATTTTACCTGAAACATAAAGTTTGATGTCTTTGTATTTATTCCCTTTAGTTAGACATCTGTAGTCTCCCTCATCCTCCTCAGTCAGGTGTGATATGAGTAGAGAGAGATTTCCTGGAGAGTGAGCAGTACCCAGCTGAAGTCTGTTTCTGTACTGTTCACTCTCACTGGAGATCTCTGTATAACTGGAGTTTTGGTGTTTCTGCCAGGTGAAACTCTCAGGTCTGGTTTGTGGGTCAGTGCAGGAACAGGGCAGTAGTACTGAGTCTCCTGCATATGCAGTGATGTCTGTGATCTTCTGATGTTCCAGTATACAGCCTGCAGAAACACACCAGTAGAAGACCTTCACCATCAATCCCCTCATGTACATGTCCCAACATTTGAGTTTCATCTCTTTACTCTTTTCATCTCTTTTCTCTTTAACATGGCTTAACTATCTCAAGCACACAGTGATTTGTGATTGTTCAGAGTAACATTTACTATACAACCATGTACTGACTACTTACTTTACTCTGATTATTATGCTCTAGTCTGAGCACTGAATCCGATATGCATGGGTTATATGTAATTAGATATAACTGCACCACAATGACACATTGAGTTCAAGGTTTGGTTTACAACTGAAAGCAGCCTACTAACCAAATCTTAAATTCTACCTTACATGTTCAGGTAATATACAACACACACACGCACACACACAATTTTATTCTCACCACCTACTTTATTAGAAACAGTAACATCACCCATTGGCACTAGTGTCCACATGTGCCTTTAAAGTGCCTTTTATAGGTGGTCAGAGATGTCGTCTCTAACTGAACTCTTATAGATGTTTTCAGTGTTTCTTATAAAGTAGCTACTGAGTAGATATTTGATGATCTACAGAAGTAGAGAGAAGGTTACACTCACCATCAGCAGCATGGAGCACAAGGAGCAGATAAACACACACCTGCATTCTTACTGAGTTACACACAAAATACACACAGCTACAGCAGGACTGCTGATACACACCATACACACACGCTTCAGAACTACACTCTACTGAATAATATGACAACTACAGTTATAGTGCAGAGGAAGTGCATTCAGATGAAGTTCTGACCAACGTCTATCCCCAACACAGACACACATAAGTAAGAATGACAACATTCTCACTCACATATATAGTGATCCTGTAGGGTTTAATACATTGTCATTTGGTATGTCTTCTTTCTTCTTTATCAGTCAGTAATCTAGCAGATAGTTTCACATCATCAGTGAGAACGTCGACATTGTAACTTGAACGTTTCAGTCCGTTGTCATAGAGACAAAATGTGGTTGCCAGTGGGAGTGACCTAAAATGACCTCCCTCAGTGCTGTTTGGTCAGTTCATTTCTCTATGACATAGTCCAAAGCTTCGAATCAGTACAATAAAGAAGAACCTCAAATGCTTCACAGGACTTCATATGCACATCATTTCCAAAAAGGAAGTAAAAACACATCTGCAGTTAAAAACAAACCTGCATTCCACAACACACTACATACAGCTACAGCAGTAATGCTGCTACACATCTTATACACTCTACAAAACTACAGTGTACTGAACACTGAAAACTGCAGCCCAGACTACAGTCTGTCTAGTGGAACCACCATACAACTATAACCTGGAACTCTACAACTCTCTCAGTAGAACTCCACTGAAATTCTCCACCCACTAATATCCACAGTAGAGGGGAAGTGTGTTCAAGTGCAAAATAAATTATTCCTCCACTTCTTTCTCTCTCACATACAGACTAAATCTAACAGTGAAACAGTGTCTTTCTAGTGTCATAACTTCCTCCTGAGCTTCCCAGTGTTCAGTCCCCATCCTCAGTAAAGTGATCCTGCAGTAAGAAGTAGTGCTACACAGTGATCTCCCTCAGCACTGTTTGGACACATCATTTCACTCCTGCACTTAGTGATCAGAGGACCAAACTGAATGTGTAGCTTAGCAAATATTAGACAGATCAGACAGGAAGAGCTCTAGATTACATGCTGATCAAAATAAACATTGATCATTTAATCAGGTAAACATGAGCATTGTCTGATAACATTCATATTATTCATAAAGTACAGGTAGAATGCAGCAGTCTATGATCATGTTGTAGTTTTCATACTATTAAGAAAAAAACTACTTAAGAGAAGCTGTGAAATCCACCCACTGACACAGAACCACTAAAGGAGTCACCAAAGTAAAGACGACTTTGGATGTAGACAGTACAATGTCATCACAACCCAACAGTTATCACAGGAAATAGAAACATTTTCTCACCTTTTCTCTGTTACTTTGTTCTTTTTGTTGTTAAAGCTGTCAAAAGCTGTTTAACAACTGTTTGCTAAATGCTGAATATCTGTAAAGTAACTAATTGAGGCTGTAGGCTTGTGTGCACTGCACTGTAGCAACACAAATAAAATAAAATAAAAACTTAAAGACAAAAACCCCAAAAAACAAAAATAGTAATAAAAAAATGTATAAATGCTAAATGGTGAATATCTGTAAAGTAACTAATTGAGGCTGTAGGCTAGTGTGCACTGCAGTGTCACAACAACAACAACAACAACAACAAATAAAAACTGTAAAAAGACAACCTCCCCACCCCCCAAAAAAAGTACAAATACTAATAAATAAATGTATAAATATAAGAACTGAGAACAGCAATAGAGAGTGGGTTTCCTTGCCTAGTACCTCTATGCACATTTTGTGATGGTACTACATTAGTACTGACTGTGGCCTTAGGTGTGGTTTTAAAGATTTTATGCAATGTGAGGAGAAAAACTTCCAGTTTTCTTTATTGAAGGCCTTCTCTGCATAGCAGTTTCTAATATGTGGAGTGAGGTGTAACATATTTGTCACGGTTGGCCGGGCAGCCAGAGGGAGGGACACACCCACTCCTGCTAGGGATCACACTAAACACCTGCCTCATTCCCAGTCTCCTGCCTACTAATCACCTTCACCTGTTCCTTGTTCATTCTCTCTATTTAAACTCACAGGTCAAGAGAGAGTGCAGCACATTAGTGGCCTGTCGGACTGCTCACTCCCAACGTGTACATCGCTACAAGGACTATTGGAACAGAGTAGTGTTTGTCGTTAGTAGCGGTATCGTCACATATTGACAATGGAAAATAAAGAGCACTTTGGCGCAACCTTGCCTCTCGCTCCCTCTGAACTGCCACCGTCACAGTATTAGGTTAAGTAGTCTACCCTGTTAATGGCTGAGTGTCTCCTTTGATGAAACCAGTTTGATCAGAGTGTAACAGTGATGGACTAATATGTTCTAATCTAATGGCTAATGCTTTGCAAATTTTTTTATCCATTGTTTGTTTCCAAGAGATGATATAGTTTTACTTAGAGATCGGGTTTGTACTTAGAGATGTAGATTTAATTAAAAGGACCAAATAAGGACGGACTTTAGTAAAACGTGTTCAGAGTTGTAGACCAGTACCACAGACCAAACATCTTTCACCTCCAAGGCAGCCTGACTGCTGTCCAAGGTGCTGAAACTGTACCCTTCAGCCAGGTTCAGAACCTGTGCTGTATACAGCTGCCCTGTATATGGCTGCCCAGTGGGACCCAGACAGGAGCCCCTGGTGCTTCCTCAGCTGTAACTGTAGCCACTCACCTTCCCATCAAACCAAATACACCAAAAGGTCTTTGGAGGGCGTATATCCTACATTTTTCCTTTATTTTATAATTTTCTTTGGTGTCCTCTTACAATGTTTTTGTGGCGTTATCTTCCAAAAAGAGTCATAATTCAGTTTTACACAACCATTTTCCAACCTCTCTTTATCCCTTGGAATTAAACAGGCAGTTTCTGTTGCTGTGCCTTTAAGATGTAAGATAAATGAGCTCTGTTCTGATTGGCTGCCCTGTATTGTGCTTCATTTAAAAAGCACTAAGAGCTGAAATATGTCTGAAAACTGCAATGTAGGTGTTAGGGGTTAAACTGCTGTAGGCCAAAGAGGCAGAGATAAGTAAATGAGCTGGTTCTCATGACATCAGAGAAACAGTGATTTCAAAACAGGTTATTTTTACAGATTATATTCTATATATAGACTGTAAGGAATTGGAGAGTAAACAATGTGTTTTGAAAATGTAACAATATTTACATATTACTTAAAAATTATTTATTTCAATAAAGTGAGTGACATTCAGTTTTCCATGGTAGGGGCCCTTTAAGGACATGGGCCCAGATATGACTTTGGCAAAACCAATAAGCAGAGTCAGTCTGCACTGTTTGTATTTGGTACCTTTTGTGGTGCTGTGGTTGTTAAGGTGCAGTTCCATCTCTGAATCAGCATCTCACCTATTCCCCTTCAGTCTTGTTGTTACACTTGTATTCCACATTATGTTTGAGTTACTGTTTCTTTTCAAGAACACAGAAGGTAAACACATGTGCTACAGTTTACAAACTTGATGCAAATTCCTGAACGCTATACAAATTCAGAAAACACTTTATTCAAAATGACGTGTGCTATATTTTGGAAATGCGAGGCAACTTCAGAAAACAGTTCCGTTGTGTTGTGACTGAGTTTGCAGCATTTCTGAAGTTGCACTGCATTTTGGATCTGTAGCAAACGCGTTTCCATTCTAATGAATTTGCTTTTTTTTAATTTTTGCATTTTCTGCACAATGGGTCTTCACACCCACCGTAGAGCTGGACCTGGATACCTCACTTGTCTTGCCAAATGTATTTATCCAACACTAGTCCAACTCTATATCCTGTAGGTAGTGAGTTCTGCCCCTCCTCAGGTCTCCATGGTAAGACAGAGTAGTATCATCTTGGATATGATGAGTATGTCAGAATTCATGAGATCAGAACTCACTGTAGCCTCTTCCTGGAACCCACCCCCACGCCCCACTTAGTAAAACACACAAAGCCACCAAACAAATACATCATACACCACATGTAAAGGACTGTACCACATATACAATCAACAGGCAGCTGGATACATAAGTGGGTAGTGAACATGAGCTGCATCATATACAGAATGAGGAAAAAATGAGGAAAAAATACCACTAACAGAAACAGTGTGTGTGTGTGTGTGTGTGTGTGTGTGTGTGTGTGTGCAGCAGCATGTGCTCAATTGATTGACAAATGAGGAATAAATAACACAAACAGAAATAAACAATTGAGCACATTTCACCCATAGCACCCAGTGCACCCAGATTAGCAATACATATGTGAGGAGGAAGCGGTGCATGCTGGGAATTCTCACATCTGTAAACTGGTAGCCATGACTATGGTGACATCAGAATAACTTAGGAATAAATAAGAAAACAGTCTTTAAACTGGAGTCACTGGAATTTATGCTGCCAGAGTCAGTTAATGATTGACTGATTAAACCATGAAGTTCAGAGCTGAATCTCTGTCACTGATGAGGATTTGGAAACTGTTTGACAGTCTTCATGGGTGAGTGAAAGAAGTAAACATGTCATTCACACACCACTAAGAGGAACAGCACAGCAGAATTTTAAGCACACGGACCCAAAAAGGAAGCATTCGCATATGCATGTCTGTGTGTGTGTGTGTGTGTGTGTGTGTGTTATTTATGTATTGCTAAAGTGCACCAAGTTTAGCAATACATATGTGAGGAGGAAGAAGTGCATGCTAGGAAACTGTACTGTCTCTATGGTTTTATTTTTTTCTTATTTGTTCATTTTTTATTTGTCAATTTTTCTAAGCCTCTATAAGATAAGAGGAACAACATAGGAGAACTTGAAGCCCAAACACCCAACAAGAAGAGAGAGAGAGTGTGAGTGAGTGTGTGTGTGTGTGTGTGTGAGAGAGAGAGAGAGAGCAGGGCAGGGGGTGTTTTTGCATCTACAAGTATCACTTTGAATGTACATTTACTGTGTGTGTAAAATTGTCTTTCTCCAAGTCCTTCAGATGTGGGTCTGGCCATCCTGCAGCAGCTGTGCATGTTTTTGTGTGTGTGTGCGCGTGTGTATGTGCGTGAGAGAGAGAGTTAGTTATGTATTGTTAAATTGTTAAACAGTGCTACAAGTTTGCTAGGAGGAAGAGGTGCTTGCTGGGAAACTGTACTGTTTTTGTGATATTACAGTTTTTTGCAAGACAGAAAAACGGGGACATGTGACAATAATTGAAACCACTAACTCATGTAGCCCATCTCCTGACCTGTTATACTAAACCAAAAGCACCTTCTCTGATTTACACTCATTCTGTATTTCTAAAACACATTTTTTTTCAATACGCTAAACACAATTCTCTATATTGGACACATCATTCAACAGAAATCTGTGTGTTTCTTATAGAAAACCCTCAAATGCAAATGATACATCCATTTATCAATTAACCAAACCCAGTACTCATAGGTGAAGACAATTATGACTAATTTGTACATGGAGCACTATACTTTTTGTAAAGCCTGAGCACTATAAAGAGGCCACAGGCTCGATGTCTTGGTTGGATATCAATGGAGGTCAATATTGGAAAGAGAGGATGAGGACGAGGAAGAGCAACTATCACAGATGAGCTTTGGGCCACTTTGGTTGACCATATGGTTAAGCATGTGCTGTGTTTCAGGAAAGCTGAGCAGGGGTCCAGCCTAATCTGAGTCACTACACTGTACGGAGTGTCAGGAAGTACTATAGTCAGTGTCGCTGAGCAACATGGGGGTAAACCATATAAATAGGCTAAAACAAACAAACAAACAAACAAACACTGTCTAAAAGTGGGAGACAGCTGTCTGGATGAAACCCGCTGGGAAGTCCTGATAGCTGAGACCTCCTGATTGAAATGGATTTATTCATTACCAGTCCAGCTCTTGAACCCGCAGGTAGTGAGCTCTGCCCCTCCTCTGGTTTCCATGGTAATATAGAGTAGTACTGTCTTGTTTGACTGCTAGCTCAATAAGGGATATGATGGGCATGTCAAAATTCACGAGATCAGAATCCTCTGTAGTCTCTCCCCCAAACCCACCCACACTCGGGAAAACACACAGAGGCACCAAACACATACATCACACACCACATGTAAAGGACTGTACCACATATATACAAGTGAGCACATTTCACATACCACACCATAATAAAAAACAAGTTGTTTTTATAAATGTACAGATTTATAGAGCAAAATTATCCTTGTAAGAGTCACAATACTCTTGTACTCTTCTTGTTTCTCAATTTTGTCAGTCCTACTAATGTCCCTACAATTCCTACCTTATGCTGGTCTTAAGTAACTAATTAGCAATTAGCAAGTAATTAGTTACTCTCTACCGGACCGAACCACAGCGCAGATTTCAGTGCCACTTAACGGGTCAGGTCGATGAAGAATCAAATTTACTTTATTTTTGCTTAACCCAGGTGGCCAAGACATGTTTGGAGTCCATAATTTGCTCCTTTAGAAAAAAAGCTGCTAACATTGCTAACAAACACTGGAAGCCAACAGCAACGATAGCTAATAGGATTTGTGAATAAGTCAGATATCGAGCTACATGTCCTCAAACCTCATCCAGGTCGCTTCCCGGTGACGTGTTTCTTCACTTGTCTAGTTCACAGTGAGTTATACGACACACCGACTAGTCTGGGAGACATTTATTAACACTTGGATGCGGTTTGACTGGCTTGAGAGAAGTTTGTGGGCATGCATTTACGAAGGCTATATTTGAGCTGCTGTTGACCTCCAGTGTTTGCTAGCAACGTTCGCATTTAACAGCTTTTGTTCTAAACTAAAGAGGCAAAATTTGGACTTCAAACATTTCTTGGTCGATAGACAGAATCTGGGGTAAGTGGTGAGCTGCTGCTCTCTGCTGATCTCAGATATAAATACCTTTGTGTAAATGAATGTATGAGGATGAGAACACCTGTAACGAAAAGGTAACACTCACCATCAGCAGCGTGGAGCACAAGGAGCAGATAAACACACACCTGCATTCTTACTGAGTTACACACACACTACACACAGCTACAGCAGGACTGCTGATACACACCGTACACACTCTTCAATACAGTCTACTGAATGACTTCACAGCTACACTTATAGTGGAGAGGAAGTGTATTCAGATGAAACTCTGACAAACTAACCACAACACACACACACCAAATATAGAGATGCGGTAGGTTTTGTAAGCCGTCATGTGGTACGTCCTCTTTCTTTCTTATCATTCAGTGATCTATCAGATATTCTCACATTGTCAGTGAGGACGGTCTCATTCTTAGTTAAGTGGCTCCGTCCTTTGTCATAGAGACACGATGTAGAAGCTCAGGGGGTGAGACTCAACATAACCTCCCTCACTGCTGTTTGGTCAGTTCATTTCACTACGACACCCAAAGTACTTCAGAGGCTTATTAATGAAAATAGTGTAACACTTCCTACCTGGAGTGAGGAACAGGTGCTACGGGGTAACCGCGATGCGTGGAGTTAACATGGAGTGACACACACTGGTGTGGGCAATCTGAAAGACTTTTATTCTCTCCTGGACCACATCAAGCCAGATCACACGGCTACCATCACTGTATTTATATGTAAAAGAAACAGTAAAAAGCACCGTACAGCGTTACCAAAGAAAAAGGAGTGTTGAGAGGGCGAGCAGAAAGGTGACTCCTCTCTCTCTCTCTCTCTCTCTCTCTCTCTCTCTCTCTCTGTCTGTCTGTTACTCAATCTACATAACCATAAAGCTCCCTCTTAAAGGCGCAGTACAACTGTGTCTGTTACAACAGCATGTGGAATTACAGCAGCCACAGAACTGGCTACCTGAGACTTTCAAAAAGTTTGAACAGATATTTAAAGGAGCATTTAATTTCAGAGCATTATTTTTACCCACAATGCAGTGCATGAAACATAAGTCAGGGTGAATTTTAATTGCACATTTTCATCTTGAGTAGTGTGGTTCAGTTTCAAATTTGATGTGGAATTTGTTTGCAGAAGTAACATGTTTGTTGGCCAAAAAACTGGTCCTCACTCTGTAAGAATGTCACTCCATCACTAGAGATGTGAACTCTACACACACCACAAATGTACTGTTGCTTTCAGCTTCTGCGTGTGGGTTATATAAATCCACCTGATAAAAAGAACTGCCAAATCTTTATCGAATTTATCAACTTTTACAATACGTTTTCAGATCATATCTAAAGCTGCACTATGTAGAATGTATGTTGTCCACTAAACTATCTGACAGAAACCTTGGCCTCACCATTAAGAAACAATGTCATTGTGAGGACTTACTGTGCCCTGGGCCTACATGGCACTGTGTTTACCGTCCCCTCTGCCCTGGTGGCACAATGTTTACCATGCCCTGGGCCCTGGGTGGTGCTGTGTTTACTGTGCACAAACTCAGGCATCTGAATAGAAATAAAGGTTTTGAGTGAGACCTGAATGGGTCTTCATTTGTTTTGACAAAACAATCATAGCAGTCTCTAACACACCAATCAGGGGCGAGGGAGTTATAATATCAGCGGTGTTGGTGATATTTGTCATTGTTTCATACACATATTACTTAAGTCATGGAAAATATGTAATTCTAAAACAGACGTGGCAATGTGACAAATATACATTAACCTCCAAACTCTCTGACTGACCTGTGACTCATTTCTAAATCAGTTTGGAGTTCTTTCAAATCAAAGTTTATTTATATAACGCTTTTTTACAACAGATGTTGTCACAAAACAGCTTTACAAATGTCCAAGTCCAAGCTACCAGTGAGCAAGCGAAGGGCAACAGTTGCTAGACAAATCTCCCAAGAGGAAGAAGTAAGAGGAAGAAACTTTGAGAGGAACCAAGACTCAAAAGGGGGGCCCATCCTCCTTTGGCTGACAATGGTCACCACAATAATAACAATTAAAAAAAAAAAGAATTTAATAAGTGAAAAAATAAGCAATTAATGTCTAGTCCAACTTTCTAGAGGTCCTGTTCTTGTCCCGATGTGTTGTCTTGTATGTTGATTCACTATGATGATCTGATCACAGCAGTTGGTGCAACATCCAGGCCCCTCTGAGTCTGTCAGGGTTCAAAATCAGATTTATCACCTCTGGTTTGGTGTCAGATAAAGTAATAAGAATTACAGTAACACTGCTTCTAAGGCAGTAACTAGAGGAGCCATAATTGTAAAAATACGTATACAGTTCTGGTTTGACCGTTTGAGCAGTGACTGAATCAGAAATCAGACTTCAGAATGCTATAGTGATATTTGTCATTGTTTCATTCACATATTACTTAAGTCATGAGAACTATGTAATTCTAAAACAGACATGGCAATGTGACAAATGAACATTAACCTCCAAACTCTCTGACTGTGCTGTGACTCCATTTAAAGAATGTACAATGTATGGTAGCTAGGTCTGACATTGAGGATTTTAGAGAGGATCTAATGTTTTTTAATGTTTGTGCATTTCAGAGTAAGAATTTTAGTTCTTTTTTCAAATGTATTTGATCTTATATGACTTAATGTCTGTACTGGATCTGAAAACCCCCTTGTCCTGTAACAGATAACTTTATTATATATCTCTAGGATTAGGTAAAACCATGCATATTAAAAGTAATATGTTTTAATCCATTTTATTCTTAGATTTAGTGCTTAGATTTTTGCCAAGGCCCAATCCCCTCTCATTTTTCCTCCTACCCCTTGTTTTCAAGTGTCATCTTGCCCCTTGGGACTGAGTTACAAAGGGTAGTGGTTGAAATCTTCCCCCTTGCTTCTGCATCCATTTTTCAATGATTCACAAGGAATTCTGAGAAATTTCTCATAACACTCAATTTTGAGTGAGACTCTGAATCCCTCAGTTTGGAGGGCCATTTAGCCCTAAGACCTCACCCTAGCCCTCTATCAGAGACCCAACCCCTACTCATGAACACCACATATGGAGGGCCAGGGCTAAGTGGTAGGGTCAAGGGGTGAAATGTGATTGGGCCCAAGTGAAGGTGTATGAGGCTGTAAAGGAAATGCTACATGCTTGGGTGATTCACATACAGTCAGTAGTATCATGTTCTCCAGGAAAAAATGCTAGAGGCACAGGAACATGGGAAATAATGATGTTTCTGGGAGCCACAATGACTGGATTTAGAACCTTTGTGCTAGCTGAGCTGTTTTTTAAAAAGAAACAAGTGATCTGAGCGAGCTGTTAGTTGTGGTTTTGGTCCTTGTGCTTTTAACCAGCAATTTTTAGTATTAAGTGTAACGGCTCATAGCAAAGGCACAGTCTAATTATAACTGATCACCCAGGCTCTGTTTAACTGGCTTGTCAAATATCTTTCAAATACATAAATAAATAGAATAATACAAATATTTACACTTTATTACACTTTATATTTACACTCTGTTGCTGATTTTATGTATTTATGCTGTGTGATGTTTGCTGTATTTATGTATTTTATGTTTATAAAGTGTCATGGCTACACTATAAGTAGCGTATGCAGATTTTGTCCATCAGTAGACTGGTTGTGTTACATGGCTGCTTTAACGGTAAGTTGTCAACAAGGAGGCTTTTTTAGCTTTCTGGTGGTTTCTCAAGCCTCCTCTTTCTTCCCCCACAGACACCCCCACACTGAAACCACAACATGCATGTCCAGTTCACAGAGGCACCAGGGGCCCTGTGTGCTCTGTGAAACTACACAATGAAAAAACAGACCTCAGGTGTACTCAGGACTCACAAGACCCCACATTACTGTAGTGACATCCTTGTGGACTTCAGTGAAGTACTGCAGAGAGAGTTCTGGACTGATCTCTGGAGTCAGTGTGTGTCCACAGTGGTAGTGGAGTTCTGGGTGTAGAGTTGTCAGTGTGTGCTGGGAGCTCAGTGGTGTTTCCATAGTGACAATGCTGCTGAGTTTGTGTCTTCTCTTCACTGAAGGTAAGTGTCAAATTCTCTTTTAATGCTGAATTGCATTAAATTGTACATTTATTTGTTAATATAAAAATGTTATTTAAGCAAGCTGACTTTTTTTGGGTAGAATTGGAAAAATGTTTTGCTTAACAAATAATTATTAAATATTTCTGCATATCTTATGATTCCATCTTATGAAGTCTGTGTACTTTTTAATATAGTTAAAATATAATTGTCCTATATTTTCTGGTATACGTTTCTATAGGCTACACTGTAGTAAAGAGTAGAAGACAATTACATGTTATTGCTTTAGTACGTCTTTGTCTCCATGTGCTTTTGTATGTTTTCGTTTGTAGCTCCTCCCCTGCTCTGCTCTGACGTGTCTCATGTGAGTTTTGTCTCTTACCCCTCCCACTAATTGTTCCCAGATATTCCCTGTTTGTCTCCTGCTGTATAAATACCCTAATGCTAATGTTTGCAGTCATGGTCAGTGTATGACCCTACTTTCATGTAAATACTTGTGTCATGAAATAACTCAGCTCAGTGAATACATCAGATATAACATACAGGCTCCACTTTTACAGCAGTGTTCTTAATCTATTAGTGGTGTGAGAAAAATATGGTTTGTGGACTAAATTGTGGTAGAAAAGTATTTGATATGTGTATGGCATCTTAATGTGAATATGTGCAGTTTTTAAAATCAGTAAACATTTTGCTCTCAAAACACCTTATGAACCCCCCAGAAGAAGGAGGAGACTGTTCTGGTCTGAGAGCTCAGGATGTCTGACGTCTGCTGTGGTTTCATTTCTCACAGTTCCAACCAGTGGGCAGTGGATACCAGATCAGAATCTAAAGCCCATTTTAGACCAGAAGTGACAACCGTGCTGCTTCGACACCTCTGCAGCTCAGCTGTGGTCACACACAAGCTCAGTTTCCTTCTAGTCTATTTCTTGCCTTATGCCATGACAGGCTTATCAGTGGTTTCTAGCTAGAAATAGTACAAAATACTACATTTATTCGGTAAAGTGTAGTTTATTAATCAAAACAGCACAACTCTGACTGCTGGGTCTATTTTAATGTGAAATTGGGATAAAGCATGATGTTTTAAACACAAACTAAAACTAGGACTAGGCTCCAGTGTGTTCTCAATGGCAGGTCCAGTTTGAATTTAATTTAGTACAAAACAGGTTTAGTATGAGTAGGACTGGTATGGTTACTGATAATTTGGGTAATATTGTGTACTGTGAGGAGAGATGTCAGTACTTCACTGAGAAAAGGGACTGCTCATGTACTACCCAAACCATGTCCATGTTCAAAGGCTGATTGATAGAGTTTATCAAAGTTCAAATAGCTTCTTATTGTGAGTAATGCAGGTTTTTGTTGTTTGTTTTTGACTCATTCAGTAAATCCAGAAATGCATATTACTCACAAAAAATCTTAAAGAACTTTTCTGCATAAGCAATGGTCCACAACAAATTATTGTGATGTGGAAGCTGAAAAAGCAAACAAAAAGCAGGTCCTCTCACTATCTAGAAATTCTTGAATGTGTGTATATGTGTGTGTGGGTGTGGGTATGTGTGTGTGTGTGTGTGTGTGTGTTTGCATGCTTATAGTCTCTGGAGACATAAAGCAGACAGCATTCTGTAGTGACAGTGCATAATAGTTCAACATATATTTGCCAATAAAACAAATTTGATGCAATGAATAAAATATTAAGTACACAGGACATCATAAGATAGTGCAAACATAAAATATATCAAGCAATGAAAAAGTAATGCAAAAATGTGTATATGCGCAAGCTTTGAGGTGATTAACTCTATAAACTGCATTTTAAAACTATAAACTTAGAAAGAGGAGTTTGAGAATAAGAGTGAGGGGATAATATATCTGTTTGTTTCTCTCCTCTACATTAGACTCCACCCCCTTTGCTTTATAATGAGCATGTGTGTCTCCTATATGGTTTCACAGATGCAGCATCATGGTCAGTGTGGGGTTGTGGGATACATCACAAAGGAAGAAACAACCAGAGTCCTCACAGGTCAAAGGACATGATGGCACTGTGTGAGGTTTTGTATGTCTCTGTAAAGCTGGTGATGTGAACTTGAAAAGAAACATAAGAGCTCTGGCCAAGTTCATTTGTTCCCAGTTCCTCTCTGCTGGGTGGACATTAGGGTCTGGAGTACTGAAGTAATGCTGTGAGAGTTCTGGATTCAGTGTGTGTCCACAGTGGTAGTGGAGATCTTGGTGTAGAGTTGTCAGTGTGTGCTGGGAAGTCAGTGGTGTTTTCATAGAGACAAGGATGCTCAGTTTGTGTTTTCTCTTTACTGTACTTCCTCTCACTAAAGGTGAGTGTGAAATTTTCTCTTAATGCTGAGTGACATGAAACTGTACATATATGTGATAATCTAAAAATGTTATTAAAGTGAGTTGAATCATTCAAGATTTATTTGGCCAAATTAGAATCATAACCTGGCTGGTCTTAGAATGAAAAAATATGATTAAATGGTCCAGAATGCAAACAGACTATATCTTTGCATGAAGTAAAGTTTATTAACCAAAAATAAATCAAAAAGTCAAAAGATGTTATTTCAGAAAATGAAAAGACAGGTTAGGGAAAATGAAGGGAAAAAGAAATACAAAATAAATTGGTAAAAAGAGCTGGGAAAAGTTAAAGAGTAGGGCTAATTTTGTTGGAGCGCCTGGCACAGGACAAGGTGCTTTTTATAGCTTTTTATATCGTCTGAAGAAGATGCGTACTCTCTTCAACTTCTTGCATTCTGAGCCTTTATATTTGAAATAAAAGTAGAATTTTTAAACTGGTGTCCATGGAGTGGATGTATGTAAACTCTGATTATTGATGTGGTGCTTTGATGCTACTCACCAGCTGGGGTGTTCTCCACTTTGACTGCCTCTGTAATAGATTCCCCTACTCCATCCAGATCCTCTCTTACATCTACAGATGTTGTTTTTTTTCCCCAAAAAATCAATAAAAATGCAATTACATAACAAAGTACAGGAACATATTTAAAGTGAGCAAACATCATGTCCTACTGTGTGTTCTTAATGTAAAGCTAGATTTATGCAAGAAAGTACATCTGCACCTTCTACATGTACACTGTGGTCCAAAGAGCAAATCTCTCCCGTTGACTCTATGATCATAATGTGTTCAGCAGTTATGCTCCGGATGGTACGAACCTCCTTACAGTCCTCCTGTTTCTTGAGTGAGAAATGAGAAATAATCAGTGATGAATTGTAAAGGAAATGAATCATCCATTGACCCCACCTGGGCAGTGGAAACTCCACTAATGGACAGCATATTTTGGATTGCCATCTGTACAAGTCAGGAAAATGTGAAGGCAAAATAAATAAAACCGTGGATGCAGTAAAAAAGATGTAGACACTTACACTTTCTCCCAGATTGGCACAGTAATGTTGCTTAAACCAAGCAATGGGAGCAGGGTCTCTATGACTCTTCTGGCTTCTGGTAATAATATTAATAATGAAGTTGTCCCTTGGCATCTAGAAAGGGCAGAAGAAAGCTCTACTGCACTGAATGATAATAAAGCTGTTTAGTTTCTTTTAAAAAGTTGAAACAGTTTGCATGTGTTTTTGGATATTTAAAAAAAACCTTTAATTTTTAAGAATTAAAGATTTAGTCCTAAGAAGTAATTAAATTTGAAATGAAAATTAGGCTTTGATTACAACACAGTTTTCTACAAAACAAGGCTTATTTTACATGCATTTGTGCACAGGATTACCTTTGTACCCCAGTTTCATATCTCTATATGGAAATGAGAAATCAAAGCCTGTAGACTTTATATATTTATATACAGTTATTATGTAACCGAACAAATGGCCACCCGTAGCTCAATTTCTTCTACAAATGTTAATAAATGTGAAACAAAGGTTGTCTGTTGTGCGACAGTGCATAATGGCCACACTCGTGGTCTTACAAAGGCTTTTTTAAAACAAGCGCAGAAGTCACTTTCCCTTGTCTCAGTCAACGCATTTCATCTAATGGAGTTCAGTTACGCGAATATTTTCAGCTACGTCTCCTTTTATTCATCAACGTTTCCTTTTAGTTAGTTCATTCTCTACTCACTTATGCCGCATTTTAAAATATTTGTGTGGTCCGTTAAATTAAACAGCTGAGACGGCCCGAGTGCCGCAGGTCCCACAAACTCCCTTGACGTAGACAGACGTTTATTAGACGAACACGAATAACGAACACAGTGGCGCTCACACGAAACAGACAAGATGAACATGAGCAACGTTGAACACACAAACATAAAGTGTACCACGTACGTGAACATTAGCGAGAACACAGACCGACAGGGATACACACACCAACCGGGGGATAAACACACACAGACATTAGGAGAATAACCCGGTGCAGGTGTGTGTGACTACATAGTCGTGGTTTCACACAAGACCATGAACTCCCACTGCAGGCGGCGGGCCGTACCACGTGGCTAGTGGGGCGGGGAGCTCACTATCAGCCCGCTAATTATTTCTCCGTTCAGTCAAAAGTTCTCCATCATTAAAATGTGTGTTCTCATTTTAAATTCGCATATTGGCTACTTGTTTATAATACGATTCCGTTATCAAATATTTAGTATCTGCCTTTGTAAATAAAACTAAATTCTACTTACGTTTTGTTTTCGCTTCTCAGTATCTCTTATGCGTGAAGAATTGTTTGTAGTCTCTGTTGATGTTTTGTCTAAAATGATCGTCATCGGCAAATCCACTCAATAAACTGATCTGGGGTCAGAAATAGAATGACACACATTATGACATAATCGAGCGCTAAATTCTGTTCAGTGGTTGTTTAGAACAATGACAGAAGTGCAGCTGAAATGACATTATAGTCTCATATTATAAATCACATTTTAAAATCATTTCCCCCTCTTTACGCTATCATTTTGTTATCAGGCTCAGATTAAAAAATCTAAATAAATAAAGTAAATATAACCTATACATGTAAACTATATATTAATTAATTAGTAATCATTCCACATAGGTACAATTCACTCACTCTGTATTCGTTATAATCCAAAGTCATTTGAACACTCATTAAGGATCAAAATGCAACCTAAACAACAACTATAATAATAAATTCTTAAGAAATTATACAATTTTAACTGAAAATTAGGCTTATTGATCACAATACAATGTTCAACAAAACAAGGCTCATCTTTCTCGGGTGTTTCAGTACCAAGGCTATGCAGTTAGGCAAACACTTTCTTGCATAATATATGCTTATATTATGAAATTGAGCCACTAGACAAACAGAATTAAATGCTCCGTTCATTACCGCTTCAAATGGTTTATTATTTTTTAAAAGTGCAGGATTGTAGCCCCAGGCACAAAGAGCATGAAGTGTGCCCTGGGTCAGCACTAATTTGCTGGGCATGACCGTGTGACATCTTGGGCCTGGAAGTCTGTTTCTAGTTTTATTTAAAGGGTCAAACTGCATGAAGTGTGCCCAGGCCCAGAGCTACTTTGCTGGGCATGACTGTGTGACCTCTTGGGACAGGAAATCTGATTGTAGTATTATTTAAAGGGTCAAACTGCGTGAAGTGTGCCAAGGCCCAGAGCTACTTTGCTGGGCATGACTGTGTGACCTCTTGGGCCTGGAAGTCTGGTTGTAGTATTACTTAAAGGGTCAAACTGTATGGTCTGCCCAGTCCCAGAGCTACTTTGCTGGGCATGACTGTATGACCTCTTGGGCTTGGAAATCTGGTTGTAGTATTATTTAAAGGCACAAAGTGCATGAAGTGTGCCCTAGCCCAGCACTACTTTGCTGGGCACGACTGTGTGACCTCTTGGGCCTGGAGGTCTGGTGATTCCATTATATAAAACGTCAAATGGCCTGAAGTGTGCCCAGGCCCAGAGCTACTTTACTGGGTATGATTCTGTGACCTCTTGGGCTTGGAGGTCTGTTTCTAGTTTTGCTTAAAGGGTCAAACTGCGTGAAGTGTGCCAAGGCCCAGCGCTACTTTGCTGGACATGACCGTATGACATCTTGGGCCTGGAAGTCTGTTTCTAGTTTTATTTAAAGGGTCAAACTGCATGGTCTGCCCAGGCCCAGAGCTACTTTGCTGGGCATGACTCTGTGACCTCTTGAGCCTTGAAATGTGGTGCTTTGAATGATTTAAAGAGTGAAACAGTCTGAAGTGTGCCCAGGTTTAAAGCAACCTTGCTGGGCTTGACTGTGTGACCTCTTGGGCCAGGAAGTCTGTTTCTAGTTTTATTTAAAGGGTCAAACTGCTTGAAGTGTGCCCAGGCCCAGAGCTACTTTGCTGGCTATGATTCTGTGACCTCTTGGGTCTGGAAAGATTTACAGAGTGAAACGGTCTGAAGTGTGCTCAGGTTTAAAGCAACCTTGCTGGGCATGACACTTTGAACTCTTGGGCCAGGAAGTCTGTTTCTAGTTTTAATTTAATTAAGATTTAATTAAGAGGCAAAAAGCAAAAGTAAAAATAATGTATATGTAACATGCTGCAACCGTCCCTGATCTGTGCTGAGAACGTCCCCAGGGTTGGGGTCAGTTGCAACATCTGACTTCTTCTATTCAACTAAATAAGTGGATGTCATGTGTAATCATTTTTAAATGGCATGACTAATTAGAAGACAGATGTAAGCTTTATATGTAAAGAAGTGGTTGGTCTAGTCCAAAGAGTCTCTGAGTAACTGAGAGAAAAAAAGTGTTGCACTCATCTCATTCTACCTGTACATGCAATGACAAGAAATGACGAGAAACACTATTCATTAGGAAAAGTCCTTGAAGTCCACAGGTAAGAGTGCTTATGTTTATTATGATAAGTAAAACTTTTCTTCAAATAAATTGAACCAAATGCACTTTGACCTTTGCTGGGAGGTACGGGAGGATTTTCTGAAGAGCTAAGAGACTTTAAAAGTATTACCTCTGAACTTACATCTGCAAAGTATTACATCTGAACTTGCAACAAGTTGATCTAATAAAGACATTTTTACAACAAAGTAGGCCTTAAGCCCATTTCACACCAGAAGCAGTGCATCGAGTGTTAAAATGAAAGCTAAACTGGCTAAGTTATAAGTATATAAGTCTATAGACTACTAACGAAATGTCTACAAAGACAGACTGAATTGTCTGAATAAATTTAAAGAGGCAGTATGTTCCAGGTGACTATGTTGTCCTCTACACTCTGTCAGAAACCTTGGCCTCACCATGGAGAAACAATTCCATCTGGAGGACTAAAAGAGAATTTCATTTTGATGGACTATTAATCTAACAATGATTAATACATGTTTAAAAATAGTGTATAAACAGTGTATATAAAAAAGAGGAACTATCAAAACAGTACTTTACTGGAGAAGGTAAAAATTTTAATAAATATAATACTCCTCAGAAACTGCAATGTCTCATTTATATGCACTGTAGTGTAACTGAACTTTAAATTTCAATAAAAATGAATTGAACAGTTGTTCATCTATACAGTGCAGGCTATACAATCTCTAGAGATACTTTGATGGTTATTTGCAACATCTATTCACCTATCCTATCTATACTATAATTCCTTGCTTTTAGTTGATGAGGAACATGCAGTCTATTGGTGAAATATAAGACATGCTGAAAGATAGATAAGCCTCTACTCACATGTTGTTGAGAATTGGTTAATAAGATATTCATAACTTTGAACAGTCAATAGTCTAGAGATGGTCTGTTGAATGTCTAAATGCAGACAATCCAAATAAAGGGTTACCCAGATAGGATCAGTTGTGTAGCTCTTTGGCTGTCCTTCTGATCAAGTATTTAGGTCCATAGACGGTACATTGAGAAAGTGTGTAGGTCTGTAGTGGGCCTGTTAATGTCTGTTGTCTGTTCCATCTCCATCAGTGTGGCAGGAACTGATGCTGAGGTAAAATGGATGATAAATTCTTAATTTCAGGAGGCATGGTGATACTACAACAGCTTGTTTATGTTGTTTGTAGCTTTGGTCCTCTTGGTACAGTAGACCACAGCCACGATGATGTGGTGGAAGATCACGGTGACCAAAGCAAAGAGGGATGTAGGGCAGAGTCTGAGGAGAGACTGTAACAACACTGAGGAGTGAGGGGTGGTGCAGCGCAAAGACAACTCTGAATGTTGAAAATGAAGATGAAATAATCCTTTTACTCATTTAGGAGACAGTTGGCCCTGAGCCATATTGCACACATTATCTCTAGTCATTATTTAAAAGCTATGCTATGTTTAAAAAGTTATACTTTTTATGGGCATTTTTAAACATACAAGCCCACTGATATATGTTTTACATTGTACATTGAGCCTGATGTATCTGTTTTGAGCTCCTTTATGATTGCATAAGTACAGCCCGCCATCCTCCTCAGTCAGGTGTGATATGAGTAGAGAGAGATTTCTTAGAGAGTGTGCAGTACAGGTGAATTCTGTTTCTGTACTGTTCACTCTCACTCCACCTGTTTCTGGTTGAACTGTGCCTGGCACAGTGTAACCTCTCAGGTCTGGCGTGTGGGTCAGTGCAGGAGCAGGGCAGCAGGACCGAGTCAGGAGCAGGGCTGCAGGACCGAGTAAGCAGTGACGTTCTCCATCTCGACGTTCCCTACCAGACTGCAGACTGAACCACCACAGACACCCTCCATAAGCTCATGTAGACCCAACAGGAGGCCGTGCTAGTTTGGGGTATGTTTTCGATTTCAATTAAAAAGCAAAATGACACCACCTAAATGCTTTGACCCAGATGCTTCATCTGGAGTGATTTTCTGCAGTGATCCCTACACTCTCAGAATGGAGAAGTGAGAGAAGCTTGTTCAGAGAGAGTTTTATGTATTACGTGTGTTAACGGCTCAAGTAAGTTCATAGCTGCAGTTTTAATCTAAAATTAAAATTGTCATCTACTACCTCAGTGCTGACTGCTTGCAACCCTAACGGCATTCATTACAACAAATGGTGCATTTGAGTAACATCTGCTTATAGTACTGCTCTAAACACAGTTTAACACAGAAGGTCTGGAACAGTCAAAAGTTGTGGGTTCAGTCTAATGATGACAGTATCACTGTGCTTGATAGAGATTTAATGGTGAGTACGGTGTCTTTATATTCTCTCCTTTTAAGATAACACCTTTACACTCCCCCATCCCCTTCAGTCAGGTGTGATATGAGGAGCGAGAGATTTCCTGGAGAGTGAGCAGTACCCAGCTGAACTCTGTTTCTGTACTGTTCACTTTCACTGGAGATCATGTCCCATGCGTTTCTCTTAGTGTTGTGTTTCTTCAAGGTGAAACTCAGATTTTGTGTGTAGGTCAGTGCAGGAACAGGGCAGCAGTACTGAATCTCCTGTGTAAGCAATGATATATTTGATCTCCCTTGTGCTGTCCAGTGTGTAGCCTGCAGAAACACATTAATTTATGCAACTAATGAGAGAGTTTTGCTTTAACCACAGTAGTACATAAACACATCATTGACTAATTTAGGTTCAGTTTCAATGTACAGCATTATATTGTTAGGAGTATTTAAAGTGGCACTCTGCTGTTTTATGTTATTGCATGACTCTGTTGGGAAACTGACTCCAATTTGTAGAATTAGGACAAGCCTATGTACAAAATATCCCTGATAAACATAATTAAATACCAGCAAGATTACCAATAGATTTGATGGCAGTTGGTTAACTGAACCAAATAATTCTAATGTATTCTCATAAACCAGATTGCATCATGTATTTTTAAAGTTTAGCTCATTTTGGACGGCTTAACACACTACTTAAAGTGATGCATCACAGTCACATGTAATCAGCTCTTGCCAAATTCTATTGTCAAAGTCTATCTATCTATCTATCTATCTATCTATCTATCTATCTATCTATCTATCTATCTATCTATCTATCTATCTATCTATCTATCTATCTATCTATCTATCTATCTATCTATCTATCTATCTATCGTTTCACTGACAGTGTTGCCATCCTGTACCTTGTGTACATGGTGTCCTTTTTATTAGCATCTTTCATATTATTTTAATGTTTTTTTTCTTTGTTGCTACTATATATTTGTGCAAAGCACTTTGAATTGCTATTGTGGATGAAAGGTGCTGTACCAAATTACATTGTCTTGCTTTTCATAAGTGATGTGTGTTTGACCAAAGGGGAAGTGTTATCTAGATACTTCTAAATACATTCATTCTGGAAACTTGAAGCACTTGTGCACTTGAAGATTCTTGGGAAGCAGCTGCAAGGTACTGTAGTTAAAGATGTCGAGTGGATATCTATAGAAAAATATACAACTTCTTAAGCACTTTGCTTACACAGCTTATGAAGGGTCGCTGTCTGAAATTTCTCTGTATATATATATATATATATATATATATATATATATATATATATATATATATATATATATGTGTGTGTGTGTGTGTGTGTGTATAATCAATAATAAACTAACAAACAGGCATGCCCTTAAAGACAGGTAAATGACCCGTTGAATAATAATAATAATAATAATAATAATAATAATAATAATAATAACTGGTACTGTAGCCTGCTCTAGATGTGCTTCATAAAACCTTATTAACAAAGACAATATAATAACTAAAATAAAAGGATCCGTTTTTATCACCTATTCCTCCTCATGCATTACTCCAGGAGTGGTCTATTTTATCTTTTGCAAGAGATGTATTCATCTGTATATTGGAGGAACCAAGAGAATGTTTGCTGATTGTTTTGTTGAACACCTTTGGACCATCAGAATTAAGAATTTGTCATTTCCAGTGGCAAGACATTTTAATGCTAATGGAATTTGCAATAATTTAGGTAATTTGATGAAAAACATCCCACCTACACTTTCAGAGATTTAGAAACCCATGAAACAGTGTCATGTCTTATAGCCTAAACTAATTCTACAGTCATACCTATGGAGCAGGTGTACATATAGACTGGTAACTCAGTACACAGTCTAAACTCATTTTAGTGCCTCACCTCTATAAAGGTGTAATGTGTCATTTTGAGCAGGTAAAAATAGAAACCACACTCATCTGGCTTTTGCTCTTTATTTTTAAAACAGAAATAAATTCTCACAGTGAAGTAATGGCTACAGTCAACAATAAAGCACTTGACATAAAATGATATGCACATTTATGTAACGACGGAGGCTAGGCAGGACGCACGAATGAGCCAACAAAAGTTACGTTTATTAACACCAGACAACAGACAATGTAGCACATAGGCTAATACATGGTCAATCAATAACAACATACACTACTAAACATGAGAGTTATACTCACGCACAGAAATGACACAAATTACTCACGCACAGTGATGACACAAAATGAGGAGCAGGTGTGAAACACAGGGCGACACACACAGAAAAAGACGTCTGGGAGGAGGGGCCGTACCGTGAACATTTACACATCATTTTTTATTTCATTAAAGCCAAAAGCACTACTACTAATAAATTACATGCAAAAAAGCTAATAATTCACAGAAGTATTCAAATCATCTTTCAGCAGATTAACCCCTAATGAGGCATTTACAGTGAAGAAACAAATAAAATACTTGCTATTTACTGGCTACCATATATGTTTTTGTATGTTTATTTTTTGTCCATTTGCTTGATTGCATTTGTTTGTGTGTGTGTGTGTGTGTGTGTGTGTGTGTGTGTGTGTGTTTGTGTGTGTGTGTGTGTGTGTGTGTGTGTGTGTGTGAGAGAGAGAGTGTGTGCTTAATTTGAATTTAATTTGATGCTGGCATATTCTGTATAATCTGCATTATCCATTGGAGTGGATGCGGGTTTGGTTTTCTGACTGTGTATTACAGTGGAGTAAGTGATATCATCCTGTAGGAATAACAGATTAACAATTGTTACATAACACACATGTTTACAAAACACACATTCAGTATGATGCACACCTGTTCTTGTGCTGTTTTGCATTTCGCTTTTCGATTTACAGTTGCGTATAGGACACTCGAATCTTCCTGTAGAAACACAGAAATGGAAAATTAGCAAACTTGTGTGAACACTAAAGCACACTTTCACAAAAATGCTGTATATAGGAGTCTATACATGCACACAAATGCACAATTCAAATGCACCAATAACCTTTATGCACCTATGACCATCATGCAAAGGGCAACAACAATATGCTATATGTGGTGTGAAATCACTGGTACATGTCCAGAAGACCCGTTTTCATATGAATGCAGTGATAAGAGCTGTGCTCCATAAGGACAGAGGTGAAGTGAAACACATGTAGAATTTAATGGTAAATAATCCTTGTCTAAAGAAGGACAATATAACCCGCCTTAATACCTACAGGTCAGAAGCTTTAACATCAGTAGTCAAGAAATGCTTTGAGAAGCTGGTTCTGTTTTACGTCAAGTCCATCACTCCCACCTCCTTGGACTGATATAGTTTTACAGAGCAATCTACACTATGCCCAGTCACAATCAACACTATGTCTGTACTCATCTGGACCTTCTAGGATCCTATGACAGAGTCATGTTTGTAGACTTCAGCTCAGCTTTCAACACAACTGAGAGTGGAACCCTACGTCTGTCAGGGCATTTTCAACTACCTGTGAGATAGAAGGTAGCTTGTGTGCCTGGAACCTTATCTGTCAGAGCCCCTATCCATCAGCACTGGGGTTCCTCAAGGCTGGACACTCTCAGTCCTCCTCTTCTCCTGCTACACCAACAAGTGCATCTCCAGCTATCATCAAGCAAATGACCCTAACAGGACTCGTTAGCAACACTGACTGCTAGTGGAGTCAAGTGGCTCGTCTGGCTTTGTGGTGCACTGAAAACAACTTGGAGGTCAACATGCAAAAAGCAGTAGAGATGAATGATACATTTCTGAAATAAGACATCTGTCCATCTCCCTTTGTAACTCAGTACAGTAAGTGATGTGGAGTCTGAGCTTCCTACACACCACCATCTCCACTGATTTCAAACTGGAGATCACAACAGCCATCATCAAAAACATTCATCAAGAGCTGCTTTGTATCAAAAACTCACCATGGACCCCACACACTATCTGTATAAAACCCTCTGCTCAGGTATTTGTTACTGCTTCAACAAAACCTGAACTTCACAACCTGTTTCCCAAAGATGGTTTTCCTTATAAAAAAAAAAAAAAAAAAAATTTAAAAAGTGCTGTACGTGATGTATGTGATCCGTTATTTGAACGGTATTGTACTAATTGTGTTGTATCATCTGAACCCCCCCCCCCCCCACTATTCAGATACAAAATAGCACTCACTTGAACAGGTGAACAAAGCACAGCAGAACAATCCTGTAAAAACACACACACACACACACACACACACACCATGGAAGATTTGACCTTGAAGGACGTGTGCCAGTAATGATGCGGAGGTTGTTTTTCTTATGTTACAGTGGATGGTATGTGAGCATTCACCTGTGTCTCCTGCTCTCTCTTCTCTTCTGTTTGCCCCTTTCTTAGCCTCGTTTGTCCATGTCTCTGGACTACATTAGAAAACCAGACAGTGTGACCCACAACTTGTATGCATGCATGTGTGTGTGTGTGTGTGTGTGTGTGTGTGTGTGTGTGTGTGTGTGTGTGTGTGTGTGTGTGTGTGTGTGTGTGTGTGTGTGTGTGTGTGTGTGTGTGTACCTTTGTATCTCCAGCACAAGACCCCCACGAGACCCAGCAGCAGGAGGAGGACAGCTCCCACAGCAGTAGTCATGAGAATATATAATAGATCACCAGCAGGGTTTTGGACATCTGAAGGCAAACGTTATGCAAATGTTATGTGTATTTGTGTGCGTATTAGTGTTTGTGTTTTTACACAGCATGCATTTTAATTGCTTTTTAAGATATTAGGAGACCATGTGGATATGCAGTAAATGCATGTTACCGTCAGTCAGAGTCTTTGCACTGTCAGTAGTGGAAGCGTCAGCTGGAGCCTTTGCACTTGTTTTGCCATCAAATCTTGATGTAAATTCTGTTGTTGAGATCCCTGGAGAGGAACATGTGTTTGTTAGCATAAGATGGTGTACTGCTTTAGTACTACTTGTGTTTGCAAGTTTGGCTACAGTACTGACCCATTATAAATGTGTATAGGAACATTCAGGATGGTTTACATTCGTGACACTAGTAGACATGTGATTGTACCTGAGGGGGGGGCAGGTGAACAAGCTCATCAGCGCATGTTTAAAAGTTTATTTAAAAACTAATTTTTATAATGAAGTGTTGACTTTCCAAGTAATGGTGTTATATTATAGAGTTAGCACTAATGCAATGGAATTATCCCTCTTGAGCATTGTGATACGGCCACAAAACAAATCAAATTATGTCAAAATAAAATTCCCAATGAAGTATTAGAAGTATTTAAAATATATATTTTAAATTTGTTTTGTATGTTGACCAAAAAGCTGTCAATGTGGTTGTATAGCCTGTAATTAGACTTCTGTGGTTGGGAAATACAGTTTTGCACTATCACTTTATTGACTGTCATAGTCAGGACACATGAAGAAAAATGCAATTTTCAGGTAAAACATGTCTTTGGACAATTGGAAATACATCTAATATTGGGTGAGATGAGTCAAAAACAGATCACTTCTGTCATTTTGTTATAAAGCGTTTAGTCAAACTAGTGTGACTGAGAAATAGTTTGATGCTGGTACTTCCTTAGGACACATGATTTTGGACTTGAAAGTTAATAAAAAATAACAATTTTGAGGTAAAACATATGTATTTGGACAACTGGGAGCACATCTAGTACAAGATGCTAAGTCAAAAACAGTGGATATCTGTCATTTTGTGAAGTAATACATTTTACATCAAATTTGTATTTTTCATAAATGTTGACATGTGCTGACTATGATATCAAAATGCCAGTGCAAAACAGTGTTTCCCCAACCACAGTAGTTTGAGGTTTCAGTTCACACAGTTCCTACTTACTGTTTGTGGATGGTCATAGTTAGGACGCATAACTCTTTAAGAAAAATGTCATTATGAGGTAAAATAGATAAAAAAGTTATTTGGACAACGGAACACATCTAGTACTAAGCAATGAATCAAAAACATGACATTTCTGTCACTTTGGGTGTATAAGATGTAGTGTGGCTGGGAAACAATTTTACACTGGCAGTTTATTGATACTGTCATAGTCCAACTATACACTTTAGAAATAACATGAAAGACAAAATGAGGGTCAGTGACATTATGGATTGTTTCCAGAAGATTAAGTCATAATATAAATCCCAGTCAAGTATTTTTAAAGTACAAGACCACTTTAACCACAAATACACCCCTATAAAAATGGATGAAATGTATATTTACCCTGGACTTGTTTTAGCTGTCCTTTTCCAAACAAACACCTACCAAGTGTAACGTCGACCGAACTCCAAGCACACTACAACACCCAACATGCCATTCGTCGCAAGGTCAAGGACTCATCCAATCATACACATTAATTCAGATCCTCATCACCAGAATATTGACAGCACCTGTTTTCTACTTCCCACCTCTTTAGACCTCACCAGCATTCTGAGGTATTGCCACTAGTTTCGACTGTGCATACTGAGCGTTATTTCCTTGATTGCTTTCCCGTGTTTCGACTGTGTTTTTTGCTCTCCAGACTACTGATTTTTTCCTACCCCGTTTGTATAGTTTGCTTGGTTTGTTATTGCTCTTTGGTTGTTGGACTCGGACTGTTTACCTGTATGATTTGGATTACCCCTGCCTTGCCTTTCCTTGTTTTGACCCTGGCCTGTTCACCCATCACAAAGTTGGAACAAAATAAATTTCTCTCTACATCCGCGAGCATCTGGCCTTACCTGTCCCATCACACCAAGCCACATCAGTGAGAAAACACTACCCAAGTGACCTGTAGCATTCATACTATGTCCAGTATATCAGCCTTTGATGGTCTAAGAGTGCTCTTTAGGTGTAACAGGTGCTACAGGTATAATGTAACACTAGTTTGCTAAAGTTCAGTTTATTTATGAGATTATCAATGCACTAAGAATATGGACCTAAGTTACTTACCTTTAAAAGTGAGTTTGATGTATAGTTGTTCATATTCCTTATGCATACAATCGTAATCTCCCTCATCTTCATCTGTCAGGTGTGATATGAGTAGAGAGAGATTTCCTGGAGCGTGAGCAGTACCTAGCTGAACTCTGTTTCTGTACTGTTCACTCTCACTGGAGATCACATCCCATGTTTTTCTTTTTGGGTGGTATTTCTTCCAGGTGAAACTCTCAGGTTTGGCAAGCAAATCTATGCAGCTGCAGGGTAGCAGTACTGAGTCTCCTGTGTGTGCAGTGATGTGTTTTGTCTCCCTGTTGTGTTCCAATACGCAACCTGTAGAAACACACCTTACTGTCAGACTCCACCACATTTGCTTGTTAGATTAATAAATATTTACATTAATATGATATGATTTTTAGCATTGTTCTAATGACATTCACTATCCTTATAACAATGATAGTTATAACTGAGTAATTTGGTTGCTCCATTTAGGCAACAATTTGAGCTTTGTTTGTTAATGCAGTTCACTTCATATAGGATACTGTAAGGGTTGGCACCAGGCCAAGGCCCCTCCGGCCACCAGAGGGAGGCCTCAAGTCAACCACACCACTAATCAGATTTAACACCCAACAGTTGGGTTAGACCTAATAAAAGCCCGATGACCCAGTCATTCAGAGCTGGTTGTTTGAGCCAAGCTCTTAGCTGGTAACTTCAGGTATTGAGATCCGTGAGCCTTCCTGCTACACCTCACTTCTTATCTGTGAGGGTGTTTGTGTTTTTACACCTCCCCTCTCCAGTTTTCCCTCTCGAGTCTGTCTCTCTCCCAAGGCTTCCCTTACCCATTCAAGTTGTTCCCTGTTTTCTGGTCTTGTTTGGGAAATTTTAGTTTGGTTTTCCTCAGTGCATCGGGCTTGCCATATCTTCCCGTTACGTCCTTTGTTCTCCCTTTTTCCATGCTTGGCATGGTGTTTAGTTTTTTTCCTTTTGTTTTACCTGATCCAAGATCTAACTGTTTTGGACAGGGGCCATCTTTGTTAGAGCGTGGCTGCTCACCCAATAGGCTATTGGTGTTATCACTTAGCTGAGCTGGGTTCAAGCCTGCCTTACATATATGTTCTTGAACTGTTTTACAGATCATCTTTCCTACAAAGGGCCATACTGATAGATACTTTGTTTCCCAGCATTCATACGTGACTCTACACTGGATCCTACTTTTCAAAGCCCTATTAATATGATCAGTTAATTATTCATGTTGTGTTTATGACCTGATTATATATAATCTTGCATTCAGAATGTGATTGTGTTTATTTTTGAGGGGGTGTGATGTTTGGTTGTTAGATTGTAGATTGTGTTGTGGTATTTTTTCATGGTGCTTTTATTACCCAGTTTGATTTTTTTTTTTTTTTAAACTACCCTTCAGGAATTTCTACTCAAGCTTACTGTGGCCTGCACAGTGTTGTATTACCAAAGCTTGAAGAGCTGAAGACAGACCTGGTAGCTGTGAAAGAAACACACCACCTAAAGGAGGCAGGTTATGGTGCGACTCATGAAGACATTGAAGACCCATATGAGGATGTCACCACAGATGCTTCAACAGATGATGAATTCTAGACTAGATCCTGTCCACTGCATTTGCCACATTAATTTCAAATCTGTATGCCTATATAATACATGTAATGACGTTTTTATCCTTGTCTCTTTGTAGCTAGGTTGTTTGGTTGGGTGTTCTTTATAGGCTATAAGAAAATTAAAAAATGTATGCTTACCTTATTTCTTTTCAGCAGTAATTAACCTTTGTGAAGATGTGATCAAAACGTTGTGTTATAAAACACATATTGGAATAGCCCCTGTAAAACCATGTGCAGGTTATTTTGGGGCTACAATCCTGCACTTTTTAAAAATATATTTTTAAAAAATAATAAACCATTTGAATCAGTAATGAATGGAGCATTTAATTCTGTTTGTCTAGTTTCTCAATTTCATAATATAAGCATATATTATGCAAGAAAGTGTTTGCATAACTGCGTAGCCTTAGTACTGAAACACCAGAGTAAAGATAAGCCGTTTTGTTGAACATTGTATTGTGATTAATAAGCCTAATTTTCAGTTAAAATTGTATAATTTCTTAAGAATTTATTATTATAGTTGTTGTTTAGGTTGCATTTTGATCCTTAATGAGTGTTCAAATGACTTTGGATTATAACGAATACAGAGTGAGTGAATTGTACCTATGTGGAATGATTACTAATTAATTAATATATAGTTTACATGTATAGGTTATATTTACTTTATTTATTTAGATTTTTTAATCTGAGCCTGATAACAAAATGATGGCATAAAGAGGGGGAAATTATTTTAAAATGTGATAGTGTGATTTCTGATATGAGACTATAATGTCATTTCAGCTGCACTTTTTTCATTGTTCTAAACAACCACTGAACAGAATTTAGCGCTCGATTATGTCAGAATTTGTGTCATTCTATTTCTGACCCCAGATCAGTTTACTGAGTGGATTTGCCGATGACGATCATTTTAGAGAAAACATCAACGGAGACTACAAACAATTCTTCACGCATAAGAGGTACTGAGGAACGAAAACAAAACGTAAGTAGAATTTAGTTTTATCTACAAAGGCAGATACTAAATATTTGAAAAGGGAATCGTATTATAAACATGTAGCCAATATGCGAATTTAAAATGAGAACACATTTTAATGATGGAGAACTTTTGACTGAACGGAGAAATAATTAACGGGCTGATAGTGAGCTCCCCGCCCCACTAGTCACGTGGTACGGCCCGCCGCCTGCAGTGGGAGTTCATGGTCTTGTGTGAAACCACGACTATGTAGTCACACACACCTGCACCGGGTTATTCTCCTAATGTCTGTGTGTGTTTAAACCCCGGTTGGTGTGTGTATCCCTGTCGGTCTGTGTTCTCGCTAATGTTCACGTACGTGGTGCACTTTATGTTTGTGTGTTCAACGTTGCTCATGTTCATCTTGCCTGTTTCGTGTGAGCGCCACTGTGTTCGTTATTCGTGTTCGTCTAATAAACGTCTGTCTACGTCAAGGGAGTTTGTGGGACCTGCGGCACTCGGGCCCTCACAGCTGTTTAATTGAACGGACCGCACAAATATTTTAAAATGCGAAATAAGTGAGTAGAGAATGAACTAACAAAAGGAAACCTTGATAAATAAAAGGGGACGTAGCTGAAAATATTCGGGTAACCGAACTCCATTAGATGAAATACGTTGACTGAGACAAGGGAAAGTGACTTATGGGCTTGTTTTAGAAAAACCTCTGTAAGACCACGAGTGTGGCCATTATGCACTGTCGCACAACAGACAACCTTTGTTTCACATTTATTAACATTTGTAGAAGAAATTGAGCTACGGGTGGCCATTTGTTCGGTTACATAATAACTGTATATAAATATATAAAGTCTACAGGCTTTGATTTCTCATTTCCATATAGAGATATGAAACTGGGGTACAAAGGTAATCCTGTGCACAAATGCATGTAAAATAAGCCTTGTTTTGTAGAAAACTGTGTTGTAATCAAAGCCTAATTTTCATTTCAAATTTAATTACTTCTTAGGACTAAATCTTTAATTCTTAAAAATTAAAGGTTTTTTTTAAATATCCAAAAACACATGCAAACTGTTTCAACTTTTTAAAAGAAACTAAACAGCTTTATTATCATTCAGTGCAGTAGAGCTTTCTTCTGCCCTTTCTAGATGCCAAGGGACAACTTCATTATTAATATTATTACCAGAAGCCAGAAGAGTCATAGAGACCCTGCTCCCATTGCTTGGTTTAAGCAACATTACTGTGCCAATCTGGGAGAAAGTGTAAGTGTCTACATCTTTTTTACTGCATCCACGGTTTTATTTATTTTGCCTTCACATTTTCCTGACTTGTACAGATGGCAATCCAAAATATGCTGTCCATTAGTGGAGTTTCCACTGCCCAGGTGGGGTCAATGGATGATTCATTTCCTTTACAATTCATCACTGATTATTTCTCATTTCTCACTCAAGAAACAGGAGGACTGTAAGGAGGTTCGTACCATCCGGAGCATAACTGCTGAACACATTATGATCATAGAGTCAACGGGAGAGATTTGTTCTTTGGACCACAGTGTACATGTAGAAGGTGCAGATGTACTTTCTTGCATAAATCTAGCTTTACATTAAGAACACACAGTAGGACATGATGTTTGCTCACTTTAAATATGTTCCTGTACTTTGTTATGTAATTGCATTTTTATTGATTTTTTGGGGAAAAAAACAACATCTGTAGATGTAAGAGAGGATCTGGGTGGAGTAGGGGAATCTATTACAGAGGCAGTCAAAGTGGAGAACACCCCAGCTGGTGAGTAGCATCAAAGCACCACATCAATAATCAGAGTTTACATACATCCACTCCATGGACACCAGTTTAAAAATTCTACTTTTATTTCAAATATAAAGGCTCAGAATGCAAGAAGTTGAAGAGAGTACGCATCTTCTTCAGACGAGCATGGCAGGCTATAAAAAGCACCTTGTCCTGTGCCAAGCGCTCCAACAAAATTAGCCCTACTCTTTAACTTTTCCCAGGTCTTTTTACCAATTTATTTTGTATTTCTTTTTTCCCTTCATTTTCCCCAACCTGTCTTTTCATTTTCTGAACATCTTTTGACTTTTTGATTTATTTCTGATTAATAAATTTTACTTCATGCAAATATTTTGTTTGTTTGCATTCTGGACCTTTTAATCATATTTTCATTCTAAAACCAGCCAGGTTATGATTCTAATTCAGCCAAATAAATCTTGAATGATTCAACTCACTTTAATAACATTTTTAGATTATCACATATATGTACAGTTTCATGTCACTCAGCATTAAGAGAAAATTTCACACTCACCTTTAGTGAGAGGAAGTACAGTAAAGAGAAAACACAAACTTAGCATCCTTGTCTCTATGGAAACACCACTGAACTCCCAGCACACACTGACAACTCTACACCTAGATCTCCACTACCACTGTGGACATACACTGACTCCAGAATTCTCACAGCATTACTTCATTACTCCAGACCCTAATGTCCACCCAGCAGAGAGGAACTGGGAACAAATGAACTTGGCCAGAGCTCTTATGTTTATTTTCAAGTTCACATCACCAGCTTTACGGAGACATACAAAACCACACACAGTGCCATCATGTCCTTTGACCTGTGAGGTCTCTGGTTGTTTCTTCCTTTGTGATGTATCCTACAATCCCACACTGACCATGATGCTGCATCTGTGAAACCATATAGGAGACACACATGCTCATTATAAAGCAAAGGGGGTGGAGTCTGATGTAGAGGAGAGAAACAAACAGACATATATTATCCCATCGCTCTTATTCTCAAACTCCTCTTTCTAAGTTTATAGTTTTAAAATGCAGTTTATAGAGTTAATCACCTCAAAGCTTGCGCATATACAAATTTTTGCACTACTTTTTCATAGCTTGATATATTTTAGGTTTGCACTGTCTTATGTTGTCCTGTGTACTTAATATTTTATTCATTGTATCAAATTTGTTTTATTGGTAAATATACTTTGAACTATTATGCACTGTCACTACAGAATGCTGTGTGCTTTGTCTTCAGAGTCTATAAGCATGCAAACATACACACACACACACACACACACACACATTTAAGAATTTATAGATAGTGAGAGGACCTGCTTTTTGTTTGGTTTTTCAGTTTCCACATCACAATAATTTCTTTTGACCATTGCTTATGTAGAAAAGTTCTTTAAGATTTTTTGTGAGTAATATGAAGTTCTGAATTTACTGAATGAGTCAAAAACAATAAGACACAATAAGAACCTATTTGAACTTTGATAAACTCTGTTAATCAGCCTTTGAACATAGACATGGTTTGGGTAGTACATGAGCAGTCCCTTTTCTCAGTGAAGTACTGACATCTCTTCTCACAGTACACAATATTCCCCAAATTATCAGTAACCATACCAGTCCTACACATACTAAACCTGTTTTGTACTAAATTAAATTCAAACTAGACCTGCCATTGAGAACACACTGGAGCCTAGTTCTAGTTTTAGTCTGTGTTTAAAACATCATCCTTTATCCCAATTTCACGTTAGAATAGACCCAGCAGTCAGAGTTGTGCTGTTTTGATTATTAAACTACACTTTACCGAATAAAAGTAGTATTTTGTACTATTTCTAGCTAGAAACCACTGATAAGCCTGTCATGGCATAAGGCAAGAAATAGACTAGAAGGAAACTGAGCTTGTGAGTGTGTGACCATAGTTTAGCTGCAGAGGGACAGAAGCAACACGGTTGTCACTTCTGGTCTAAAATGGGCTTTAGACTCTGATCTGGTACCCACTGCCCACTGGTTGGAACTGTGAGAAATGAAACCGCAGCAGACGTCAGACATCCTGAGCTCTCAGACCAGAACAGTCTCCTCCTTTTTCTGGGGTGTTCATAAGGTGTTTTGAGACCAAAATGTTTATTGACTTTAAAAACTGCACATATTCACATTAAAATGCATACACATATCTAATACTTTTCTACCACAATTTAGTCCACAAACCATATTTTTCTCACACCACTAATAGATTAAGAACACTGCTGTAAAAGAGGAGCCTGGATGTTATATTTGATGTATTCACTGAGCTGAGTTATTTCATGACACAAGTATTTACATGAAAGTAGGGTCATACACTGACCATGACTGCAGACATTAGCATTAGGGTATTTATACAGCAGGAGACAAACAGGGAATATCTGGGAACAATTACTGGGAGGGGTAAGAGACAAAACTCACATGAGACACCATAATCAGTACGGGTGGGCAACTGTGTTTCATCCACCCTCACCCTCAGCACTTTAGCTCCCCAGGGTTGTGTCCTAAGCCCCATGCTCTACTCACTGTACACCTACGCTGTGTGGCCACTTCCAGCTCTACCATCAATGCCAAGTTTGCTGACGATACTGTCGTCATGGGTCTGATCTCGGACAACGATGAGAGGTCCTACCTGGAGGAGATTAAACACCTGGAAAACTGGTGCCAGGAAAATAATCTCCTCCTAAACGTCAGCAAGACAAAGGAGTTGATTGTGGACTGCAGCAAGAAGCAGGAGCGGCACTACCAACCTGTTAGGATTAATGGAACCACGGTGGAGAGAGTAGACAGTTTCAGGTACCTTGGAGTTCACATCTCGCAGGACCTGTCCTGGTCCCACCACACCAACTCCCTGGCATGCACTATTGAGAGCATCCTCACATGAGTCTGGTTTGGGAACTGCACCAAGCAAAACAGACAAGCACTCCAGAGCATGGTGCGTTCAGCAGAGCGGAACTTCATATGGAACTTCCTGACCTGTAGACCACCTAATACAAGTGGTGCCAGACCAAGGCTAGGAGGATTGTGAAGGAATCCACCCATCCCAACAATAGGCTCTTCTCTCTGTTGAGGTCAGGGAAGCGCTTTTGCTCCCTGAAGACCAACACAGAGAGACTGAAGAGGAGCTTCTTCCCGCAGGCCATTTGGGCCCTGAATCAGGCCAACTGATGGAACTGAAGGGACTACTCTGTGTATGATGTCCACAAACATCATAAAACAAAACAAAACAAACAAACAAAAAAAAAACTGTGAATTGTAAATTGTAAAAACTGGAAATTGTACATTGTATATATGCATAGTATACATCCTGTCTTCATTCATCATAACATATTTATTTATTCATTAAACCACTCTCCATTACCCTGTATCTCTCCTCAGCCATGGACAGAGCAGTTACATAAAGCATTTCACTGCCAGTTATAGCATGTATGACTATGTACGTGACAAAGAGTCTGAGGTCACATGTGTCAGGCCTCTGCTACCAGGCCAGTGTTGAGAGATCATTCCTGAGCCCCCCACCCCCACCCCCCCAATTAAATTAAATAAATAAACATATTTAATAAAGCCATATGTGCAGAGCATGACTAGCCTGACTGTGTACTGCTTTCCCAGTGGGTTTTCGCATTACACACACATACTTACTCACACAGTGACTATGTTTTCACTGGCTTATCATCAAGAGAAAAAGGATGTGAGTTTTGCCTACCACATGCTCAGTGTCTCCATCGAGGGTTGGCCGGATAACGTCAGATAACCTCAGATAATCTCAACCAAAACCCTAGTACCATGCTATTCTTAATCAGTTCAATAACAGTGTTTTTATGAGGAACTCCATCCTTAGAAATTATATTGTAGCCTTGCATTATTCAATTCCATAGAAATGTATTTTTATAATGGGTTTCTCAGCAGGTGTTATCACAAGGCAACAATTACATAAATCAGCTTTAAGAGATCGAGAATCCAGGCTCATCCTCTTCTGTTCGACACGGGATGGTATGATCATTATAGTTCCCTAATATACACACCCTTGTACGTGGACATGCCTAATAATTTAGTCTCTCTTTCTGCTGAGGTTCACCTACCCCTGATGTCATGATGTTATTGAGCCTACACCCGTCTCATCTGCCATGGCTACTCCCTCCACCCACTGATGTCCCCTGTTGTAGCCCACCACACCTCCACCCCAGCCAACTAATTCTCCGTTGCCTTTGATGGACATTCTCTTGTGGGATGGGTTTCGGACATGTGCACACATTTGGACAAGACTAAGACCTCTAGAGAACCAGACTAGACATTAACTGCTTATTTTTTCATTTTATTATTATTTATTTATTTTTCTCATAAAATTGTTACTAAATTATCATTGTGGTGACCGTTGTTGGCCAGAGGAGGATGGGCTTTGATTTTATAAGGTGTGTGGGTCTAGTTATTGATGTGTATACATGTATTTGTGTGTTTGTGTGTGTGTACTGGTATATGTAAATACCTCTTTCCGTCCAGTAGGATGAGTCCCAGCAGCAGAAGGACAACACGAATGAGGATAGAGTAGTACTGCCTGTGAGAGACATTTTGGGAAATATTGCCACTTGTATTGTCTGTGCATTGTCTATGCTGCTATGTTGCCACTGTTGGGCCCCTGAGCAAGGCCCTTAACCTACAATAGCTCAAATTGTCATAACTGTAAATTGCTTTGGATAAAAACATCAGGTAAATGTTTTATCTGATTGGATCTCTGAACCATTTCTGATTTCTTACTTCTATTTTTTGCCCCTCTTGGATTTGTCTGCCTGGATATTTTGTCTCTCTAGATTTTGACCTGGACTGTAGCTCATCTCTGTGATGCTCCCTGGCTCTGTTTATCCTATAGTACAGGCTCTGACCCTTGCCTGTGTTTTGACCGTGGTGGATTATCCTTTTCAGATTAAAAAACCATGTTTAATTTTATCCTCGAGCATCTGGATTTCTCTGAAACATCACAGTGTCACTGGAGTGAATGTGACATTGTTCCTCAAAATCCCTACTGAGCCAGTTAGTGATTGACTGATTACACCATGAAGTTCAGAGCTGGATCACAGCAGAGCTTAAAGCCCATGAATTTCAAAAAGTAGCATGGTCATGTGTATGTGTGTGTGTATCTGCATGAGCTGTCCAGTTTTCCTGACCAAGTGGACCAAGAGCTGCATCATATACAGAATGAACAAGTGAGGAATAAATAACACAAACAGAAATAAACAAGTGAGCACATTTCACACATAGTACCCAGTGCACCCAGATTAGCAATACATATATGAGGAGGAAGAGGTGCATGCTGGGAATTCTCACATCTGTAAACTGGTAGCCATGACTACAGTGACATCAGAATAACTTAGGACTAAATAAGAAAACAGTATTTAACCTGGAGTCACTGGAGTGAATTTATGCTGCTAGAGTCATTTAGTGATTGACTGATTAAACCATGAAGTTTAGAACTGGATAATTGACACTGATGAGGATTTGGAGACTGTTTGACAATCTTCATGGGTGAGTGAAAGACATAAATATGTCATTCACACACCACTCAGAGGAACAGCACAGCGGAATTTTAATTAAACTCACAAACCCAGAAAGGAAGCATGTGTGTGTGTGTGTGTTTGTGTGTGTGTGTGTCTGTGTGTGTGTGTGTGTGTGTGTGCGTGTGTGTGTGTGTGTTGTGGATAGAAGTTTGTCAGAGTTTCATTTGAATTCACTTCCTCTCCAATATAAGTGTACTTGTGAAGTCATTCAGTAGACTGTATTGAAGAGTGTACGGTGTGTATCAGCAGTCCTTCTGTAGCTGTGTGTAGTGTGCGTGTAACTCAGTAAGAATGCAGGTGTGTGTTTATCTGCTCCTTGTGCTCCACGCTGCTGATGGTGAGTGTTACCTTCTCTCTACAGGTGTTGTCATACTCATACGTTCATTTGCACAAAGGTATTTATATCTGGGATCAGCTGAGAGTAGCAGCTCACCACTTATCCCAGATTCGGTCTATCGACTAAGAAATGTTTGAAATCAAATTTTTGCCTCTTTAGTTTAGAACAAAAGCTGTTAAATCCTAATGTTGCTAACAAACACTGGAAGTCAACAGCAACTCAAATATAGCCTTCGTAAATACATGACCACAAACATTTCTCAAGCTGATCAAACCACATGTCTCCCAGACTAGTCCGTGGGTCGTATAACTGTGAACTAGACAAGTGAAGAAACACGTCACCGGGAAGCGACCTGGATGAGGTTTGAGGACATGTAGCTCGCTATCTGACTTATTTACAAATCCTATTAGCTATCTTTGCTGTTGGCAAGTAAATTTGCTTCTTCGCCGATCTTTCCCATTAATTGGCACTGAAATCTGCGCTGTGGTTCGGCCCGGTAGAGAGGAACCGGTGCTAATTACTTGTTAATTGCTAATTAGTTACTTCAGACCAGCATAAGGTAGGAATTGTAGGGACATTACTAAGACTGACAAAGTTAAGAAACAGAGTATTGTCACTCTTACAAGAATCATTTTGCTCTATAAGACATTACATTTATAAAAACAATTTTTTGTTGTTGTTGTTTTATTTATGGTTTGGTATGTGAAATGTGCTCACATGTTTATTTGTGTTTGTGTTATTTATTCCTCACTTGTTCATTCTGTGTATGATGCATCTCTTGTCTGCTACCCACTTCTGTATCCAGCTGCCTGTGACAGAGGTCACACCTCATTGTGGTTGATTGTATATGTGGTACAGTCCTTTACATGTGGTGTATGATGTATGTGTTTGGTGCTTCTGTGTGTTTTACTAAGTGGGAAGTGGGGGTGGATTTGGTGGAGAGGCTACAGTGAGTTCTGATCTCATGAATTCTAACATATCCATCAAATCCAGGACAGTACTACTCTATACGACCATGGAGACCTCATGAGGGGCAGAGCTCACTACCTACAGGATAAAGAGTTGGACTAGTGTTGAATAAATACGTTTGGCAAGACAACTGGTCCAGCTCCCATTCCTTATGGACCATATATGGAATCTAATCTGTAAAATATCCCGTTTTGAAAATCCCTGTTTCTCTGATGTCATGAGAACCAGCTCATTTACTTATCTCCGCCTCTTCGGCCTACAGCAGTTTAACCTCTACCACTTACTTTGCAGTTTTCAGACATATTTCAGCTCTTATTGCTTTTAAATGAAGCACAATACAGGGCAGCCAATCAGAACAGAGCTCATTTATCTTACATCTTAAAGGCACAGCAACAGGAACTGTCTGTTTAATTCTTAGGGATAAAGGGAGGTTAGAAAATTGTTGTGTAAAACTGAATTATTAACTGACTTTTTTTTGGAAGATTAAGCCAAACAAACATTGTAAGAGGACACCAAAGAAAACTATAAAATAAAGGATAAATGTAGGATATGCGCCCCCTCTAAAGACCTTTTGGTGTATTTGGTGAGATGGGAAGGTGAGTGGCTACAGCTACAGCTGAGGAAGCACCAGGGGCTCCTGTCTGGGTCTCACTGGGCAGCCATATAGAGGGCAGCTGTGTACAGCACAGGTTCTGAACCTGGCTGAAGGGTGCCAGTTCAGCACCTTGGACAGCAGTCAGACTGTGGTATTGGTCTACAGCTCTGAACACGTTTTACTAAAGTCGGTCCATAATCAGTCCTTTTAATGAAATCTGCATGTCTAAGTACAAACCCAACTCTAGGTAAACCTCTATATCCTCTCTTGGAAAGATGGAAACAAAAAATGAGAAAAAAAAATCTAAGTATTAGCCATTAGATTAGAACATATTATTCCATCACTGATACACCCTGATCAAACCAGTTTCATCAAAGGTTTCATTCAACCATTAATATGGTAGACTACTTAACTTAATGCATTACACTTCACTCCACATATTACAAAATGCTGTAGTCATAGGATGCAGAGAAGGCCTTTGATAAAGGAAACTGGACGTTTTTCTCCTCACAGTGCGTAAAATCTTTTAACACCACACCTAAGGCCACAGTAAGTACTAATGTAATGCATTCTGTAAAATCCTTTATACACCAAAGGTCACGATCAGTGCTAATATAATAACATCACAAAATGTCACAAAGCACAAAGGCACTAGGCAAGGATGCCCACTCTCCCTATTTTTCTCTAATTTATACATATATTTATTACTATTTTGATGTTTTTGGTCATTTTTTCCAGTTTTTATTTTACTTTGTTGTTGTTACACTGCAGTGCACACTAGCCCACAGCCTAAATTAGTTATGTTACAGATATTCACCATCATCAAACAGTTGTTAAATAGATTTTGACAAAATACCAAAGAGAAAGGAGAGAAAAAATTTATGCTTCCTGTGATAACTGTTGGGTTGTGGGGACATTGTACTGTCCACCTCCAAAGTGGTCTTTAGATGGCTGCCATTATCAGAAACTGTTGTAATTAGCAAATGTGTTTAGTGATGGTCCTCACAGTCACAGTCACAAAGGAGTCACAGAGCCACGCTGGACATAAGGAGCACAACCCCATGCTGACTCCTTTAGTGGTTCTGTCTCAGTGGTGGCTCTCATAGCTTCTCTTAAGTAGTTTTTACTTAATAGTATGAAAACTACAACATGATCATAGACTGCTGCATTCACCTGTACTTCATTAATAATATGAACGTTATCAGACCATCCTCATGTTTACCTGATTAAATGATCAATCTTTATTTTGATCAGCATGTAGTCTAGAGGTCTTCCTGTCTGATCTCTCTAATATTTGCTAAGCTACACATTCAGTTTGGTCCTCTGATCACTAAGTGCAGGAGTGAAATGATGTGACCAAACAGTGCTGAGGGGGATCACTGTGTAGCACTACTTCTTACTGCAGGATCACTTTACTGAGGATGGGGACTGAACACTGGGAAGCTCAGGAGGAAGTGATGACACTAGAAAGACAGTTTCACTGTTAGATTTAGTCTGTATGTGAGAGAGAAAGAAGTGGAGGAATAATTTATTTTGCACTTGAACACACTTCCCCTCTACTGTGGATATTAGTGGGTGGAGAATTTCAGTGGAGTTCTACTGAGAGAGTTGTAGAGTTCCAGGTCATAGTTGTATGGTGATTCCCACAGACAGACTGTAGTCTGACCTGCAGTTTTCAGAGCATTCAGTACACTGTAGTTTTGTAGAGTGTATAAGATGTGTAGCAGCGTTACTGCTGTAGCTGTGTGTAGTGTGTTGTGGAATGCAGCTGTGTTTTTATCTGCAGATGTGTTTTTACTTCCTTTTTGGAAATGATGTGCAGACGAAGTCCTGTGAAGCGTTTGAGGTTCTTCCTTATTGTACTGCTAAATGATTCGAAGCTTTGGAGCATTGAAAGCTGGTGAGAAAACAGCGACACCTGGTGGTTCTCAGAAATTACTGCAGCCATTGATTCAAAACTGCGCAGAACTATGAACTATACAACACTCCATCATCAAAAAAATAATGATCAGTAATGATGTTTAGTAATTAAATTCTGCAGTAATTTGTTTAAAATCATTGTTTCCCTTTTTATGTGAAAACATAGTACAAAACTATACTGGGAGACAACAGGTTGACGTTATGAAACATTTACCCTCCCTTTTGGGTTCTATAATTTGCACATTTCCAATTTTTTAATAAAAAGATAAAGCTTCCAAGTTATAGGAGAGTGCCAAACCTATGAAACAGTCTCAACGTCATCCTGTGTATCTGTGATGTTTGAAGCTTCAAACAAGATTAGTCACATGTTATTAGTAACTTTAGTGGTAATGTTAGTGGTAATAACTTTAGTGGGGAGGGAGAGAAGGAAGGAGGGAGGGAGTGAGAGGGAGGCAAAGACAATCTATAATCAGTATAATCAGACATTTAAATCATATAACTTGATGGTCATGCATCCATCATACCAACATCTATTGGGAAATCTCTTAGTGATTTCCAGTACCATCATCAGTTGGCTGGTACCATCAGTACCATCAGGTGACTGGACCTGCAGCAATTAAGTATGTCATATATAATAATTAAGTATGTCATATATAATAATAATAATAATAATAATAATAATTATGTCATATGTAATAACAGCCATTTTACATGTACTTGTGAGAGAGAGAGAGGAAGAGACTCGACCCAGGAGCCCCTAATTCATTCACTCCCAAAAAGAGAGAGAGAGAGAGAGAAAGGGAGAAATGGAGAGTGAAGGAGGGAGGGGGAGAGAGAGAAAAGGAGGGAGGGGGAGAGGGAGAGATAGAAAGAAAAAGAAAAAAAGAAAAATAAGAGCAGAGAAGAGTCTCCTCTCACAGCTGGTGCTGTTCATTAACACACACTAACACTAACACATCAGGACCAGTCCGAAGTACAGTCAGACCAAACCAAATTATTACACTTCACAAACTAAACTACATCACCCACTGGAACACAAACACAAGCACAAAGCAAAATGCAACGTTATCTGGCCCTAAAACGTCAGTACACTGTAGCAGACGACCTGTACACAGTGACTGACATTAAACACAGAACCACGTTGACAAAGTCCAGACTCAGAGAACACAGCCTGGCCGTCCAGACCAGCCGATATAAATGTCATGGCTGCCCAGAGAACAGAGACTCTGTCAGCAATGTAAATATGATACTCTAGAGACAGAGCTGCACTTCCTCACTGAATGTGAAAAATTCATCCAAATATGGCAAATTTATTTTACAAAATCTGAGACGGTCCACCCCAACTTTAAGTGTCTGTCTAACACTGAAACTGCCCATCCTACTGGGCGAAAAGAAGGAAAGCAGCGCTTTAGCTGGGTGATGCATATCTGCCTGCCATAAGATGAGGGACAGTGATTAACCCACCCAAACACACACACACACACACACACACACACACACACACACACAAACAGACTATATTACCCAGTTTATAAAAGTTACCTAACTATTTATTATTATTAACTATTTATTATTATTAACTATTTATTATTTTCCATCCTTATTATTTATTTCTCTTTCTTTTCACTTCTTCCCTTTTACTTCTTCCAATTATTATTATTTCAGACCAATTACAGTTTCTCTTCAAGTTCTTTATCATAACAGAATTCTTAATTTCCATAATTGCAAAGGTTGTAATGTTGTGTAATGTTCATGTTATAATGCTGCTTTGGCAATACTACAATACTATAGTGGTATATGGTCACGCCAGTAAAGCTTACTGAACTGAAATGCACTGAGAGAGAGAGAGAGAGAGCGAGCCCTGCAGCTTCAGACGTCACCAAATGGTTATAAGACATTCAGTCCATCGACTACCAATGGCGGTAACACGCATTGGTTTAAATTAAAGAGTGTGGGGCAGGATGCAAGCGTGACTTAGCCTGGTGTGATGTGTTTTTTTTTTTTTTTTTAATGAAAATGAAAGCACACATGAACATACTGTGCTAATGTTGCATACACAATGTCATACAAGCGATTAAGGCAAAATAACTGACATTAGGGGTTGTACAGGATTGGGCTTTATAGGGTAAATAATGAGGGTGAGACTAGACCCAGGCGACGGGGGTAAGTGAAAGGGGAAACACAGGACCCCTGTGTGAGGGCATGAACAACACAAAGCATGTGGAGGAACAAAAACAAACAAAGGAGCACATGGGGAGGAGGATGGTGGTGAGAGGTGTTACAGTAGCACCCACACCCCCCTTAACACGGGGCTCCTGTGTGATGGTGGTGAGAGGTGTTACAGTAGCACCCACACCCTCCTTAACACGGGGCTCCTGTGTGATGGTGGTGAGGGGTGTTACAGTAGCACCCACACCCCCCTTAACACAGGGCTCCTGTGTGATGGTGGTGAGGGGTGTTACAGTAGCACCCACACCCCCCTTAACACGGGGCTCCTGTGTGATGGTGGTGAGAGGTGTTACAGTAGCACCCACACCCTCCTTAACACGGGGCTCCTGTGTGATGGTGGTGAGGGGTGTTACAGTAGCACCCACACCCCCCTTAACACGGGGCTCCTGTGTGATGGTGGTGAGGGGTGTTACAGTAGCACCCACACCCCACTTAACACGGGGCTCCTGTGTGATGGTGGTGAGGGGTGTTACAGTAGCACCCACACCCCCCTTAACACGGGGCTCCTGTGTGATGGTGGTGAGGGGTGTTACAGTAGCACCCACACCCCCCTTAACACGGGGCTCCTGTGTGATGGTGGTGAGGGGTGTTACAGTAGCACCCACACCCCCCTTAACACGGGGCTCCTGTGTGATGGTGGTGAGAGGTGTTACAGTAGCACCCACACCCCCCTTAACACGGGGCTCCTGTGTGATGGTGGTGAGGGGTGTTACAGTAGCATCCACACCCCCCTTAACACGGGGCTCCTGTGTGATGGTGGTGAGGGGTGTTACAGTAGCACCCACACCCCCCTTAACACGGGGCTCCTGTGTGATGGTGGTGAGAGGTGTTACAGTAGCACCCACACCCCCCTTAACACGGGGCTCCTGTGTGATGGTGGTGAGGGGTGTTACAGTAGCACCCACACCCTCCTTAACACGGGGCTCCTGACGTGCATAACAGTTGACAAGGGAGCCCGAGCCCGGCGTCACACAGCAGGGTCTGGAGAACCTGGACAAGGACAGGTGGGAAAGGAGGAAAAAAAGGGGCAAGTCCATCGGGTGAGGGGTGGAAACAGGACTTTGTACCACAACCAGAGACCTGACAGCAGGCTGGACAGGAGACGACTGGGTTCCAGCTTGGGCAGTGGGATGGACGGGAGCCCGGCTGAGAGTAGGAGCACGGGATACGGGATAACAGGAACCCGAACCACAGCTGGGATTGGGACAGTTACAAAGACAGGAATGGGGACAGACAAAGGCAGACACTGGGATTGGTAGAATAACAATGAAAGATTGTCAGTTCCAGTACAACAGAGATGTTACAGGAGGTGAAGTGGGCGGCTATGCCGGGAGAGAGAGAGAGAGAGAGAGAGAGAGAGAGAGAGAGAGAGAGAGAGAGAGAGAGACTAACAAATGCCTGGAACTCCAGTGCACACTGACAAAACAAGTCCAACAGCTTCATTCTAAACCTACTACTACAATAACATCTGAAAATGGTTAAAAGACTACAAATGTAGTCTTAATGACATTGACAATGTCAACTTTTATTAATTACTAATAATATTATCAATATTAATCAATATCAATATTGTCAACTCTCAATCAAGTATAATGCCAAAATTTGTAATTTTAGATTGTAGAGATACAGAGACTCATTCATGCTCCATCCTCTTTGTTTTTGTGCCAAAAAAAAATGTATATTGAATGCTTGTTATAAAAATCATACAATATAATATTAAAAGTGACAAATAATACATCAAATTTTAATTCTGCTTCCTACATTCCCACATGCAGGAAATGCAGACAATTCTCCAGTATACACACGTCATGTCATTTTATCTGGTGCGGGGGGTTTACTGCTGTTGATGGGATTAGGAGGAGTCATCTGCTGGAGATACAGAGGTACACACACACACACACACACACACACACACACACACACACAAACACACTCCTATTCAAGTTCACAGACAATTATAACAGGTCTCAGTGTGAAGTTCTCTGCACAATATTATCCAGTAATAGAGACCTCTGCTCACCTGGTAGACAGGTAGTGCACAGTGCTGATAACACACCGTCATGGGTTTGCTTCCCAGAGAGCACACATACTGATAAACATGTGAGATGCTCTTGATGATAAAACCTATATATAAATAAATACATACATATCTGTCCATCTCACACTGAGTTAATTTTGTAGTTCAGAGACGTGAACAGACAGTGAACAGAGAGGGACAAACAGGACAGAGGAGAGATCAGCAGACACAGGTGGGTGTCACACATCCATGTTATAATATCAGTGAACTCTGATTCAGTGCACAGATCTGTTCTACAGTGTCAGAGCTTGGATTAGTGATTAGTTTCTGCACGTTAAGACCCAGTGAAAGTTATGCAGGTACTGGTGAGAGGTCATGTGTTTCTGAAAGTATGGAAAAACTTTAAGGGCCTTATTCTTGTGTGCACAGAGAACTTCACTACAGTCTTTACTGCAGTGCACACAGTCGATTCTGATTGCTAAATTATGACAGACAGTATGACATCATCTAATATGCTGTAGTTTAGCAGAGCAGTTAATTGTTTAATATTCTGTAGTTTCACAGAGTAGTTTTATTTGCCTAATGTGCTGTAGTTTACCAGTGGCTTTTCAGCAGTCATTCACTTATGACTGTTGCAGCTAGAGATATTAAGCATTGCATGTGTGTGTGTGTGTGTGTGTGTGTGTGTGTGTGTGTGTGTGTGTGTACGCTATATGCTTGATGATGACTTTATTATGATCACCTGCTCTATAGCAGTACCTTTATGCTACTGGGCCTTTTTAGACACCTCACTGCACTCAGAAGTAACTTCTGAATCAACCAAAGTAGTAGAAAAGTGCCAGAAAGGTTAGAGGGATGAGAGGGACAGGAGATAAACATCCTAACAGGTCATATCAGCGTCATGCAAAATGGTTTATCAAAAAGGTGTCATTTTATTAGAATCCATGAACAACATGCACAGAAGAAACAGCCATGTAGATACACGTCTCTGTGACATACCATATAAAAAGGTGTGAACAAACAGTCTGGAAAATGAATCTGCTGACTGATAAACGGCATATGTCAGGTTTCGTAGTTTCTGCAAGTAGGATTGTGTATCATTTGGATTTTTTTCTGATGTCATTGCTAAAACAATACTTTTAAAATTGAGCAAGTACCTAAATTGTGCCTGAATCAGTGCTAAAAAACTAAAGTCGACTAAAGTTTTTTAATTGTATTTCTTTTTTATTTGACTATTCACTACCTACTAGCTAACAGTAGTTGTCTGCTGGCCTTTAACTAGTGATGACCACGTGACATGCAGTAACGCTTTTGTTACCTGTAGTGTCTGTTTCAGAGCACCAGAGGGGAAATATTTTAATAGACAGCTCAGGCATTTAAAGGAGTATTTAGGTGAAAAGTCTAATTTACATTATTTTTCCCCTTAGACAAAATTATTTTGAGTGCAATTCTGTTTAAGTTTGCTAACAAACATTGGAGGTCATCAGCAACCCAAATCTAACCTTCATAAATACATGCCCACAGATGACTCTCAACCAGCTCAAACTGCATCCAGATCTTAATAAAGGTCTCACAGACTAGTCAATGTGCAGTATGACTCACTGTGAACTAGAAAAGTGAATAAACTCGTCACTACAATCGGGATGAGGTTTGAGCAGGTTAAGAAAGCTTTGTGGACATGTAGTGATCTAACTTATGTATGAAGACCATTATGTACTAAGGTTATACTTGGGTTGCTGTTGACCTCCAGTGTCCAACTTAATTACAACGACTGTTACCTGCTGTTGCTGTTGGCTTCCAGAGTTTGTTAGTAACATTAGCAGCTTTTGTTTTAAACTAAAGGAGCAAAACATGTCTTGGCCATCCGGGGAAAAGGAAAATAATGTAATTGCTGGCCAATCCCTTCATGTAACACCGACATGAGGCAAGAAACCTTTGGGCTATATACAAAATAGCTTACTACATACTGTATGCTGCATACTGGACTCATTATATACGGTATACTGTTTACTGTTCCCTGTAGTAGTATAATGCATAATATCCAGTGTGTAAAAAAACACAAACCATACTAAGAGGTCACGCGAACGTATGAAGTTCTACCCACTTGTGATTTACCACCACCGTTGCATGATGAGATGCAGTACACCACGGAGACAGGCCTGGTCACGTACTGGATTATTTCGCCATAGCAGTACGTCATCTGGGTATATTTTGCGTACTGGAAAAATTCATTTTGGTCTGACTAGTTTTCAAGATCTTTTCAGTAAGCACTCATTAACTAAAGAAAAATTGATCAACACACATTTATCATTTGTATTAAAAAGGGCAGGTGATGTATGTATGTGGTTACTCTCCTCAGCCACTTTATTAGGATCACCTTTACACTACATCGTTATCTGCTAGCTGCATTATATACCTGTGTGCAGTTCCTCAGGCTTGTGTATAAACTTCAGACACACTGCTTTTCTTGTTACACACTCATCCATGCCCTAAAGACACTACCACTGCAGAGACACTTGTTTGTTAAGAGTGGTCTACCATCCAGGTAGGATCCATTCAGCAGTGCTCCTGTGGTCACACACTAAACAGTGGTGCACACCTGTAAGACATGTGCACATATTAAATTACAGACTGCAGGTCTTTATTAAAGTGGCTGGTGAGTGTTTAAATGTTTGTGAATGTATAAAACAGATTACACACACGCTTGCATAAATTATATTTACATGTGCATTTATGGATTAAATGTATATTACAATTAACACCTCTGCAATACAATACATTTATTGTATTAACACTTGTATTAATCCACTCAACAGTGTGTGCATTATTCTATATGTATGTGTGCTAATATTTTGTAATTGTGATATTTTCTGCAGGATGATGTGATATATTCTACTGTAGCCCATATAAACACCACCAGACCAGCACCCAGAGCAATGGATAATGGAGATAATACAGAATATGTCAATATCAAACTAAATTAACAAACCTGAACACACACACACACACACACACACACACACACACACACACACACACACACACACACACACTCTTTTATTGTATGGGAGCCAATGAACTGTTATGTTCTTCTGTCTTGGTTTCAGTGCTGTCTTTGTATAATTTGCTGTATCTATTGGTAATTGCTAATTAACTGCTAATTAGTTATTTCAGGTGTGGTTTCAGACTGGCATAAGTTAGGAATTGTAGGGGGAGGACTAACAGTGACAGGGGCAGGACTAAGACTGATAACATTACAGTGTAGCCACTCCAAGAACCAGAGTACTCGGGTTTTATTCCTCTTGATTTCATCTTCTACTTGGGAAAGGAGGCTAACTGCTAAATCTAAATGTTAAACACTGTAAACGTCAATTAAAATTTTCTCAGTCTGCAACTATAATTGTGACTCCTACAAGTATCATTTCCTACAAGTATCATATGTCTGTACAATAATAAAAACAATTTATTATGTTTTATTATATTATGGATTTTTTCAGCAGAATGTTTTTTCTTCATTTTATTTGTGTATCTCTGTTGAAGCATTTTTGGATATTTAATCTTTAAATTGTAGCACATTTTTATGTTAAGCAGGTCATTTTATAGTCAAATGCCGTCCCTTGTCTGTACGCATCACTTCCACTGTGAGAGTCTATTGCTGTTTCATAAATAAAGAGCCAAAGCAGGACAGAGAGTTGTGGTTTCTGTTTATACCCACTGATGACCACATACATCATGAAGGTGTGTGTGGTGCAGTTCACTGACAGCAGTTGGATGTCACTGTCTGTTACTTTCTCTTTAGGACCGGGGTTGAACTCCAAAGTAGAGCAGATGGTTCTGCAGAATTGTACACAGTGTGAAACCAGATCAGTGACATGGAAACAGTCTCACTCAGACTCGAGCAAAAACACCAAATGTGAAAATCACCTTTTATCCCAAACAGGTGACTCTGGTCCAGTTCTTGGTGTGAAAGGGTTCATATGTAGGCTGGTCATAGGAGGTGGTTGCTTAGCGCAGTAAAGCTGCGTTGAAAAGGTTCTGCAAAGTGAATTTATTTTGCTGTTGTAGCTGAGGCAGTTGGCTTCCTACAGCTTTATATGACATTATTACCTATATAGTTATACTAAAATATAAATATTAGGAGTGTAATGGTTTTCATCCCAAATCACCCCATACACATTACAGTTCACTGTATGCAGTCATACGGAGAGTACACGGTAGCCTAAGTGTGAAGGCTGATGAACATAATGTGGAATCAAACTTCACATCTGCGATTTCCACTCCAAACCTTAAGATGTAATCTATTAGCAAGTTAGCAACATGCTAGGCTAAATGTAGCTCAAGCACGTTAGTGACATTTACTGAATCATTAACACTATGACCTGTTTCTTTCAAATCACCTGTGTGGGAAAGTTTCCCAGTGACCTGAGTGGTGGACGAGGACAGTGTGTTGGTGTTGTAGGGTGTGTGTGCTAAAACACATGAACATGCACATTCAACAGCATCACCCAGATGTGCCAGATGTGTTTGTTGCTTTTGTCCTGTTGCACCAAACAGTGATGCCTAAATGGAGTGTGAAGAAGATCTCTTACAAGTAAGGTGCTTTTCAGGATGTGGAACTTGGAATCTTCTTCATATATGTATATATAATATCTGAAGAAGTTATATTTATTTCTCAGGTGGTTATTAGTAATGAGTGGAAATGTGCTCACTTGTTTATTTCTGTTTATTTATTCCTCACTTGTTCATTCTGTGTATGATTCAGCTCTTGGTCACTACACACTTGATCAGGAAGGCTGGACAGCCCCCCCACACACACACACACATGACCATGCTACTTTTTGAGATTCATGGGCTTTACGTTCTGCTGTGATCCAGCTCTGAACTTCATGGTTTAATCAGTCAATCACTAATTGACTCAGCAGGGATTCTGAGGAACAATGTCACATTCACTCCAGTGACACTGATGTTTCAGAGAAAGCTAGATGCTCGAGGATAAAATGAAATGTGATTTTAATCAGAAAAGGATAATCCATCATAGTCAAACTCAGGCAAGGATCAGAACCAGTACTATAGGATAAACAGAGCCAGGGAGCATCACAGAGAGGAACTAAAGTCCAGGTTGAAATCCAGAGAGACAAAATATCTAGGCAGACAAATCCAGGAGGGGCACAAAACAGAAGTAAGCAATCAGAAATAGTTCAGAAATACAGAAAGCCAATATATAACATTTACAACATTTAACTCACACTTTTATCCAAAGCAACTTACAGTTATAACTGAATACAATTTAAGCGATTGAGGATTAAGGGCCTTGCACAGAGGCCCAACAGTGGCAACTGGCAGCTTTCTAATTACTAGCTGAGTACCTTAACCACTGAGCTAACACTGCATATCACTCCATATGCACAGACATTAATTCCACTCTAATGACCTCAGCAGCTTTCTTCATTTAACCAAGCGTTTGGGTTTCCGCAGGATTATCAAGAAATGAGATACTCCGCTGTAATCTGTAAAGGCATTGGGAACGCAGCACACACTCAGGTGTGTCATACTCTGAACAGACTGATATTAAATGTTCAATTTATTTATTTATTCTTTTGTTGACATATTAATGACTCACTAGGTGCATTAAAGCCATCCGTTCAGCAGCACAGGGGGATTAAGTCCATATATCTGTAACTTCCTAAACAGAGTGTCACATGAATATGACATTTTTGAATGGTGTATCATAATAAATAAAATCAAATTTATTTATGTAGCGCTTTTTAAAACAGAAATTGTCACAAAGCAGTGTTACAAATGTCCGAGTCCAAGCCCCCAGTGGCAAGGAAAAACTCCCTAGAGCATGAAGAAGAAACCTTGACTCAAAGGTGGGGCCCATCCTCCTCTGGCCGACAACAGTCACCACAATAATAACAATTTTAAGAGAAAAGTAAAAAACTAATAATACAATTTAAAAAATAAGCAATTAATGTCTAGTCCAGTTTTCTAGATGTCCTAGTCTTGTCCCGATGGAGTGCACGTGTCCGAAACCCATCCGCAAGAGAACGTCCATCAACGTCCATCAAGTAGTTGACTGGGGTGGAGGTGTGGTGGGCTACAGCAAGGGACATCAGTGGGTGGAGGGAGGAGCCATGGCAGCTGAGACGGGTGTAGGCTCAATAACATCATGACATCAGGGATAGGTGAGCCTCGGCAGAAAGAGAGACTAAATTATTAGGCATGTCCAGGTACGAGAGTGTGTACGTAGCAAGTTCAAGAGGTTTTATTGTCATTTCAGCTATATACAAGTACACAACAAAAACGAGACAATGTTCCTCCAGGACCATGGTGCAACATAAAAACAACAGTGCAACAGACAACATGCTACACAAGTGCAAACAGTCCAATATAGTGCAAAATGTCATTAAATATACAATAATGTGTTTGGTTTTGTGAAATTGCTGATGAGAACATTAAAGAACAGAAGAGGTCTGGCCAAGCTCATTTGTTCCCAGTTCCTCTCTGCTGGGTGGACATTAGGGTCTGTTGGACTGAAGTACTGCTGAGAGAGTTCTGGAGTCAGTGTGTGTCCACAGTGGTGGTGGAGTTCTGGGTGTAGAGTTGTCAGTGTGTGCTGGGAGGTCAGTGGTGTTTTCAGTTTGTGTTTTCTCTTCACTGTGCTTCATCTCACTGAAGGTGAGTGTGAAATTCTCTCTTAATGCTGAGTGATATGAAACTACATTTTATATGAAACTGTACATTTATGTGTGAGTCGGTGAGTCTTTCTCATCTTTCATCAAAATTTGATTCAATGTTTGCTTCACAAATAATCATTGATCACTCCTGCATTTTGTGACTTAATTTTAAATACACAATAAAGCTTCAAAAGGATTATCCTGATTACCTTAATTTACTGTTTAATTTATATGTTTCTGCAGGCTGCACTCTGGTAAAGAGTAGAAGAACATTACATATCCGAGCACATGTAGGAGACTCAGTACAGCTGCCCTTTTCCTGCACTGAACCACACAGCAGACCTGAGAGTTTTACCTGATATAAACACCAAAACTCCAGTTATACATCCACAGCTGGACAGAATCTACAAGGTCATGTGGGAGGGTCTGTTCTACTGCCCTGCTCCTGGACTGGACTACACACCAAACCACACACTCTTAAATGGACCTTCAGAGACAAAGAAATCTACCCCACTGACCAGACTCAGCGTTACACAGGCAGAGTTCAGCAGCTCAGTTATTCTCCAGGAAATGTCTTTCTACTCATATCACAGCTGACTGAGGAGGATAAAGGAGTGTATGTGTGTTCCCTGAACACTAAGGTTGTCAGGAGAGTGTTACTTGATATTACAGGTAAATGAACCTGCTGCTGTTTTCATTTAGTCCATATGCAGTTTTGAGATGAACAGAGATTTAATGTTCTCTCTCTTTCTCTCTCTCTCTTTCTCTCTCTCTCTCTCTCTCTCTCTCTCTCTCTCTCTCTCTCTCTCTCTCTCTCTCCCCCCCCCCCCCCCCCACTTTCACTACAAACTCTACTCCAATGACCAAAGTCCAGACTAGACCAATACCTTCAACTGCAACATCATATCAAAGACCTACTGGAACACACAATACAGAGACCCCAGATAAAGGTAAGAGGTCATAGTTCTGATGCGTTTTGATAAGATGTGAAGATACAATGTGAAACCTCGGCTGTGTCTTTAGTGAAATAGTAACATTTATTCCCATTTTATTTGTTACATTGCACACATTCTCTCTCTCTCTCTCTCTCTCTCTCTCTCTCTCTCTCTCTCTCTCTCTCTCACACACACACACACACACACACACACACACACACACTTTCCATCCTTATTTATATTTTCCCACTTACAGATTCAGATTCTGCCAGCATGTATCACTTCATCCTTTATCCTGTTCTGCTGCTGCTGTTAGGAATTGGAGTTATCTACTGGAGATACAGAGGTACACACACACACACACACACACACACACACACACACACACACACACACATGTTGTGCTTACTGTGCCTCATTCTGTCTGGTTTCATTCTGTAGTTCAGAGATGTGGGCAGAGGGAGAGCAGAGACGTGAGGACACAGGTGAGTACACACTCCCCCTTAAGACTGACAGCACGCTGTGTTCGCTCTATTCTAGCTGAACCCATATGGCTCATTAACATGCTTGCACACAAAAGCCACCTCAAAATGCAGGACACAGGCAGGGTAGCATGCTTTTCTCAGCTGTTACATCACTGAACACTGTCCCATTTTAAAGGGTCTTTTCAGCTTTCTTCCTTCATTCTGAAGGCACAAATGGTCTATTCTGTCAGACTTTCAATTTATCACACCCACAGTCCATGTTTACATGTACAGTATAAGGCAGATGTTGTTATCAATATCATCTCACATGTTTATCAGTATGACAGTATGTGTGTTCTCAATCAAACCCGTGACTCTCGTGTTACCAGCACCGTGCACTACCTGTCTACCAGGTGAGCAGATAAGCAGGAGATGGATTACTGGATATCGTACAGAGAACTTCACACTGAGACCTGTTATAATTGTGAACTTGTATAGAAATATATGTGTGTGTGTGTGTGTGTGTGTGTGTGTGTGTGTGTGTGTGTGTATTAATGTTTATATTTTCTCTGCAGGATGATGTAATGTACTCCACTCTAGTGCACAGTAACACAACCAGAACAGCAAAGGTCGAAGACACTGCAGATAAAAGAGAATATACCACCATCAAACTTAACTAATACACACACACACACACACAGTGTCATTAATTCTACATAGTTTTCCTTTGTTATTCATTTAAATTTCAAATAAACAAATAAACAAAAGATCTGAATGAACTCAGTGTGTTTTTTTGGTTACTGATAGTTTCCTGGCAATTTTCTTACACACGGCTTCAAAGTGTTTAACGACCAATCCAAGCACACGGTGTAGTTTAGCACAAGAAGAGGCTTCGCACATGTCTATGATGATGGTGTAGGACACAGCATGGGCCGATGAAGGTAGTGGATGCAGTGTGGAGAGGTGATGTCATTGGTGGGCGGAGTTTGATAAATGCTAATGTATTATCTGCACACTGCTTATGTCTGTTTAACATGGAGATTATGTAGGTATGGCAGATGCTGGAGTCTCAGTTAGAAACTCCATAAGTTTATAGCTAACTTTATGTACGTTTGTTTTGTGAAATTCATAGAATGGTGAATGTCCACAGTGGTGGTGGAGTTCTGGGTGTAGAGTTGTCAGTGTGTGCTGGGAGGTCAGTGGTGTTTTCAGTTTGTGTTTTCTCTTCACTGTGCTTCATCTCACTGAAGGTGAGTGTGAAATTCTCTCTTAATGCTGAGTGATATGAAACTACATTTTATATGAAACTGTACATTTATGTGTGAGTCGGTGAGTCTTTCTCATCTTTCCTCTCATCAAAATTTGATTCAATGTTTGCTTCACAAATAATCATTGATCACTCCTGCATTTTGTGACTTAATTTTAAATACACAATAAAGCTTCAAAAGGATTATCCTGATTATCTTAATTTACTGTTATATGTTTCTGCAGGCTGCACTCTGGTAAAGAGTAGAAGAACATTACATATCCGAGCACATGTAGGAGACTCAGTACAGCTGCCCTTTTCCTGCACTGAACCACACAGCAGACCTGAGAGTTGTTTTGTGAAATTCATAGAATGGTGAATGATTAGTTTTCTTTGAGCTGTTAGTCACAGTTTCAGTTCCCACTGCTTCAACAAGTGATGGCTGCAGAGCTCCATTTTTTAAGGCCTGCTTTTGTGATGCGAGGAGGTAAAGCAGGATGTGAGGAAGAGTCACGTTACACACAACAAACATTTATTGTGATACACAAAAGACATCTAAGTGGTTAGCAGGCTAACCGGGTTTAAACATCGACAACACTTATACTCAGACACAAGACTTACATGCATATACATGCATACTAATGATACGCAATAAGTAGCAGGTGTGAAACACAGGGAGGGCATAGCCATATGGATAAACACACACACACGTTTGGGGGGAGGGGCCGTACCATGACAGCTTTCCTAACAAAGGTTCACCAACCCCAGGAAGGAGGCAGGACGCAGGAAGTGTTTATCTGGGCAAACCAAGAATTAGCTAACTAACATTAGTGTAGTTCAAATCACTTGCAGATTTACAATGAACCCACTTACACAAATATGGTAGTCAGAAAATGTAAACTGTGCACAAAAACTGTAAACTGTAAACTTGTACAGCACTTTCTTAAACCCAGTTTATAAAGAGCTTTACAGGGAATAGAATGAATAATAAAGCTTACACATGCCGTAATCAAAGCTAAAGGTGGCCCAATGAAATATTAGAGTGTGTGACCTTTTTTTTGTTCAGGCAGTGTATTTTCTCAATGATTCTTGAAACTTGGTGCTCAAACAACCAGAGCTGAAATCTAAATGTCTTTATATGCCTCATGTCAGCCACAATTCCAGGGTGTTTATACTCTAATAGAAACACCTAGTACAGTTAGAAAGTACAGCCTATCTGTTGCCATGAATATTTTGTGTTAGAGATCCACTATTTTATCACTGGTCAGTTTCTGACCACATGACCCAGGCACCTTGGACTAAATATGGGGAGATTAAAATAAAGCACAAACAGAACATCATATTTTATTTCTGAGTGTTTCAGGTCTGTGATCTATTAGTGTTGCATCAGTGGGTTCAGATTCATATTTTAGATGAGAATAGCATTCCATATTTGTCTAGTTGATTGTATTTTTATTCATAGTACAATAGTTATTGGTACAGACCAGTCACTAAGGGTAGTCAACATTTCATGCATTCTATAAATATACAAGAGGTTGGTTTACCTGTTACTTGGAGTTTGACCTCTATAAGATGATGACTGCTGATGCTACACCTGTACTGTCCCCCGTCCTCTTTAGTCAGACCAGATATGAATAGAGAGAAATTTCCTGGAGCAGTAACCAGCTGAATTCTATCAGTGTAACGGTTTGTCTGGTCAGTTGACTAGATGACTTTAGATTCTTTATAAAAAAAAATAATAAAAAAACTCCATCTGACAGTCTTTGGCTCGGCCAGCAGTTCAGTTTAAGATCTTCATCAGTTTTATTAAAATATGAATGGATTATAAAAATCTTGTATTTGTATTTGCACATAATCATTCAAGGTTACCCAGCACTAAATCCTCCACTAGGTGGTGCTACTGAGAAAGAAATACAGTAGGGATACTGTGACGGTGGCATTTTGCATCAGTGACAATGTGTATCCTTGTTAAACCTTCGCTGATTTATTACTTTTGTTTTTTAATGCCTTATCTTATTTTCACAAAATATTAAATGTATTACTGCACAAAATCACACTACCAATGAGCATTCATCTTTGACTTTTTGATATGAAGCATTATCTAGTGCTCGAGTCACCTGTTCTTGCACTGCTCTGTCACTGGGTTTTAATATTACAGACGAGTGCAGCACATCAGAGCGATCCTGGAGAAACGCTGGCATATGAACTCATGCAGGGTTTAACCTTAAAGAGCAGCTCTGACCCAGACAGAGTGAGACACTGACGCTTCAAATCAGAACCTTTAACCTTTTAATCCTTTAAATCATTTTACTCAAAGTAGACTACAAAATATTTTTTAAATAATGCTATAAGGTATTACAAGTGCCCATAAAGACTTGATGGATGCAAAATGTTCTGAACATTCATAATGCGTTAAGTGCTTTGTATGAAAGGTCTTCTCTTTTCTTATTTATAATTTGCTATGTCTATTTATAATCACTTAATCATGTAAATTGCCTTTTACTTTAAATTATTAATTCCTTTAATGTTTCTTTTAATTTTGCATTGTATTATTTAAATTGTTCAACTTTCATTTATATTTCTTTTTATTTTTTGCAAATAAGATGAGAGATCTCAGGATGTAATAAGCTTTATTATTCATTCTATTCCCTGTAAAGCTCTTTATAAACTGGGTTTAAGAAAGTGCTGTACAAGTTTACAGTTTACAGTTTTTGTGCACAGTTTACATTTTCTGACTACCATATTTGTGTAAGTGGGTTCATTGTAAATCTGCAAGTGATTTGAACTACACTAATGTTATAACTCTAATTCTTGGTTTGCCCAGATAAACACTTCCTGCGTCCTGCCTCCTTCCTGGGGTTGGTGAACCTTTGTTAGGAAAGCTGTCATGGTACGGCCCCTCCCCCCAAACGTGTGTGTGTGTGTTTATCCATATGGCTATGCCCTCCCTGTGTTTCACACCTGCTCCTTATTGTGTGTCATTAGTATGCATGTATATAAGTCTTGTGTCTGAGTATAAGTGTTGTTGATGTTTAAACCCAGTTAGCCTGCTAACCACTTAGATGTCTTTTGTGTATCACAATAAATGTTTGTTGTGTGTAACATGACTCTTCCACACATCCTGCTTTACCTCCTCGCATCACAAAAGCAGGCCTTAAAAAATGGAGCTCTGCAGCCATCACTTGTTGAAGCAGTGTGAACTGAAACTGTGACTAACAGCTCAAAGAAAACTAATCATTCACCATTCTATGAATTTCACAAAACAACTCTTAGGTCTGCTGTGTGGTTCAATGCAGGAAAAGGGCAGCTGTACTGAGTCTCCTACATGTGCTCGGATATGTAATGTTCTTCTACTCTTTACCAGAGTGCAGCCTGCAGAAACATATAAATTAAACAGTAAATTAAGGTAATCAGGATAATCCTTTTGAAGCTTTATTGTGTATTTAAAATTAAGTCACAAAATGCAGGAGTGACCAATGATTATTTGTGAAGCAAACATTGAATCAAATTTTGTTGAGAGGAAAGACGAGAAAGACTCACCGACTCACACATAAATGTACAGTTTCATATAAAATGTAGTTTCATATCACTCAGCATTAAGAGAGAATTTCACACTCACCTTCAGTGAGATGAAGCACAGTGAAGAGAAAACACAAACTGAAAACACCACTGACCTCCCAGCACACACTGACAACTCTACACCCAGAACTCCACCACCACTGTGGACACACACTGACTCCAGAACTCTCTCAGCAGTACTTCAGTCCAACAGACCCTAATGTCCACCCAGCAGAGAGGAACTGGGAACAAATGAGCTTGGCCAGACCTCTTCTGTTCTTTAATGTTCTCATCAGCAATTTCACAAAACCAAACACATTATTGTTTATTTAATGTTTATTTAATGACATTTTGCACTATATTGGACTGTTTGCACTTGTGTAGCATGTTGTCTGTTGCACTGTTGTTTTTATGTTGCACCATGGTCCTGGAGGAACATTGTCTCGTTTTTGTTGTGTACTTGTATATAGCTGAAATGACAATAAAACCTCTTGAACTTGTTACGTGGGTCCTGAGAAGACTTGCTGTTACTCTGTTATAACTTCACTTCACAGCGCACACACCCACTCTGACCCAGCTGCTGTCCCTGTGAAATGCACATGCATGGTGTGGCCACAGGGTGGAGCTGTTTCCTGCACAAACCTGTTTCCTACTCACACTGTGTTTTCTCTGTTTAGACTGACAGACTAGAAAGCACACACAGGCTTTCGCTGGTAGTTCATAAACATGATTTGCTAGGGGTTCACACATTTTTCCCAAATTTCCAAATACAAATATTGTCAATATTGTCAAAGTACAAAAATGATGCAATGTTTACAGACCTCAAAAATGCAAATAAAACAAGTTTACATTAATTTTTAAACAACAATAATAAAAATAATAATTCCAAAATCAATATTTAGTGGAATAACCCTGATTTTTCAACCACAGCTTTTATGTGTGTTGGTTTGCTCTCCACCAGTCTCTCATTGCTCATTAAATTAGATTAAACAAGAGGTGATGACCCAGTCAGAACCTCATTAATTATATATGAACATGTGTGTGGGTGTGTGGGTGTGTGTGTGTGTGTGTTTCTCAGTGTGTGACCAAAAACATTTTTTGCAAAGTCACCTTTTGTGAATAAAACAAAGTGGAGAGAAAATTAAATCTCACAAGCATTCTCACTAAGAAACAGTCCCTAATTTACACACTCTCGTACCTGGACATGCCTAATAATTTAGTCTCTCTTTCTGCCGAGGCTCACCTACCCCTGATGTCATGATGTTATTGAGCCTACACCCATCTCAGCTGCCATGGCTACTCCCTCCACCCACTGATGTCCCTTGCTGTAGCCCACCACACCTCCACCCCAGCCAACTACTTGATGGACGTTGATGGACGTTCTCTTGCGGGATGGGTTTCGGACACATGCACTCCATCGGGACAAGACTAGGACATCTAGAAAACTGGACTAGACATTAATTGCTTATTTTTTAAATTGTATTATTAGTTTTTTACTTTTGTCTTAAAATTGTTATTATTGTGGTGACTGTTGTCGGTCAGAGGAGGATGGGCCCCACCTTTGAGTCTTGGTTCCTCTCAAGGTTTCTTCTTCATGCTCTAGGGAGTTTTTCCTTGCCACTGGGGGCTTGGACTCGGACATTTGTAACACTGCTTTGTGACAATTTCTGTTTTAAAAAGCGCTACACAAATAAATTTGATTTGATTTATTATGATACACCATTCAAAAATGTCATATTCATGTGACACTCTGTTTAGGAAGTTACAGTTATATGGCTTTAATGCAGCTAGTAAGTCATTAATATGTCAACAAAAGAATAAATAAATGAATTGAACATTTAATATCAGTCTGTTCAGAGTATGACACACCTGAGTGTGTGCTGAGTTCCCAGTGCCATTACAGATTGCATCGGAGTATCTCATTTCTTGATAATCCTGCGGAAACCCAAATGTTTGGTTAAATGAAGAAAGCTGCTGAGGTCATTAGAGTGGAAGTAATGTCTGTGCATATGGAGTGTTTTGCAGTGTTAGCTCAGTGGTTAAGGTACTCAGCTAGTAATTAGAAAGCTGTCAGTTGCCACTGTTGGGCCTCTGTGCAAGGCCCTTAATCCTCAATCGCTTAAATTGTATTCAATTATAACTGTAAGTTGCTTTGGATAAAAGTGTGAGTTAAATGTTGTAAATGTTATATATTGGCTTTCTGTATTTCTGAACTATTTCTGATTGCTTACTTCTGTTTTGTGCCCCTCCTGGATTTGTCTGCCTGGATATTTTGTCTCTCTGGATTTCAACCTGGACTTTAGTTCCTCTCTGTGATGCTCCCTGGCTCTGTTTATCCTATAGTACTGGTTCTGATCCTTGCCTGAGTTTGACTGTGTTGGATTATCCTTTTCTGATTAAAATCACATTTCATTTTATCCTTGAGCATCTGGCTTTCTCTGAAACATCAGTGTCACTGGAGTGAATGTGACATTGTTCCTCAGAATCCCTGCTGAGTCAATCAGTGATTGATTAAACCATGAAGTTCAGAGCTGGATCACAGCAGAACTTAAAGCCCATGAATCTCAACAAGTAGCATGGTCGTGTGTGTGTGTGTGTGTGTGTGTGTGTGTGTGGGCTGTCCAGCCTTCCTGATCAAGTGTGTAGTGACCAAGAGCTGAATCATACACAGAATAACCAAGTGAGGAATAAATAAACAGAAATAAACAAGTGAGCACATTTCCACTCATTACTAATAACCACCTGGGAAATAAATATAACTTCTTCAGATATTATATATACATATACGAAGAAGATTCCAAATTCCACATCCTGAAAAGCACCTTACTTGTAAGAGATCTTCTTCACACTCCATTTAGGCATCACTGTTTGGTACAACAGGACAAAAGCAACAAACACAACTGGCACATCTGGGTGATGCTGTTGAATGTGCGTGTTCATGTGTTTTAGCACACACACCCTACAACACCAACACACTGTCCTCGTCCACCACTCAGGTTGCTGGGAAACTTTCCCACACAGGTGATTTGAAAGAAACAGCTCATAGTGTTAATGATTCAGTAAATGTTGCTAACGAGCTTGAGCTACATTTAGCCTAGCATGTTGCTAACTTGCTAATAGATTACATCTTAAGGTTTGGAGTGGAAATCGCAGATGTGAAGTTTGATTCCACATTATGTTCATCGGCCTTCACACTTAGGCTACTGTGTACTCTCCGTATGACTGCATACAGTGAACTGTAATGTGTATGGGGTGATTTGGGATGAAAACACATACCATTACACTCCTAATATTTATATTTTAGTATAACTATATAGGTAATAATGTCATATAAAGCTGTAGCAAGCCAACTGCCTCAGCTACAACAGCAAAATAAATTCACTTTGCAGAACCTTTTCAATGCAGCTCTACTGCCCTAAGCAACTACCTCCTATGACCAGCCTACATATAAACCCTTTCACACCAAGAACTGGACCAGAGTCGCCTGTTTGGGAAAAAAAGGTATGAGTGAGACTGTTTCCATGTCACTGATCTGGTTTCACACGGTGTACAATTCTGCAGAACCATCTGCTCTACTTTGGAGTTCAACCCCGGTCCTAAAGAGAAAGTAACAGACAGTGACATCCAACTGCTGTCAGTGAACTGCACCACACACACCTTCATGATGTATGTGTTTATCAGTGGGTATAAACAGAAACCACAACTCTCTGTCCTGCTTTGGCTCTTTATTTATGAAACAGCAATAGACTCTCACAGTGGAAGTGATGCGTACAGACAAGGGATGGCATTTGACTATAAAATGATCTGCTTAACATAAAAATGTGCTACAATTTAAAGATTAAATATCCAAAAATGCTTCAACAGAGATACACAAATAAAATGAAGAAAAACCATTCTGCTGAAAAAATCCATAATGTAATAAAACATAAATTGTTTTTATTATTGTACAGACATTTGATACTTGTAGGAAATGATACTTGTAGGAGTCACAATTATAGTTGCAGACTGAGAAAATTTTACAGCATTTAACATTTAGATTTAGCAGTTAGCCTCCTTTCCCAAGTAGAAGATGAAATCAAGAGGAATAAAACCCAAGTACTCTGGTTCTTGGAGTGGCTACACTGTAATGTTATCAGTCTTAGTCCTGCCCCTGTCACTGTTAGTCCTCCCCTACAATTCCTAACTTATGCCAGTCTGAAACCACACCTGGAGTAACTAATTAGAAGTTAATTAGCAATTACCAATAGATACAGAAAATAATAAAAAGACAGCACTGAAACCAAGACAGAAGAACATAACTACACTTCACTGGCTAGATACCATACAATAAAAGTCGGTGTGTGTGTGTGTGTGTGTGTGTGTGTGTGTGTGTGTGTGTGTGTGTGTGTGTGTGTGTGTGTGTGTGTGTGTTCAGGTTTGTTAATTTAGTTTGATATTGACATATTCTGTATTATCTCCATTATCCATTGCTCTGGGTGCTGGTCTGGTGGTGTTTATATGGGCTAGAGTAGAATACATTACATCAACCTGCAGAAAATATCACAATTACAAAATATTAGCACACATACATATAGAATAATGCACACCCTGTTGAATGGATTAATACAAGTGTTAATATAATAAATGTATTGTATTGCAGAGGTGTTAATTGTAATATACATTTAATCCATAAATGCACATGTAAATATAATTTATGCAAGCATGTGTGTAATCTGTTTTATACATTCACAAACATTTAAACACTCACCAGTCACTTTAATAAAGACCTGCAGTCTGTAATTTAATATGTGCACATGTCTTACAGGTGTGCACCACTGTTTAGTGTGTGACCACAGGAGCACTGCTGAATGGATCCTACCTGGATGGTAGACCACTCTCAACAAACAAGTGTCTCTGCAGTGGTAGTGTCTTTAGGGCATGTATGAGTGTGTAACAAGAACAGCAGTGTGTCTGGAGTTTTTAAACAAGCCTGTGGAACTGCACACAGGTATATAATGCAGCTAGCAGATAACGATGTAGTGTAAAGGTGATCCTAATAAAGTGGCTGAGGAGAGTAACCACATACATACATCACCTGCCCTTTTTAATACAAATGATAAATGTGTGTTGATCAATTTTTCTTTAGTTAATGAGTGCTTACTGAAGAGATCTTGGAAACTAGTCTGACCAAAATGAATTTTTCCAGTACGCAAAATATATCCAGATGGCATACTGCTACGGCCAATTAATCCAGTACGTGACCAGGCCTGTCTCCGTGGTGTACTGCATCTCATCATGCAACTGTGGTGGTAAATCACAAGTGGGTAGAACTTCATACGTTCGCATGACCTTTTTGTGTTTGTGTTTTTGGGTTTGTGTTTTTTACACACTGGATATTATGCATCATACTACTACAGGGAACAGTAAACAGTATACAGTATATAATGAGTCCAGTATGCAGCATACAGTATGTAGTAAGCTATTTTCTATATAGCCCAAAGGTTTCTTGCCTCATGTAGGTGTTACATGAAGGGATTGGCCGGCAATTACATTATTTTCCGGTGCTTTTCTACTACTTTGGTTGATTCAGAAGTTACTTCTGAATGCAGTGAGGTGTCTAAAAAGGCCCAGTAGCATAAAGGTACTGCTATAGAGCAGGTGATCATAATAAAGTTATCATCAAGCATATAGCGTACACACACACACACACACACACACACACATGCAATGCTTAACATCTCTAGCTGCAACAGTCATAAGTGAATGACTGCTGAAAAGTCACTGGTAAACTACAGCACATTAGGCAAATAAAACTACTCTGTGAAACTACAGAATATTAAACAATTAACTGCTCTGCTAAACTACAGCATATTAGATGATGTCATACTGTCTGTCATAATTTAGCAATCAGAATCGACTGTGTGCACTGCAGTAAAGACTGTAGTGAAGTTCTCTGTGCACACAAGAATAAGGCCCTTAAAGTTTTTCCATACTTTCAGAAACACATGACCTCTCACCAGTACCTGCATGACTTTCACTGGGTCTTAACAGGCAGAAATTAATCAATAATCCAAGCTCTCACACTGTAGAACAGATCTGTGTACTGAATCAGAGTTCACTGATATTATAACATGGATGTGTGACACCCACCTGTGTCTGCTGATCTCTCCTCTGTCCTGTTTGTCCCTCTCTGTTCACCGTCTGTTCACGTCTCTGAACTACAAAATTAACTCAGTGTGAGATGGACAGATATGTATGTATTTATTTATATACAGGTTTTATTATCAAGAGCATCTCACATGTTTATCAGTATGTGTGCTCTCTGGGAAGCAAACCCATGACAGTGTGTTATCAGCACTGTGCACTACCTGTCTACCAGGTGAGCAGAGGTCTGTATTACTGGATAATATTGTACAGAGAACTTCACACTGAGACCTGTTATAATTGTCTGTGAACTTGAATAGGCGTGTGTGTGTGTGTGTGTGTGTGTGTGTGTGTGTGTGTGTGTATGTGTATGTGTGTATGTGTGTGTGTGTGTGTGTGTGTGTACCTCTGTATCTCCAGCAGATGACTCCTCCTCCCATCAACAGCAGTAAACCCCCCGCACCAGCTAAGATGACATGACGTGTGTATACTGGAGAATTGTCTGCATTTCCTGCATGTGGGAATGTAGGAAGCAGAATTAAAATTTGATGTATTATTTGTCACTTTTAATATTATATTGTATGATTTTCATAACAAGCATTCAATATAAATGTATTTTTGGCACAAAAACAAAGAGGATGGAGCATGAATGAGTCTCTGCATTGCTACATTGCTAATTACAAATTTTGGCATTATACTTGACAGAGTTGACAATATTGATATTGATTAATATTGATAATATTATTAGTAATTAATAAAAGTTGACATTGTCAATGTCATTAAGACTACATTTGTAGTCCTTTAACCATTTTCAGATGTTATTGTTGTAGTAGGTTTAGTTGAAGCTGTTGGACTTGTTTTGTCAGTGTGTGCTGGAGTTTCAGGCATTTGTTAGTCTCTCTCTCTCTCTCTCTCTCTCTCTCTCTCTCTCTCTCTGTCTCTCTCTCTCTCTCTCTCTCTCTCTCTCTGTCTCTCTCTCTCTCTCTCTCTCTCTCATTCCCGGCCTAGCCACCCACTTTACCTCCTGTCACATCTCTGTTGTACTGGAACTGACAATCTTTCATTGTTATTCTATCAATCCCAGTGTCTGCCTTTGTCTGTCCCCATTCCTGTCTTTGTAACTGTCCCAATCCCAGCTGTGGTTCGGGTTCCTGTTATCCTGTATCCCGTGCTCCTACTCTCAGCCGGGCTCCCGTCCATCCCGCTGCCCAAGCTGGAACCCAGTCGTCTCCTGTCCAGCCTGCTGTCAGGTTTTTTGGTTGTGGTACAAAGTCCTGTTTCCACCCCTCACTCGATGGACTTTCCCATTTTTTTTCTCCTTTCCCACCTGTCCTTGTCCAGGTTCTCCAGACCCTGCTGTGTGACGCCGGGCTCGGGCTCCCTTGTCAACTGTTATGCACGTCAGGAGCCCCGTGTTAAGGGAGGTGTGGGTGCTACTGTAACACCTCTCACCACCATCACACAGGAGCCCCGTGTTAAGGGGGGTGTGGGTGCTACTGTAACACCCCTCACCACCATCACACAGGAGCCCCGTGTTAAGGGGGGTGTGGGTGCTACTGTAACACCTCTCACCACCATCACACAGGAGCCCCGTGTTAAGGGGGGTGTGGGAGCTACTGTAACACCCCTCACCACCATCACACAGGAGCCCCGTGTTAAGGGGGGTGTGGGTGCTACTGTAACACCCCTCACCACCATCACACAGGAGCCCCGTGTTAAGGGGGGTGTGGGTGCTACTGTAACACCCCTCACCACCATCACACAGGAGCCCCGTGTTAAGGGGGGTGTGGGTGCTACTGTAACACCTCTCACCACCATCACACAGGAGCCCCGTGTTAAGGGGGGTGTGGGTGCTACTGTAACACCCCTCACCACCATCACACAGGAGCCCCGTGTTAAGGGGGGTGTGGGTGCTACTGTAACACCTCTCACCACCATCACACAGGAGCCCCGTGTTAAGGGGGGTGTGGGTGCTACTGTAACACCCCTCACCACCATCACACAGGAGCCCCGTGTTAAGGGGGGTGTGGGTGCTACTGTAACACCCCTCACCACCATCACACAGGAGCCCCGTGTTAAGGGGGGTGTGGGTGCTACTGTAACACCCCTCACCACCATCACACAGGAGCCCCGTGTTAAGGGGGGTGTGGGTGCTACTGTAACACCCCTCACCACCATCACACAGGAGCCCCGTGTTAAGGGGGGTGTGGGTGCTACTGTAACACCTCTCACCACCATCACACAGGAGCCCCGTGTTAAGGGGGGTGTGGGTGCTACTGTAACACCCCTCACCACCATCCTCCTCCCCATGTGCTCCTTTGTTTGTTTTTGTTCCTCCACATGCTTTGTGTGGTTCATGCCCTCACACAGGGGTCCTGTGTTTCTCCTTTCACTTACCCCCATCACCTGGGTCTAGTCTCACCCTCATTATTTACCCTATAAAGTCCAATCCTGTACAACCACTAATGTCAGTTATTTTGCCTTAATCGCTTGTATGACATTGTGTATGCAACATTAGCACAGTATGTTCATGTGTGCTTTCATTTTCATTAAAAAATGCATCAGACAAGGTTACCTCATACTTGCATACTGCCCCACACTCGTTAAACCAATGTGTGTTACCTCCATTGGTAGATGATGGACTGAATGTCTTATAACCATTTGGAGACGTCATTGTAGTAGTAGGTTTAGTTGAAGCTGTTGGACTTGTTGTGTCAGTGTCCACTGGAGGAGGATTTACAGGTTTATATGGAGCCTCTGCCAGAATAGAAAAGTGTGATCAGTTATAAGTAATGAGGGTTCAGGGCTGTTATGTATTTTGTATGTTTAACTTTAGATTTTATACTACAGAATTGTATTTACAATTTGTACAAACAAAATTGTTCAGTTTGCTGTGTTTGGTTTGCTGTATGTCAGTGGTGGTAAAACGACAGCAAAGTCTGAGCTTACAGGGCTCTGTACATCCTTTATGAAGCAGGAAGAATTGCTTTAAAAAAAATAATAAAATCAGTAATTTTCTGTGAGCAAATCAAATAATTACAGAGAGGCAAGGAGGTGGGACGTAATACTCTGTCATATTTTCTTATTGATTCTTAATGTTTGGTGCCCAAAAAGCCAGAGCTGTTTATGAAATTGTGCTTTTTAAACCTCATTACACAGTACAGTCAGCCACAATTCTGGTGTGTTTATACTCTTTAGAAACACCTAGTATGCACACAGTTAGACACTGGAGCCTGTCTGTTTCCATGAATATTTTCGAGATCACTGGTCAGTTTCTGACCACATGACCAAGGCTCCTTGGATTAAAGATGGAGAGATGAAAGTGAAGCACAAATAGAACGTCATATTTTATTTCTGAGTGTTTTAGGTCTGTGATCTATTAGTGTTGCATCATTGAGTTCAGATTCATATTTTAGATGAGCATATTATTCCATATTTGCTACTAGGATGTCTAGGCAATACATTTGTTTTTACATAGTGCAGTAGTTATTGGTACAGACCAGTCACTAAATGTAGTCAAAAACATTTTAGACATACACTAAATATAAAAGTGGTTTGTTTACCTTTTACATTGAGATTGACAGTTGTATGGTGAACACTGATACTACACATGTACTTTCCCTCATCCTCTTTAGTCAGACCAGATATGAATAAAGAGAAATTTCCTGGAGCAGTAACCAGCTGAATTCTATCAGTGTAACGGATTGGCTGGTCAGTTGGGTAGATGTCTTTAGATTTGTTTATAAAATTCCATCTGACAGTCTTTGGCTTGGCCAGCAGTTTAGTGCAGGAACAGGGCAGCAGGACAGACCCTCCCACGTATCCACTCAGCACTGTGGGAGGATTCACAATATCCTTACAGACTAGAGAGAGCAGAAACACTGACATGTTACACTACTGTTATGAAGTAACCAGTACAACCAGTGACATTCTTCTGTGAGCCATCATATGAAGACAAAACAAATCCATTTGTCAAATTTTTAACATCAAAAAGATGTTCTGATGTTCTGTAACTTACAAAGTTTATGCAACAGTTTATGCTCTGTCACATTTGATATATATGAATGGATGGGAAAAATCTTGTATTTGTAGAGTCAGTGGTTCTAGCCCATCTGGTGTAATACACAGTTAGTGTTAACTGAGGGCAGGTGAAATGTATGTTAGTTGTGTTTAACTCTTCTAGACTGGTGACAGAGGGTGTCTGGTGACTAATATCTGAGGATAATGTGGTCCACATGTTAGATACATAAATATGTAATGGTGTTTCTCTATTTTTAAATGTCCTGTTTTTGAATTTTAGTAATATGTGATGTATATGTGTCTAATAAAGTGTGTGGTGAATGTATTTATATTACATTTATATGAATGTTTGAAAAGCGAAGTTCATGATGGAGATCCACCAGGTGAAATCTACTTAGGAGATTTTAATTTGTCTGTATTTCTGAATAATATTTTACCTGAAACATAAAGTTTGATGTCTTTGTGTTTATTCCCTTTAGTTTGACACCTGTAGTCTCCCTCATCCTCCTCAGTCAGGTGTGATATGAGTAGAGAGAGATTTCCTGGAGCGTGAGCAGTACCCAGCTGAAGTCTGTTTCTGTACTGTTCACTCTCACTGGAGAGGTCTGTATAACTGGAGTTTTGGTGTTTCTGCCAGGTGAAACTCTCAGGTCTGGTTTGTGGGTCAGTGCAGGAACAGGGCAGTAGTACTGAGTCTCCTGCGAATGCAGTGACCTCTGTGATCTTCTGATGTTCCAGTGTACAGCCTGCAGAAACACACCAGTAGAAGACCTTCACCATCAATCCCCTCATGTGCATGTCCCAACATTTGAGTTTCATCTCTTTACTCTTTTCATCTCTTTTCTCTTTAACATGGCTTAACTATCTCAAGCACACAGAGATTTGTGATTGTTCAGAGTAACATTTACTATACAACCATGTACTGACTACTTACTTTACTCTGATTATTATGCTCTAGTCTGAGCACTGAATCCGATATGCATGGGTTATATGTAATTAGATATAACTGCACCACAATGACACATTGTGTTCAAGGTTTGGTTTACAACTGAAAGCAGCCCAATAACCAAATCTTAAATTCTACCTTACATGTTCAGGTAATATACAACACACACACGCGCACACACACACACACACACACACACACACACACACATACACACGCACAATTTTATTCTCACCACCTACTTTATTAGAAACAGTAACATCACCCATTGGCACTAGTGTCCACATGTGCCTTTAAAGTGCCTTTTATACGTGGTCAGAGATGTCGTCTCTAACTGAACTCCTATAGATGTTTTCAGTGTTTCTTATAAAGTAGCTACTGAGTAGATATTTGATGATCTACAGAAGTAGAGAGAAGGTAACACTCACCATCAGCAGCATGGAGCACAAGGAGCAGATAAACACACACCTGCATTCTTACTGAGTTACACACACACTACACACAGCTACAGCAGGACTGCTGATACACACCATACACACACTCTTCAGAACTACACTCTACTGAATAATATGACAACTACAGTTATAGTGGAGAGGAAGTGCATTCAGATGAAGTTCTGACCAACGTCTATCCCCAACACAGACACACATAAGTAAGAATGACAACATTCTCACTCACATATATAGTGATCCTGTAGGGTTTAATACATTGTCATTTGGTATGTCCTCTTTGTTCTTTATCAGTCAGTGATCTAGCAGATAGTTTCACATCATCAGTGAGAACGTCATCATTGTAACTTGAACGTTTCAGTCCGTTGTCATAGAGACAAAATGTGATTGCCAGTGGGAGTGACCTAAAATGACCTCCCTCAGTGCTGTTTGGTCAGTTCATTTCTCTATAACACCCAAACTACTTCAACGGGTCAAAGGGATCTTTTCTATTACTAATGAAAATAGCAGGTGAAGCTAAACCTGCCATATTATGAGCAGAGTTCACTAAAGCCCTGCTGGTGGAGACTGAAGAGCTAGACTGCAGTGGAGAGGGGCCTAAAACAGGCTGCATGAGGCTTTAGAACAAGAAGACTTTAACAGATGATTAAAGGAGTATTTTACTTTCAGAGCATTTTTATTACCCACAATGCAGTCTATGAGAACTTAGTGAGGATTTGTTCCATTCATGTTCAAATTGAGTACTGGATCTTTCCATATTTGGTGGGCAATTTGTCTGCATGATTGATGTCTTGTGCTTAGTAGCCAAAACTGGAGCCGGCATTGTAAGAATATCATTCCACCTCTAGGAATGTGAACTCTACTCACACCACAGATGTACTGTTGCTTTCAGCATCTACATATTACCAAAGGCCTGTTCCTGTTAGTTTTACTCTTAAAATGTGAAAAGAAACATCTTGCATGAGTTCACTCTTAATCTAATCTAATTAGTCAATGGCAGGTAAATTGTGTCTAATAGTCTATCTGTCTGCCTCCTGATTACTCACTACCGGAAGCAAATTTCCACATTTTTTGCATTCTTGTCTGTTCAAGTGAATGAACTTTTTTGCCAGGCAGATTTTACTCATGTGCGGTGTGACTGACACTTTACACTGAAAATTCAGTGTCTGATGCTGCCTTTAAATTTAACCTAAATAGGGGATGAACAGTGACCACACATTTATTCAGTGGTCTTGGATCTGGAAGCATATTGGTCAGCACTTCCATAGACATTACAGAAAATTCTAATTTAAAAGCAAACTTACAAGACTTTGTACATAAATGCTTCATGAACTACAAATTCCATAACGCACTCATAAAGGTAGCTGAGAAATGTACACACTGAGAGAGACTGAGCTACAACTTCATTTATCATGACATGATTTTCTTGGTTGAAATGACATAGTATAACATATTCATATATGTAGGCCAAACTCTCATCTATGAAGTCTTGTTCTTGTTTGCCCCAACTGCTGTGGTCATCTGTGGTCTCTTGCATACATATTGTTATTTATCAGTTGTTATTCAGGACTGCAAATCACTCTTCTATGAGCTGTGGGTTCCTCTTGGATGTGGTATGACAGGGATGCTGCTCGTATGTGGTCACTCTTTGATTGGTCAGTGGTGGACAAACTCTGCTGTTGAACAATCAAGATCAGACTAAAGAAATTCTGAACCGTGTGGCGTTAATGCTGGAGCAGAGCTGAGAGTGGAGCTGGAGCAGAGTTGATGGGCTGAAGAGGTACATTTGGAGAAATCTCTCCCTTAGGCTTGTTCTTGTTCTCTCTCTCCCTCCCTCCCATTCCTGCCCTGGCCACCCACTTCATCTTCTGTCATTCTCTCTCTCTCTCTCTCTCTCTCTCTTTCTCTCTCTCTCTCTCTCAATGATCTGCACACTGTGCAGTTTTCAGAACGATAATGTGAAGCGGAGGCAGGACTTGACGCACATGTGTAAACGAAATTCTTTATTTCCAAAACAGGTAGACATAACGTCAAACGTTACTAAATGATGCAAACTAAACGGAACACCACAAAATGGCAGAAGAACGATCTAAGAACTGTGCAGAAACCAAAGAGTGATATAATGTTTGATACTAAGGCATCGAAACTCAGATCACACAGCGTCGCGGAGCTTGTATCAGTTTGTCGCGTCTACAGACCGGAGCATTCCCCGTTTCCCAGGCAACCTAGTAACTTCCGGGTTTTCGTCATTCTCTATGGGTCCCTGTCTCCTCCCCTTTGTCTCCAGCTGTTTCTAATTTATCACTGATTATAGTCTTATAAAACCCCGTCCCTACGTATCGTGTTTGTCTGTTATTGTTTCTCATGACGCCTTCGTTAATATGGTTCTCTCGGTTGTTGGTTAGTTCGCGACGGCGTTAGTTGCGCTTTGTCATGGTAAGAGTGTTTGTCTTTCATTTAGTTTGTGATAAGAACCTGTGTTGCTCCTTACTCCTGTTTTGTTTGTTTAGATCTCATTTGTAGTCTCTGTGTTTGCCGTCTACGCAAGGATGAGGGTGAGACTGTTTCCTAAGTTTGGTACTGTTCTATAAGCTATAAAACAAATTGGAAATGTGGAAAATATAGAGGCCAAAAGGGAGAACAAATGTTTCATACCGTCAACCCGTTCTCTCCCTGTGTAGTTTGCAACATTTTACTATGCTGCGTTTTCATATAAAAAGGAAAAATGATTTTAAACAAGTTAATTCAGAAATTGTATGTCTAAACATCATTACTGATCATCAAAAAACCTATAAAAAAAATTAAATATGATGGCGGTGCAGTGTTATTTATAGTGCTGCGCAGTTTTGAATCTATGGCTGCTATAACTTCTGAAAACCACAAGGTGTCGCTGTTTTGTCAAAAGCTTTCGATGCTTCGAATCCTTTAGCAGTACAATAAGGAAGAACCTCAAACGCTTCACAGGACTTCGTCTGCACATCATTGCCGATAAAAACACAGCTACAGCAGTAACGCTGCTACACATCTTGTACACTCTACAAAACTACAGTGTACTGAACGCTCTGAAAACTGCAGATCAGACTACAGTCTGTCTGTGGGAATCACCACACAACTATGACCTGGAACTCTACAGCTCTCTCTGTAGAACTCCAATGAAATTCACCACCCACTAATGTCCATAGTAGAGGGGAAGTGTGTTCAAGTGCAAAACAAATTAATCCTCCTCTTCCTTTTTACATACAGACTAAATCTAACAGTGTCTTTCTAGTGTCATCACTTCCTCCTTTGCTGCCCAGTGTTCAGTCCCCATCCTCAGTAAAGTGATCCTGCAGTAAGAAGTAGTGCTACACAGTGATGTGGTCACATCATTTCACACCTGCACTTAGTGATCAGAAGGCCAAACTGAATGTATAGCTTAGCAAATATTAGAGAGATCAGACAAGAAGATCTCTAGACTACATGCTGATCAAAATAAACATTGCTCATTTAATCAGGTAAACCTGAGGATTGTCTGATAACTTTCATATTATTCATAAAGTACAGGTGGAATGCAGCCATCTATGATCATGTTGTAATTTGTCATACGATGAAGTAAAAACTACTTAAGAGAAGCTGAGAGATCTACCATTGAGACAGAATCACTAAAGCAGTCAGCAGGGGCTTGTGCTCCATGTCCAGGGTGGCTCTATGGCTCCTTTGTGACTGTTTGGACCATCACTAAACACATTTGCTAATTACAAGAGTTTCTGATAATGGCAACCATCTAAAGATCACTTTAGAGGTAGACTGTTTGATGATGAATATCTGTAGCATAACTAATTTAGGCTGTGGGCTAGTGTGCACTACAATGTAACAACAACAAAATAAAATAAAAACTGAAAAAAAGGGCCAAAAACAGCAAACATACTAAAAAATTTAAAAAAATGTATAAATGTAAAAATTGAGAACAGGAATAGAGAGTGGGCTTCCTTGCCTAGTGCCTCTGTGACATTTGATGTTATTGCATTAGTACTGACCTTTGGTGTGGTATAAAGGATTTTACACAATGTGAGGAGAAAAACTTCCAGTTTCCTTTATCGAAAGCCTTCTCTGCATCCAGTGTGACTATAGCAGTTTGTAATATGTGGAGTGAAGTGTAATGCATTTGGTAAAGTAGTCTACGCATGTTAATGGTTGAGTGTCACCTTTGATGAAACCAGTTTGATCAGGGTGTATCAGTGATGGAATATGTTCTAATCTAATGACTAATGCTTTGCTAATTTTTTTTTGTCATTTTTTGTTTCAATGTTTCCCTAGAGATGGGGTTTGTACTTAGAGATGCAGATTTCATAAAAAGGATTGAATAAGGACGGACTTTAGTAAAACGTGTTCAGAGTTGTAGACCAATACCACAGACCAAACATCTTTCAGCTCCAGGACAGTCTGACTGCTGTCCAAGGTACTGAAACTGCACCCTTCAGCCAAGTTCAGAACCTGTGCTGTACACAGCTGCCCTGCATATGGCTGCCCAGTGAGACCCAGACAGGAGCCCCTGGTGCTTCCTCAGCTGTAGCTGTAGCCACTCACCTTCCCATCTCACCAAATACTAAACGCCTTTAGAGGGGGCGCATATCCTACATTTATCCTTTCTTTTATAGTTTTCTTTGGTGTCCTCTTACAATGTTTGTGTGGCTTGATCTTCCAGCAAAAGTCAGATAATAATTCAGCTTTACACAACTATTTTCTAACATCTCCTTATCCCTAAGAATTAAACAGCCCATTTCTGTTGCTGTACCTTTAGAATGCAAGATAAATGAGCTCTGTTCTGATTGGCTACCCTGTGCTTCATTTAAAAAGCACTAAGATCTGAAATATGTCTGAGAACTGCAATGTAGGTGGTAGAGGTTAAACTGCTGTAGGCCGAAGAGGTGGAGATATGTAAATGAGCTGGTTCTCATGACATCAGAGAAGCAGTGATTTCAAAATGGGATATTTTATAGATTAGATTCCAAATATGGACCATAAGGAATGGGATCTGGACCACTTGTCTTGCCAAATGTATTTATTCAAAACTAATCCAACTCTTTATCCTTTAGGTAGTGAGCTCCGCCCCTCCTGAGGTCTCCATGGTAGTATAGCGTAGTACTGTCTTGGATTTGATGGGTATGTCAGAATTCATGAGATCAGAACTCACTGTAGTCTCTCCCCCAAACCCACACCCACTCCGTATTTGGGAAAACGCACAGAAGCACCAAACACATACATCATACACCACATGCAAAGGACTGTACCACCATCAACCACAATGAGGTGTGACCTCTGACACAGGCAGCTGGATACAGAAGTGGGTAGTGGACAAGAGCTGCATCGTACACAGAATGAACAAGTGAGGAATAAATAACACATGGATGTGTGTCTTCATGGGCGTGAGATGTGTCTTCATGGGCGTTCATGTTGTTCACATGCTTAGAGAGGAACAAAACAGCAGAATTATAAGCCCACTAACCCAAAAAGGAAGCATGTACATGCGTGTGTGAGAGTGTATCTGGGTGGGGGTTCTTGTATTTACAAGTATTATTTTGAATGGACATTTACTGTGTGTGTAAAATGATGTCTTTTTCCCAAGTCCTTCATATGTGGGTCACTGCAGCAGCAGTGCATGTTTGTGTGTGTGTGTGCATGCACATGCGTGTGTGCGCGTGCGCATGTTTGTGTTAGGCGTGTTAGTTATGTATTGCTAAATTGTTAAACAGCGCACCAAGTGTAGCAGTACATATGCGAGGAGGAAGACATACATGCTGGGAAACTACACTGTCTTTATGGTATTATAGTTTTTTGCAAGACACAAACCAATAACTCATGTAGCCTGTCTACTGACCTGCTATACAAAAACAAGCACCTTCTCTGATTTACATTCATTTTGTAATTCTAAAACACATGTTTTTCCAATATGCTAAACACAATTCTCTATATTAAACACCTACTTTAAAACAGAAATACCTGTTTCTTATAGAAAAGCCTCAAATGCAAATGATAAATGGATGTATCAATTAACCAAACCCAGGACTCATAAGTGAAGACACTTATGATTGATTTGTACCATTAGACATCAGAGCCTGAGCAATATAAAGAGGCCACAGGTTAGCTATATTGGTTGGATATCAATGGAGGCCAGTATTTGACAGAGAGGATGAGGAAGCGGATGAAGACAAGGAACCATCACGGATGAGATCTGGGCCACTTTGGTTGATCATATGGTTAAGCATGCATGTGTTGTGTTTCAGGAAAGCTCAGCAGGGGTCCAGCCTAACCTGAGTCACTCAACTATAGTCAGGGTCCCTGAGCAGCGTGGGAGTGATATCACAATGTGTGCAGCCATTAGCCAGAGTGATGGCATTCATTATCATGTCACTCTTGGTCCCTACAACACTGCCCACATGATCACCTTCCTCCACACACTACACAACAGACTCTTTCCCCATCACTAGGGGACTGCACCAGAGCAGTCCAGGTTTGTTGTCATCTGCAACAAGGTAAGTTTCCACCAGGCTGCTCTGCTCCACACTGAACACTCCTGATTTGTTGTGCATCACGCTCCACCACACCCTCCATTCCTAAATTCTATTGAGGAGTTCCTTTTCAGCATGGAAGGTCCATGATCACCAACCACACATATGCCTTCTCCAGGTGACGGAGGAAGCTTGTGGTGACATTGATGATGGAGCATGATGGAGACAAGATGCAACCTAATTTTTGTTTCATTGTTACAAGCCTATTTTGTTATCTTCTATGTATTACAGTATATACAGCATGTGTCTTGCAGTAATGATCATGCAAAAAATTGAACTTTCCCCTTGTAATTGTGTTTTACTTTATGGTGTATGTGTACTGAATATGCATACATAGTCTGTATATTTGTGAAAATACGTGTATGTATGAGTACTATGACACAAGCTAGTTGCCATGTACAAAAAGCCATTAATGTTATATTAGTGTAGACGCTTGTCGCAAAAATATCATTTTGGAAAGAGTTGAAATCGTTTGGATGAAGTGTTTGCTTTTTCAGGAAGCATGTGACATTTTGTATGTCAAAATTCATGAGATCAAAACTCACTGTCTCCCCCAAATCCACCCCCACCCCCCACCTTGGGCAAACAAACAGAGGCACCAAACACACACATCATACACCACATGCAATGACTGCACCACATATACAATTAACCACAATGAGGTGTGACCTCTGTCACAGGCAGCTGGATACAGAAGTGGGTAGTGGACAAGAACTGCATCATATACAGAATGAACAAGTGAGGAAAAAATACCACTAACAGAAACAGTGTGTGTGTGTGTGTGTGTGTGTGTGTGTGTGTGTGTGTGTGTGTGTGTGTGTGTGTGTGTGCGCGCGCAGCAGCATGGGCTGTCCAAGCCTCCTGACCAATTGATGAACAAATGAGGAATAAATAACACAAACAAATAAACAAGTGAGCACATTTCACATACCACATTACAAAAAAAAAAGAAAGAAAAAAACTAATACATTTATAAAAACAATGCATAGACTTATAGAGCAAAATAATTCTTGTAAGAGTGACAATACTCTGTACTCTGTTTCTTAATTTTGTCAGTCTTAGTAATGTCCCTACAATAAGGTAGGAACCTTATGCTGGTCTGAAGTAACTAATTAGCAATTAGCAAGTAATTAGCACCGGTTACTCTCTACCGGACCGAACCACAGCGCAGATTTCAGTGCCACTTAACGGGTCAGGTCGGCGAATAATCAAATTTACTTTATTCTCCCTTAACCCGGGTGGACAAAACATGTTTGGAGACGGTATTTTGCTCCTTTAGTTTAGAACAAAAGCTGCTAACATTACTAACAAACACAACGATAGCTAATAGGATTTGTAAATAAGTCAGATATCGAGCTACATGTCCTCAAACCTCATCCAGGTCGCTTCCCGGTGACGTGTTTCTTCACTTGTTTAGTTCACAGTGAGTTATACGACACACCGACTAGTCTAGGAGACATTTATTAATACTTGGATGCGGTTTGCCCGGCTCGAGAGAAGTCTGTGGGCATGTATTTACGAAGGCTATATTTGAGCTGCTGTTGACTTACAGTGTTTGTTAGCAACGTTAACATTTAACAGCTTTTGTTCTAAACTAAAGAGGCAAAATTTGGACGTCAAACATATCTTGGTCGATAGACCGAATCTGGGATAAGTGGTGAGCTATTGCTCTCTGCTGATCCCAGATATAAATTCCTTTGTGCAAATGAATGTATGAGGATGACAACACCTGTAGAGAGAAGGTAACACTCACCATCAGCAGCGTGGAGCACAAGGAGCAGATAAACACACACCTGCATTCTTACTGACTTACACACACACTACACACAGCTACAGCAGGACTGCTGATACACACCGTACACACTCTTCAATACAGTCTACTGAATGACTTCACAAGAACACTTATAGTGGAGAGGAAGTGTATTCAAATGAAACTCTGACAAACTTCTATCCGCAACACACACACACACACTGCTGTGTGTGATGGCCAGAACCACATTTGAAGCACTTGGAGAAAGACATAATTTTACAAACATAGTAAATGTACAAAGTGATAAACCTGCAAACGTGATACACCCCTGCCCACCCCAAAACACACACACACACATGCACCCACACTCACAAATACATGCTCTCATACACGCACACACACACACTGTCACTGATGTCACTGTGGAAACAGCTACCAGTTTACAGATGTGAGAGTTCCCAGCATACATCTCTTCCTCCTCACATATGTATTGCTAATCTGGGTACACTGGGTGCAATGTGTGAAATGTGCTTTACTTACTTACTTGCAACCCCACATTGACTATGATGCTGCATCTGTGAAACCATATAGGAGACACATATGCTCATTATAAAGCAAAGGGGGTGGAGTCTGATGTAGAGGAGAGAAACAAACAGTATTATCCTGTCACTCTACTCTCAAACTCCTATTTCTAAGTTTATAGTTTTAAAATGTAGTTTACAGACCTGCTTTTTGTTTGGTGATTTTTCAGTTTCCGCTTCACAATAATTTGTTGTGGACCATTGCTTATGTAGAAAGGTTTTTTAAGATATTTTGTGAGTAATATGAAGTTCTGGATTTACTGAATGAGTCGAAAACAAACAACAAAAACCTGCATTACTCACAATAAGACCCTATTTGAATTTTGATAAACTCTATTAATCACCCTTTGAACATAGGCATGGTTTGGGTAGTACATGAGCAGTCCCTTTTCTCAGTGAAGTACTGACATCTCTCCTCACAGTACATAATATTCCCCAAATTATCAGTAACCATACCAGTCCTACTCATACTAAACCTATTTTGTACTAAATTACAGTCAAACTGGAACTGCCATTGGAGCCTAGTCCTAGTTTTAGTCTGTGTTTCATAATCCTTTATCCCAATTTTACACTAGTATAGACCCATAAGTCAGAGTTGTGCTGTTTTGATTATTAAACTACACATTACAGAATAAATGTAGCATTTCGTATTATTTCTAGCTAGAAACCACTGATAAGCCTGTCATGGTATAAGGCAAGAAATACACTAGAACAAAATTGAGCTTGTGAGTGTGTGACCACAGCTTAGCTGCAGAGGTGCAGAAGCAGCACGGTTGTCACTTCTGGTCTAAAATGGGCTTTAGATTCTGCTCTGGTACCCACTGCCCACTGCTTGGAACTGTGAGAAATGAAACCACAGCAGACGTCAGACATCCTGAGCTCTCAGACCAGAACAGTCTCCTCCTTCTTCTGGGGCGTTCATAAGGTGTATGGAGAGCAAAATGTTTACTGATTTTAAAAACTGCACATATTCACATTAAGATGCCATACACTTATCAAATACATTTCTACCACGATTTAGTCCACAAAACATATTTTTCTCACACCACTAAAATTAAGAACACTGCTTGTATGTTATATTTGATGTATTCACTGAGCTGAGTTATTTCATGACACAAGTATTTACATGAAAGTAGGGTCATACACTGACCATGACTGCAGACTGCATTAGGATATTTATACAGCAGGAGACAAACAGGGAATATCTGGGAACAATTACTGGGAGGGGTAAGAGACAAAACTCACATGAGACACATGTCAAGGGGCAGAGCAGGGGAGGAGCTACAAACTAAAACATACAAAAGCACATGGAGACAAAGACATACTAAAGCAATAACATGTAATTGTCTTCTACTCTTTACTACAGTGTAGCCTATAGAAACGTATACCAGGAAATATAGGACAATTATATTTTAACTATATTAAAAAGTACACAGACTTCATAAGATGGAATCATAAGATATGCAGAAATATTTAATAATTATTTGTTAAGTAAAATATTTTTCCAGTTCCCTGAAAAGTCAGCTCGCTTAAATAACATTTTTATATTAACAAATAAATGTACAATTTCATGCAATTCAGCATTAAAAGAGAATTTTACACTCACTTTCAGTGAAGAGAATACACAAACTCAGCAGCATTGTCACTATGCTGAGCCCACAGGGCCCCTGGTTCCGCTGTGAACCAGACATGCATGTTGTGGTTTCAGTGTGGGGGTGTCTGTGGAGGAAGAAAGAGGAGGCTTGAGAAGCCACTTGAAGGCTGAAAAAGCCTCCTTGTTGACAACTTGCCGTTAAAGCAGCCATGTAACACAGCCAGTCTACTGGTGGACAAAAACTGAATACACTACTTATAGTGTAGCCATAACACTTTATAAACATAAAATACATAAATACAGCAAACATCATACAGCATAAATACATAAAATCAGCAATAGAGTGGGTTGTTTTTTTTGTAATGAATGGTGTTTTAAACTACGGATGTCCCCTCCAGCACAAATCCTTTTTTCTTGTAATAAAGTGTAAATATTTGTATTATTCTATTTATTATATATTTGAAAGACATTTGACAAGCCAGTTAAACAGAGCCTGGGTGATCAGTTATAATTAGACTCTGCCTTTGCTAGGAGCCGTTACACTTAATACTAAAAAGCGCTGGTTAAAACCACAAGGACCAAAACCACGACTAACAGCTCGCTCAGGCCACGTGTGTTTCTTTTTAAAAACAGCTCAGCTAGCACAGATGTTCTAAACCATCACTTGGGCCCAATCACATTTCACCCCTTGACCCTACCACTTAACCCTGGCCCTCTATATGCGGTGTTCATAAGTAAGGGTTGGGTGTCCGATAGAGGGCTAGGGTGCACTGTTAGTGCTAAATGGCCCTCCAAACTGAAGGTTTTCAGAGTCACACTCCAAATTGAGTGTGAAATGTCTCAGAATCCCTTGTGAATCATTGATAAATGGATGCAGAAGCAAGGGGGAAGATTTCAACCACTACCCTTTGTAACTCAGTCCCAAGGGGCAAGATGACACTTGAAAACAAGGGGTAGGAGGAAAAATGAGAGGGGATTGGGCCTTGGCAAAAATCTAAGCACTAAATCTAAGAATAAAATGGTTTAAAACATATTACATTTAATATGCATGGTTTTACCTAATCCTAGAGATATATAATAAAGTTATCTGTTACAGGACAAGGGGATTTTCAGATCCAGTACAGACATTAAATCCTATAAGATCAAATACATTTGAAAAAAGAACTAAAATTCTTACTCTCTAATTTACCAGCTTAAAAAAAAGAGATCCCATCTAAAATCCTCAATGTCAGACCTAGCTACCATACATCGTACATTCTTTAAATTGAGAACAGCATTTTGAAGTCTGATTTCTGACTCAGTCACTGCTCAAATGGTCAAACCAGAACTGTATACATATTTTTAAAATTATGGCCCCTCTAGTTACTGGCTTAGAAGCAGTGTTACTGTGATTCTTATTACGTTATCTGACGCCAAACCAGAGGTGATAAATCTGATTTTGAATGCTGACAGACTCAGAGGGGCCTGGATGTTGCACCAACTGCTGTGATCAGATCATCATAGTGAATCAACATACAAGACAACACACTGGGAATGCACACCTCGGGACAAGAACAGGACCTCTAGAAAGTTGAACTAGACATTAATTGCTTATTTTTTCACTTATTCTTTTTAAATTGTTATTATTGTGGTGACCATTGTTGGCCAGAGGAGGATGGGCCCCCTTTTTGAGTCTTGGTTCCTCTCAAAGTTTCTTCCTCTTACTTCTTCCTCTAGGGAGATTTGTCTAGAACTGTTGCCCTTGGCTTGCTCCCTGAGAGCTTGGACTTGATCATTTGTAAAGCTGTTTTTTCACAACATCTGTTGTAAAAAGTGTTATATAAATACACTTTGATTTGAAAGAACTCATTTATAAATGAGTCACAGGTAAGTCAGAGAGTTTGGAGGTTAATGTATATTTGTCACATTGCCACATCTGTTTTAGAATTACATAGTTTCCATAACTTAAGTAATATGTGTATGAAACAATGACAAATATCACCAACATGCCCAATGTTATAACTGCCCCTGATTTGTGTGTTAGAGGCTGCTATGATTGGTCTGTCAAAACAAATGAAGACCCATTCAGGTCTCACTCAAATCCTTTATTACCATTCAGATGCCTGAGTTTGTGCACAGTAAACACAGCACCACCCAGGGCCCAGGGCATGGTAAACATTGTGCCATCAGGGCAGAGGGGACGGTAAACACAGTGCCATGTAGGACCAGGGCACAGTAAGTCCTCACGATGACATTGTTTCTTCATGGTGAGGCCAAGGTTTCTGTCAGATAGTGTAGTGGACAACATACATTCTACATAGTGCAGCTTTCACTTTATTTGGAGAATTAAGTCCATGATTGTAGACATTTATTTAATAGTCTATAGACTGTCAACTTGGTTATTTTAGCTTTCATTTTAATTGGACAGTCCAGTCTGAAAGCAACAGTACATTTGTGGTGTGAGTAGAGTTCACATCTCTAGTGGTGGAGTGACATTCTTACAGAAGGAGGACCAGTTTTTTGGCCAACAAACACGTTACTCCTGCAAACAAATTCCATATCAAATTTGAAATTTAACCACACTACTCAAACTGAACAGGTGCAATTAAAAATACACCCTGACTTATGTTTCATGCACTGCATTATGTATAAATAAATAAAAAATAATGTTTTGAAATTAAATACTCCTTTAAACATCTGTTCAAACTATTTTTAAAGTCTCAGGTAGCCAGTTCTGTGGCTGCCGTAATTCCACCTGCTGTTGTAACAGACACAGTTGTACTGCGCCTTTAAGAGGGAGCTTTATGGAGAGAGAGAGAGAGAGAGAGAGAGAGAGGAACCGTCACCTTTCTGCTCGCCTTCTCAACACTCCTTTTTTTTTTTTTTTGTTAACGCTGTACGGTGCTTTTTACTGTTTCCTTTCCGTATAAATACAGTGATGGTATTGAAGTGGTCCAGGAGAGAATAAAAGTCTTTCAGATTGTCCACACCAGTGTGTGTGTCACTCCATGTTAACTCCACGCATCGCGGTTACCCCGTAGCACCTGTTCCTCACTCCAGGTAAGAAGCGTTACACTGTTTTCATTAATAAGCCTTTGAGGTACTTTGGATGTCGTAGTGAAATGAACTGACCAAACAACAGTGAGGGAGGTTATATTGGGTCTCACCCCCTGAGCTTCTACATCGTTTCTCTGTGACAAAGGACGGAGCCACTTAACTAAGAATGAGACCGTCCTCACTGACAATGTGAGAATATCTGATAGATCACTGAATGATAAGGAAGAAAGAGGACGTACCACATGACGGCTTACAAAACCTACCGCATCTCTATATTTGGTGTGTGTTGTGTTGAGCTTAGTTTGTCAGAGTTTCATCTGAATACACTTCCTGTCCAATATAAGTGTTATTGTGAAGTCATTCAGTAGACTGTATTGAAGAGTGTGTACGGTGTGTATCAGCAGTCCTGCTGTAGCTGTGTGTAGTGTGTGTAACTCAGTAAGAATGCAGGTGTGTGTTTATCTGCTCCTTGTGCTCCACGCTGCTGATGGTGAGTGTTACCTTCTCTCTACAGGTGTTGTCATCCTCATACATTCATTTGCACAAAGGTATTTATATCTGGGAGCAGCAGAGAGCAGCAGCTCACCACTTACCCCAGATTCTGTCTATCGACCAAGAAATGTTTGAAGTCCAAATTTTGCCTCTTTAGTTTAGAACAAAAGCAGTTAAATGCGAACGTTGCTAACAAACACTGGAAGTCAACAGCAACTCAAATATAGCCTTCATAAATACATGCCCACAAACTTCTCTCAAGCCGGTCAAACCGCATCCAAGTGTTAATAAATGTCTCCCAGACTAGTCGGTGTGTCGTATAACTCACTGTGAACTAGACAAGTGAAGAAACACGTCACCGGGAAGCGACCTGGATGAGGTTTGAGGACATGTAGCTCGATATCTGACTTATTTACAAATCCTATTAGCTGTCGTTGCTGTTGGCTTCCAGTGTTTGTTAGCAATGTTAGCAGCTTTTGTTCTAAACTAAAGGAGCGGAGAGTGGTGTGTGAGCAAAATGTTTACTTCTTTCACACACCCACGAAGATTGTCAAACAGTCTCCAAATCCTCATCAGTGACAGTGATCCAGCTCTGAAGTTCATGGTTTAATCAGTCAATCACCGACTGACTCTGGCAGCATAAATTCACTCCAGTGACTCCAGTTTAAAGACTTTTCTTATTTAGTCCCAAGTTATTCTGATGCCACCATAGTCATAGCTACCAGTTTACAGATGTGAGAATTCCCAGTATGCACCTCTTCCTCCTGACATATGTATTGCTAATCTGGTTGCACTCGGTGCTACGTGTGAAATGTGCTCACTTGTTTATTTCTGTTTGTGTTATTTATTCCTCATTTGTTCATCAATTGGCCAGGAAGCTTAGACAGTCCATGCTGGGGGTTTTGTCTTTTTACAGTTTTTATTTTATTTTGTTGTTGTTGTTGTTACAGCGCAGTGCACACTAGCCTACAGCCTCAATTAGTTACTTTACAGATATCCACCATCATCAAACAGTTGTTAAACAGCTTTTGACAGCTTTAACAACAAAAAGAACAAAGTAACAGAAAAGGTGAGAAAATGTTTCTACTTCCTGTGATGACTGTTGGGTTGTGATGACATTGTACTATCTACATCCAAAGTGGTCTTTACTTTGGTGACTCCTTTAGTGGTTCTGTGTCAGTTTGTGGATTTCACAGCTTCTCTTAAGTAGTTTTTTCTTAATAGTATGAAAACTACAACATGATCATAGACTGCTGCATTCCACCTGTACTTTATGAATAATATGAATGTTATCAGACCATCCTCATGTTTACCTGATTAAATGATCAATGTTTATTTTGATCAGCATGTAGTCTAGAGCTCTTCCTGTCTGATCTGTCTAATATTTGCTAAGCTACACATTCAGTTTGGTCCTTTGATCACTAAGTGTAGGAGTGAAATGATGTGACCAAACAGTACTGAGGGGGATCACTGTGTAGCACTACTTTTTACTGCAGGATCACTTTACTGAGGATGGGGACCGAACACTGGGCAGCGCAGGAGGACTGGGCAGCATCATGCGGGTGATCGGACACAAGACTAATACACACTATACAAAACACACACAGAGAGAGAAATTACCTCTTTTTTTTACAAACCAAAAATGCCTCAGCATTGCGTTAATTATCAATGGACCCGCTTGGTCGACGGTGACGTGCATTGAGGACCAGGGCTCCGAGAAAAGTTGCCCGCGCGTGAACACGTGCCCAGGCGAGGTAAGCGGCACCTGCCGGCGGACCGGTTTCCGCGCACGTGCACTTATTTTCACCTCGCTCGGATGTTTTTTCAAAAACATGCGCGTTATTCAAGAGGGTGATAAACTGTTCTTGCTGTGGAAACGGTGCCGTGGCTCTTTACTAACGGCGCACGCGCGCACGCACACACACACACACACACACACACACACACAGACACACACACATTTTTACCATGTCATGAATATCTAACATCCCTATAACTAAATCGATGTACTTGTACCAGAAAACCTATAAATACCACCAGTTTGGTTAACAACTCTCTTTTGTTTAAGCAAAAAGTGTGTTTGTGTGTGTGTGTGTCCCCATCCACAGTGGCCTGTGCTCTGACACTATGCTATAGCGCTGGTATGGGAGTCCTTGTTACAGGCTGAGCGTCACCCCTGCCTGCCGTCCCCGTGTCACGCCGTCTCGCCAGCTGTCCACTTGCAGGCCAAGAAACGTTACCTGCTGGTGTCGGCGGGGGCGTGCGCGTTGCTTCTAGCCTACGCCTGGACCCTGCGCGTGGCCGAGCTCCACACCCGCCTCCCCCAGGGCCCGGTGCTGCCGGCCCCCCCGGTGCTGCCGGCCCCCCCGCCGCTGCGGTCCTACCTGGAGGGGGCGGAGCATGAGGAGGATGGTCCCCTCCTCTTGCACCAACACACCTCCCCCCACGAGCGCCGCGACGTCCACCGGACCATGTACAAGAGCCGGCGCTGCCGTATGGAGACCTGCTTCGACTTCTCCCGCTGCCGCCACGCCTTCTGCGTCTACGTGCACCTGCCGGCGAGGGGCGAGGCCGCGTCGGAGGGCTACCGCAAGGTGCTGGCCGCCATTGAGGAGTCGCCGTACCGCACATGTGACCCGGCCGAGGCCGGCCTCTTTGTGCTCGGCGTAGACACGTTGGACCGGGACCGGCTGTCGCCGCAGTACGTCCCCGATGCAGGCGGCCGCATCCGGGCGCTGCCGCTCTGGAACGAGGGGCGCAACCACCTGGTTTTCAACCTCTACTCAGGCACCTGGCCTGACTACGGCAAGGATCTGGGCTTCGACGCCGGACACGCCATGCTGGCCAAGGCCAGCGCCGACGCAGGGAACTTCTGACCCGGCTTCGACGTCTCCATCCCGCTGTTCCCCAGGGAGCACCCCCTGAAGGGCGGCGGGAGGGGCCGGCTGACGGCCAACGATGTGCCGCCCGCCCAGAGGTACCTGCTGGTGTTCAAGGGGAAGCGCTACCTCACCGGCATCGGCTCAGAGACCCGGAACGCTCTGCACTACGTCCACAATGGGGACGATGTGATCCTGCTGACCACCTGCAGGCATGGAAAGGACTGGGAGAAGCACAAGGACGGCCGCTGCGACCGGGACAACGAGGAATACGGAAAGTAAGTGAGCTCCCATTCCCAACCCATTGCGATTTCTCATGGAGCGTTTCGCGGCTCGGGTGGCTGTGGTGGAAAGAAGGGCGCTTGCATGGGAGTGCCCCGAGCGCGAGGGGCGGGTCCCTCTGTGTGGCGTGGGCCCAGTGATTGGCTCTTGAAGCTGTCGCTCTGATGAGGCGCTCTCTCTCTCTCTCTCTCTCTCTTTGTCTCTGTCTCTCTTCTTCACACACACACACACACACACACACATGCCTGCTGTCATTTCCATAATCCAGGGTGGATGTGTAAAATGGCCTGGACCTTCGTGGCCCACGGGAAGAGGTCTGGCCCTGGTTGTTTCATCCTGGTCTCACGCTTGTCTCACTGGCTCTTCCTTGTTTTTCACGTTCCCGGCGGGTACAGCCGGAGCACGGACCCAGACCGAGATCTTTTTGCAAGGGATTCTCACAAGCGTGAGAGCACGCATCCTCGTTCGTACGCGAGTACGCACACAATTCTACTGGAAACGGCATACCCGCAAAATGCACGGACAGCTAGGTTGACCAGCGCCAGCCGGTCCGAAGGCTGAGGTGTGATTGGATCATTCTAGAAGGGGGAGGTCTAATGCAGCAGCAGGCTGGGACCGAGAGCCAATGGCTGGTTGTTGTCGGAGCAGGGCACAAGGAGAGGCCACGCCCACCCTTAGAACAGACAGAACCTGTATACGTTTATTAGGTAATGCAAGGGGATGGGGCCCATGGGCGGGGCCGAGGGGCAGGGCCATGCTGTTCGTCTTTTAAATTCTGATTTTCTTTTTTTTTGCTTTCTCGAGTCCTTCAGCAAAGATCTGAGCCCAGACAATACATTTCCAGTCGCCGTTGAAATATTTGTAGCAAATGACCTGCTAATAGAATAACCCTCATTCACGACGTCTGCCCTGTGCCCTTATATACACAAATAAATACAACTAACGTCCTGTCACGTGACTGGAGCCGTGGTCTGATGGGGGAATCTGGATCTTGGCTTTAACTGGAGTGATATGTGAAGTGTTCCTGTATGAATGAAACCAGAGGTCCTGACCCTCAGACATTTACAGTTTAAATAAATTGAAAGGGATTTCAAAGTGGCAGTACAGTCGATAATTGGACCTCTATTGAATTAAGCAGGATCGGAGAGGCAGAGGAGGGTGGGATTCCACGCACACGCACGCACAGCCGAGTGTGTTTAATTATCGAGTGACTCGGAGTCAATGAGAGGCCCTCTTTGGAAGCCTGTTAGATGTCTTTGTGAGGTTCACTTTCCTTCTCACCCGCAGGGATAAGGGGAAAGAGGGAGAGAGGGATGGAGGGGTGACGAACGGAGAGAGAAATGGCAGCCCCGCCGATAACACGCATCAGAGGGCTCTAAATTACAGCCGCTAATGGCCAGTTGAGGGAGGGAGAGAGAGAGAGGGAGAGCTGGGAAGAGATGTAGTCTGTGATAGAGGGAGAGAGAGAGAAAGCCTAAACTAATTCTACAGTCATAGCTATGGGGCAGGTGTACCTATAGACTGGTAACTCAGTACACAGTCTAAACTCATTTTAGTGCTTCACCTCTATAAAGGTGTAATGTGTCATTTTAAGCAGGTAAAAATAGAAACCACACTCATCTGGCTTTTGCTCTTTATTTTTAAAACAGAAATAAATTCTCACAGTGAAGTAATGGCTACAGTCAATAATAAAACACTTGACATAAAATGATATGCACATTTATATAACGATGGAGGCTAGGCAGGACGCACGAACGAGCCGACAATAGTTACGTTTATTAACGCCAGACAACAGACAACATAGCACATTGTATTAGCCTATCACCGACAACATCCACTACTAAACAGGAGACTTGTATACACGCACAGTAATGACACAAAATGAGAAGCAGGTGTGAAACACGGGGAGGACGTGGCCATATGAACAAACATGCACACACACACAGAGACGTCTGGGAGGAGGGGCCGTACCGTGAAAATTTACACATCATTTTTTATTTCATTAAAGCAAAAAGCACTACTACTAAATAAATTACATGCAGAAAAGCTAATAATTCACAGAAGTATTCAAATCACCTTTCAGCAGATTAACCCCTAATGAGGCATTTACAGTGATGAAACAAATAAAATACTTGATATTTACTGGCTACCAGCCATGTTTTTGTATGATTGTTTTTTTTTTTCCATTTGCTTGATTGCATTTGTGTGTGTGTGTGTGTGTGTGTGTGTGTGTTTAATTTGAATTTAATTTGATGCTGGCATATTCTGTGTAATCTGCATTATCCATTGGAGTGGACGCTGGTTTGCTTTTCTGACTGTGTACTACAGTGAAGTAAGTGACATCATCCTGTGGGAATAACACATTAACAACTGTTAACACACACACAAACGCACGCACAGAGATGTTTACAAAACACACACGTTTCTGCAGGCTGCACATTGGATAGCACAAGGGCGAAACACAACACTAAGAGAAACACATGGGAAATGATCTCCAGTGAGAGTGAACAGTGCAGAAACAGAGTTCAGCTGGGTACTGCTCACTCACCAGGAAATCTCTCTCTCCTCATATCACACCTGACTGAAGGGGATGGGGGAGTGTAAAGGTGTTATCTTAAATGGAGAGAATATAAAGACACCGCACTCACCGTTAAATCTCTATCAAGCACAGTGATACTGTCATCATTAGACTGAACCCACAACTTTTGACTGTTCCAGACCTTCTGTGTTAAGCCATGTTTAGAGCAGTACTTTAACCAGATGTTACTCAAATGCACCACCATGTTGTAATGAATGCCATTAGGGTTGCAAGCAGTCAGCACTGAGGTAGTAGATGGCAATTTTAAATTTAGATTAAAACTGCAGCTATGAACATAAGATTTATTTGAGCCGTTAACACACGTAATACATAAAACTCTCTCTGAACAAGCTTCTCTCACTTCTCCATTCTGAGAGTGTAGTGATCACTGCAGAAAATCACTCCAGATGAAGCATCTGGGTCAAAGCATTTAGGTGGTGTCATTTAGCTTTTTATCTGAAATCAAAATCAGCAAAACCTACCCAAAACTAGCAAGGCCTCCTTTTGGGTCTCCATAAGTTTATAGAGGGTGCCTGTGGTGGTTCAGTCTGCACTCTGGCAGGGAACGTGGAGATGGAGAACGTCACTGCTTACACAGGAGTCTCGGTCCTGCTGCCCTGCTCCTGCACTGACCCGCACGCCAGACCTGAGAGGTTACACTGTGCCAGGCACAATTCAGCCAGAAGCACGTGGAGTGTAATGCTCAGTGAGAGTGCCAGCTTGTCCTCTGGCTTCCATCCCCAATCCAACGGCCAGACCGAGAGAGTTAACCAGGACCTGGAAAGCACTCTTCACTATCTGGCCTCTTCCTGCACATCCCCTTGGTCTGAGCACCTATTTTGGGCAGAGTTCACCCACAACACCCTGTGGCACTCCTCCTTAGACATGTCACCATTCGAGTGCCAGTACGGTTATGCTCTGCCCATGTTTGCCGACCAGGAGGCTGACATGGGTGTCCGGTCTGCTGAGCAGACGGTCAGGCGCTACTGCTTGGCCTGGTAGAGGGCATGCAGGGCTCTCTTATCTGCTACAGCTGCTCAAAATCGTTATGCCGACTTATCGGCTGGGACAACAGGTTTGGCTATCCGCCAAGGACCTGCCTTTGTGTGGTTATACCTGCAAACTCACCCCTCGCTACATCGGGCCATTCAAGGTTCTTCGCCGCGTAAACCCTGTTTCTTATCACCTTGCCCTTCCCCCACCCCACTTTCCACATATCTCACCTTAGGCCTGTACTGTGTTCGGTGGGCTCCTCCGACCCGTCGGGTCCACGCATGGTGGACGGTGCACTGGCGTACACGGTCAAGCATCTCTTGGATGTCCGGCAGGTTCATGGTGGAGTCCAGTATTTGGTGGACTGGGAGGGATACGGGCCCGAGGAGCAGTCCTGGGTCCCCTCCTGTCACATCCTGGACCGTGAACTCATTTAGGCTTTTTGGCAGGATCGTGCGGCTGGCCTTGGGACATCAGGAGCTGCCCCTTCCGGGGGGAATACTGTAAGGGTTGGGACCACGCCGAGGCTCCCTCCGGCCACCAGAGGGAGGCCTTGAGTCAACCACACTACTAATCAGGCTTGATGCCCAACAGCTGGGCTAGACCTTATATAAGCCCAGTGACCCAGTCACTCAGTGCTGGGTCTTTGCTAAGGTTTTGAGCAAAGCTCCTAGCTGATAACTTCAGGTATTGATGACTGTGAGCCCCTGTGCTACACCTCATTTCTTCCCTGCAAGGGTGTCTGTGTTTTTACACATCCCCTCCCCTCTCCAGTTTTCCCCTCTCTAGTCTGTCTCTCTCCCAAGGGACTTCTTAGCCACTAAAGTTCCTCCCTGTTTTCTGGTTTTGTTTGGGAAGTTTTAGTTTGGTTTTCCTCAGTGCATCGGTGTTGCCATTTCTTCCCGCCATGTCCTTTGTTCTCCCTTTTTCCACGCTCAACGTGGTGTTTAGTTTTTTTTCCTTTTGTTTTACCTGATCCAAGATCTAACTCTTCTGCACAGGGACTCACCCTTGTTAGAGTGTGGTTGCTCACCCAGTAGGCTAGTGGTGTCATCACTTAGCTGTCCTGGGTTAGATCTCATGTTACAGATACATTCTTGAACTGCTTTACAGATGATCTTTCCTAGAAAGGGCCATACTCATAGATACTTTATAAATGCTTCCCAGCATTCATACCTGATTCTACACTAGATCCTACTTTTCAAAGCCCTATTAATATGATCAGTTAATTATTCATGTTGTGTTTACAGCTTGTTTGTGTTTATTTTTGATGAGGTGTGATGTTTGGTTGTTAGATTGTAGATTGTTTTGTATTGTTTTTTCATGGTGCTTTTATTACCCAGTTTGATTTGTTAAACTACCCTTCAGGAATTTCTGCTCAAGCTTACCGTGGCCTGCACAGTGTTGTATTCCCAAAGCTTGAGGAGCTGAAGACAGACCTGGTAGCTGTGAAAGAAACACACCACCTAAAGGTGGCAGGTTATGGTGAGACTGATGAAGACATTGAAGACCCATATGAGGATGTTGCCACGGATGCCTCAACAGATGATGAATTCTAGACTCCATCCTGTCCACTGCACTTACCACATTTATTTGAAATCTGTATGCCTATATAATACATGTAATGATGTTTTTTATCCTTGTCTCTTTGTAGCTAGGTTGTTTGGTTGGGTGTTCTTTATAGGCTATAAGAAAATTTTTAAAATGTATGCTAACCTTTTTTCTTTTCGGCAGTAAGTAACCTTTGTGAAGATGCGATCAAAACATTGTGTTATAAAACACATTTTGGAATAGCCCCTGTAAAACCACATGCAGGTTATATTGGGGCTACAATTCTGCACTTTTAAAAAATCTATATTTAAAAAATAATATGCAAGAAAGTGTTTGCATAACTGCATAGCCTTAGTACTAAAACACCAGAGTAAAGATAAGCTGTTTTGTTGAACATTGTATTGTGATCAATAAGCCTAATTTTCAGTTACAATTATATAATTTCTTAAGAATGTATTATTGTTGTTGTTGCTTAGGTTGCATTTTGATCCTTAATGAGTGTTCAAATGACTTTGGATTATAACGAACACAGAGCGAGTGAATTGTACCTACATGGAAGGATTACTAATTAATGAATATATAGTTTACATGTATATGTTATATTTACTTTATTTATTGAGATTTTTTAATCTGAGCCAGATAACAAAATGATAGCATAAAGAGGGGGAAATGATTTTAAAATGTGATTTCTGATATGAGACTATAATGTCATTTCAGCTGCACTTCTGTCATTGTTCTAAACAGCCACTGAACAGAATTTAGCGCTCCATTATGCCATAATGTGTGTCATTCTATTTCTGACCCCAGATCAGTTTATTGAGAGGATTTGCTGATGACGATCATTTTAGACAAAACATCAACAGAGACTACAAACAATTCTTCACGCATAAGAGGTACTGAGAAACGAAAACAAAACGTAAGTAGAATTTAATTTTATCTACAAAGGCAGATACTAAATATTTGATAACGGAATCGTATTATAAACAAGTAGCCAATATGCGAATTTAAAATGAGAACACATTTTAATGATGGAGAACTTTTGACTGAACGGAGAACTAATTAGTGGGCTGATAGTGAGCTCCCCGCCCCACTAGTCACGTGGTACGGCCCGCCGCCTGCAGTGGGAGTTCATGGTCTTGTGTGAAACCACGACTATGTAGTCACACACACCTGCACCGGGTTATTCTCCTAATGTCTGTGTGTGTTTAAACCCCGGTTGGTGTGTGCGTCCTTGTCGGTCTGTGTTCTCGCTAATGTTTAGGTACGTGGTCCACTTTGTTTGTATGCTGTGTTCAACGTTGCTCATGTTCATTTAGCCTGTTTCGTGTGAGCGCCACTGTGTTCGTTATTCGTGTTCTTCTAATAAACGTGTGTCTACGTCAAGCGAGTTTGTTTAATTTAACGGACCGCACAAATATTTTATAAATGCGGAATAAGTGAATAGAGAATGAACTAAATAAATGGGACGTAGCTGAAAATATTCGCGTAACCGAACTCCATTAGATGAAATACGTTGACTGAGACAAGGGAAAGTGACTTATGGGCTTGTTTTAGAAAAGTCTCTGTAAGACCACGAGTGTGGCCATTATGCACTGTCGGACAACAGACAACCTTTGTTTCACATTTATTAACATTTGTAGAAGAAATTGAGCTACGTGTGGCCATTTGTTCTGTTACATAATAACTGTATATAAAACAAAGTCTACAGGCGTTGATTGCTCATTTCCATATAGAGATATGAAACTGGGATACAAAAGTAATCTTGCGCACAAATGCAGCATGTAAAATAAGTTTTGTTTGTAGAAAATTGTGTTGTAATCAAAGCCTAATATTCATTTCGAATGCAATTACTTCTTAGGAATAAAGCTTTAATTCTTAAAAATTAAAGGTTTTTTTTGTTGTTGTCCAAAAACACATGCAAACTGTTATGACTTTTTAAAAGAAAGTAAACAGCTTTATTATTGTTCAATACAATAGAGCTTTCTTCTGCCCGTTCTAGATGCCAAGGGACAAGTTCATTAATATCATTACCAGAAGACACAAGAGTCATAGAGACCCTGCTACCATTGCTGGGTTTAAGCAGCATTACTCAGCCAATCTGGGAGAAAGTGTAAGTGTCTAGATCATTTTATACTATAATTTTAATGATTTATATAGACTGTATCCACAGTTTTATTTATTTAGCCTTCACACTTTCCTGACTTGTACAGATGGTAGTCTAAAATATGCTGTCCATTAGTGGAGTTTCCACTGCCCAGGTGGGGTCAATGGATGATTCATTTCCTTTACAATTCATCACTGATTATTTATCACTTCTCACCCAAGAAACGGGAGGACTGTAAGGAGGTTCCTACCATCCCGAGCAGAACTGCTGAACACTTTATGATCACAGAGTCAACGGGAGAGATTTGCTCTTTGGACCACAGCGCCCATGTAGAAGGTGCAGATGTACTTTCTTGCAAAAATCTAGCTTTCCATTAAGAACACACAGTAGGACATGATGTTTGTTCACTTTAAATATGTGCCTGTACTTTATTATGTAATTGCATTTGTATTGATTTTTTTGGGGAAAAAAAACATCTGTAGATGTAAGAGAGGATCTGGGTGGAGTAGCAGAATCTATTACAGAGGCAGTTAAAGTGGAGAACACCCCAGCTGGTGAGTAGCATCAAAGCACCACATTAATAATCAGAGTTTACATACATCCACTCCATGGACACCAGTTTAAAAATTCTACTTTTATTTCAAATATAAAGGCTCAGAATGCAAGAAGTTGAAGAGAGTACGCATCTTCTTCAGACGAACATGGCAGGCTATAAAAAGCACTTTGTCCTGTGCCAGGCGCTCCAACAAAATTAGCCCTACTCTTTAAATGTTCCCAGCTCTTTTTACCAATTTATTTTGTATTTCTTTTTTCCCTTTATTTTCCCCAACCTGTCTTTTCATTTTCTGAAATATTTTTTGACTTTTTGATTTATTTTTGATTAATAAACTTTACTTCATGCAAAGATATAGTCTGTTTGCATTCTGGACCGTTTAATCATATTTTTCATTCTAAGACCAGCCAGGTTATAATTCTAATTCGGCCAAATAAATCTTGAATGATTCAACTCACTTTAATAACATTTTTAGATTATCACATATATGTACAGTTTCATGTCACTCAGCATTAAGAGAGAATTTCACACTCACCTTTAGTGAGAGGAAGTACAGTAAAGAGAAAAAACAAACTGAGCATGCTTGTCTCTATGGAAACACCATTGACCTCCCAGCACACACTGACAACTCTACACCCAGATCTCCACTACCACTGTGGACACACACTGACTCCAGAACTCTCACAGCATTACTTCAGTACTCCAGACCCTAATGTCCACCCAGCAGAGAGGAACTGGGAACAAATGAACTTGGCCAGAGCTCTTATGTTTCTTTTCAAGTTCACATCACCAGCTTTACGGAGACATACAAAACCACACACAGTGCCATCATGTCCTTTGACCTGTGAGGACTCTGGTTGTTTCTTCTTTTGTAATGTATCCCACAACCCCACACTGACCATGATGCTGCATCTGTGAAAGACACAGGAGACACACATGCTCATTATAAAGCAAAGGGGGTGGAGTCTGATGTAGAGGAGAAAAACAAACAGATATATTATCCCCTCACTCTTATTCTCAAACTCTTCCTTCTAAGTTTATAGTTTTAAAATGCAGTTTATAGAGTTAATCACCTCAAAGCTTGCACACATACACATTTTTGCATTACTTTTTCATGGCTTGATATATTTTATGTTTGCACTACCTTATGATGTCCTGTGTACTTAATATTTTATTCATTGTATCAAATTTGTTTTATTGGTAAATATACTTTGAACTATTATGCACTGTCACTACAGAATGCTGTCTGCTTTATGTCTCCAGAGTCTATAAGCATGCAAACACACACACACACACACACACACACACACACACACACACACACACATTCAAGAATTTCTAGATAGTGAGAGGACCTGCTTTTTGTTTGCTTTTTCAGTTTCCACATCACAATAATTTGTTGTGGACCATTGCTTATGCAGAAAAGTTCTTTAAGATTTTTTGAGAGTAATATGAATTTCTGGATTTACTGAATGAGTCAAAAACAAACAACAAAAACCTGCATTACTCACAATAAGAACCTATTTGAACTTTGATAAACTCCATTAATCACCCTTTGAACATGGACATGGTTTGGTAGTACATGAGCAGTCCCTTTTCTCAGTGAAGTACTGACATCTCTCCTCACAGTACACAATATTCCCCAAATTATCAGTAACCAAACCAGTCCTACTCATACTAAACCTGTTTTGTACTAAATTAAATTCAAACTGGACCTGCCATTGAGCCTAGACCCTGGAGCCTAGTCCTAGTTTTAGTCTGTGTTTAAAACATCATCCTTTGTCCCAATTTCACATTAGAATAGACCCAGCAGTCAGAGTTGTGCTGTTTTGATTATTACACTACACTTTACAGAATAAATGTAGTATTTTGTACTATTTCTAGCTAGAAACCACTGATAAGCCTGTCATGGCTTAAGGCAAAAAATACACTAGAAGAAAGTTGAGCTTGTGAGTGTGTGACCACAGCTCAGCTGCAGAGGTGCAGAAGCAGCACGGTTGTCACTTCTGGTCTAAAATGGGCTTTAGACTCTGATCTGGTACCCACTGCCCACTGGTTGGAACTGTGAGAAATGAAACCACAGCAGACGTCAGACATCCTGAGCTCTCAGACCAGAACAGTCTCCTCCTTCTTCTGGGGCGTTCATAAGCTGTTTTGAGACCAAAATGTTTATTGACTTTAAAAACTGCACATATTCACATTAAGATGCTATACACTTGTCGTAGTGAAATGAAATGACCAAACAACACTGAGGGAGGTCATGTTGGGTCTCACCCCCTGAGCTTCTACATCGTGTGTCTATGGCAAAGGACGGAGCCGCTTAACTAAGAATGAGACCGTCCTCACTGACAATGTGAGAATATCTGATAGATCACTGACTGATAAGGAAGAAAGAGGACATACCACATGACAACTTACAAAACCGACCGCATCTCTATATTTGGTGTGTGTGTGTTGTGGTTAGTTTGTCAGAGTTTCATTTGAATACACTTCCTCTCCACTATAAGTGTAGCTGTGAAGTCATTCAGTAGACTGTATTTAAGAGTGTGTATGGTGTGTATCAGCAGTCCTGCTGTAGCTGTGTGTAGTGTGTGTAACTCAGTAAGAATGCAGGTGTGTGTTTATCTGCTCCTTGTGCTCCACGCTGCTGATGGTGAGTGTTACCTTCTCTCTACAGGTGTTGTCATCCTCACACATTCATTTACACAAATGTATTTATATCTGGGAGCAGCAGAGAGCAGCAGCTCACCACTTACCCCAGATTCGGTCTATTGACCAATAAATTTTGCCTCTAGTTTAGAACAAAAGATGTTAAATGCTAACGTTGCTAACAAACACTGGAAGTTAACAGCAACTAAAATATTGTCTTCGTAAATACATGTCCACAAACTTCTCTCAAGCCGGTCAAACAGCATCCAAGTGTTAATAAATATCTCCCAGACTAGTCGGTGTGTCGTATAACTCACTGTGAACTAGACAAGTGAAGAAACACGTCACCGGGAAGCGACCTGGATGAGGTTTGAGGACATGTAGCTCGATATCTGACTTATTTACAAATCCTATTAGCTATCGTTGCTGTTGGCTTCCAGTGTTTGTTAGCAATGTTAGCAGCTTTTGTTCTAAAGGAGCAAAATACGGACTCCAAACATGTCTTGTCCACCCGGGTTAAGGGAGAATAAAGTAAATTTGTTTCTTCGCCGACTTGTCCCGTTAAGTGGCACTGAAATCTGTGCTGTTGAATGATATGTCCAATATAGAGAATTGTGTTTAATGTATTGAAAAAATGTGTTTTAGAAATACAAAATGAGTGTAAATCAGGAAAGGTGCTTTTGGTTTAGTATAACAGGTCAGGAGATGGGCTACATGAGTTAGTGGTTTCAATTATTGTCACATGTCCCAGTTTTTGTCTTGCAAAAAACTGTAATATCACAAAGACAGTCCAGTTTCCCAGCAAGCACCTCTTCCTCCTAGCAAACTTGGAGCACTGTTTATCAGTTTAACAATACATAACTAACACTGTCTCTCTCTTTCTTTCTCTCTCTCTCTCTCTCTCTCTCTCTCTCTCTTTCTCTCTCTTTCGCTCTCTCACTCACACACACACACACACACACACACACACACACACACACACACACAAAACATGCACAGCTGTTGCAGGATGGCCAGATCCACATCTGAAGGACTTGGAGAAAGACAATTTTACACACACAGTAAATGTACATTCAAAGTGATACTTGTAGCTGCAAAAACACCCCCTCCCACGGCCTGCCCTGCTCTCTCTCTCTCTCTCTCTCTCACACACACACACACACTCTCTCTCTCTCTCTCTCTCTCTCTCTCTCTCTCTCTCTCTCTCTCTCTTTCTCTCTCTTCTTGTTGGGTGTTTGGGCTTCAAGTTCTCCTATGTTGTTCCTCTTATCTTAGAGGCTTACAAAAATTTACAAATAAAAAATGAACAAATAAGAAAAAACTAAAACCATAGAGACAGTACAGTTTGCCAGTATGCACCTCTTCCTTCTCACATATGTATTGCTAAACTTGGTGCACTTTAGCAATACATAACACACACACACACACACACACACACACACACACACACACAGACATGCATATGCGCATGCTTCCTTTTTGGGTTCGTGATCTTGAAATTCTGCTGTGCTGTTCCTCAGAGTGGTGTGTGAGCAAAATGTTTACTTCTTTCACACACCCACGAAGATTGTCAAACAGTCTCCAAATCCTCATCAGTGACAGTCATCCAGCTTTGAACTTCATGGTTTAATCAGTCAAACACTAACTGACTCTGGCAGCATAAATTCACTCCAGTGACTCCAGTTTAAAGACTTTTCTTATTTAGTCCCAAGTTATTCTGATGCCACCATAGTCATAGCTACCAGTTTACAGATGTGAGAATTCCCAGTATGCACCTCTTCCTCCTGACATATGTATTGCTAATCTGGTTGCACTGGGTGCTACGTGTGAAATGTGCTCACTTGTTTATTTCTGTTTGTGTTATTTATTCCTCATTTGTACATCAATTGGCCAGGAGGCTTAGACAGCCCATGCTGGGGGTTTTGTCTTTTTACAGTTTTAATTTCATTTTGTTGTTGTTGTTGTTACAGTGCAGTGCACACTAGCCTACAGCCTCAGTTAGTTACTTTATAGATATCCACCATCATCAAACAGCTTTTGGCAGCTTTAACAACAAAAAGAACAAAGTAACTAAGAGAAAAGGTGAGAATGTTTCTACTTCCTGTGATAACTGTTGGGTTGTGATGACATTGTACTGTTTACATCCAAAGTGGTCTTTACTTTGGTGACTCCTTTAGTGGTTCTGTTTCACAACTTCTCTTAAGTAGTTTTTTCTTAATAGTATGAAAGCTACAACATAGACTGCTGCATTCCACCTGTACTTTATGAATAATATGAATATCAGACCATCCTCATATTTACCTGATTAAATGATCAATGTTTATTTTGATCAGCATGTAGTCTAGAGCTCTTCCTGTCTGATCTGTCTAATATTTGCTAAGCTACACATTCAGTTTGGTCCTCTGATCATTAAGTGCAGGAGTGAAATGATGTGACCAAACAGTGCTGAGGGGGATCACTGTGTAGCACTACTTCTTACTGCAGGACCACTTTACTGAGGATGGGGGCTGAACACTGGGCAGCTCAGGAGGAAGTGATGACACTAGAAAGACAGTTTCACTGTTAGATTTAGTCTGTATGTGAGAGAGAAAGAAGTGGAGGAATAATTTATTTTGCACTTGAACACACTTCATCTCTACTGTGGATATTAGTGGGTGGTGAATTTCAGTGGAGTTTTACTGAGAGAGTTGTAGAGTTCCAGATCATAGTTGTGTGGTGATTCCCACAGACAGACTGTAGTCTGGGCTGCAGTTTTCAGAGTGTTCAGTACACTGTAGTTTTGTAGAGTGTATAAGATGTGTAGCAGCGTTACTGCTGTAGCTGTGTGTAGTGTGTTGTGGAATGCAGGTGTGTTTTTATCTGCAGATGTGTTTTTACTTCCTTTTTGGTAATGATGTGCATACGAAGTCCTGTGAAGCGTTTGAGGTTCTTCCTTATTGTGCTGCTGAAGGAGTCGAAGCTTTGGAGCATTGAAAGCTGGTGACAAAACAGCGACTCCTGGCGGTTTTCAGAAATTATAGCAGCCATAGATTCAAAACTGCGCAATACAACACTCCACCGCCTTCATATTTCATTTAAAAAAATGATCAGTAATGATGTTTAGTAATTAAATTCTGCAATAATTAGTTTAGAATCATTGTTTCCCTTTTTATGTGAAAACATAATACAAAACTATACTGGGAGACAACAGGTTGACATTATGAAACATTTACTTTTGGCTTCTATAATTTGCACATTTCCAATTTTTTAGTAAAATGATAAAGCTTCCAAGTTATAGGACAGTGCCAAACTTATGAAACAGTCTCAAGCTCATCCTGTGTATCTGTGATGTTTGAAGCTTCAAACATGATTAGTCACATGTTATTAGTAACTTTAGTGGTAATAGTAACTTTAGTGGGAGGGGAGGGGAGGAGAAGGAAGGAGGGAGGGAGTGGAGAGGTAGAGTGAGTGAGAGGGAGGGAGGGAATGAGGGAGAGAGAGAGTGATTGAGAGAGGGATGGAGGGAGCGGGAGTGAGGGAGGCAGAGAGGGAGGGAGGGGGAGAGACAATCTATAATCAGTATAATCAGACATTTACATCTAATAACTTGATGGTCATGCATCCATCATACCAACATCTATTGGGAAATCTCTTAGTGATTTCCAGTACCATCATCAGTTGGCTGGTACCATCAGTACCATCAGGTGACTGGACCTGCAGCAATTAAGTGTGTCATAAATAATAATGGAGTATGTCATATATAATATTAATTAAGTATGTCATATATAATAATAATAACGGAGTATGTCATGTGTAATAATAACCATTTACATGTACATGTGCGGCCATGTTTAATAGTGAAGGCCTTTATCTCGTGTGTTTCTGCAGGCTGCAGTTTGGCAGAGAATCAGAAGACAGACGTCATCACTGCATACACAGGAGACTCAGTACTGCTGCCCTGCTCCTGTACTGACCCACACGCCAAACCTGAGAGTTTCACCTGGCAGAAACACAACACAAGCAGAGACGCATGGGATGTGATCTCCAGTGAGAGTGAACAGTACAGAAACAGAGTTCAGCTGGGTACTGTTCCCTCTCCAGGAAATCTCTCTCTACTCATATCACACCTGACTGAAGAGGATGAGGGAGACTACAGCTGTTATCTTACAAACCAGCAATATAAATACATCAGACTCACCATTAAAGGTAAAACACTGTTTTTGATCCAAATCCAACTGCAAATGATAAATCCAGCTTTAAGGTTTTCTTATGTATCCACACTAGCAAAGTCTTGGTTGTCTGAGTTACTTGTAGACTTTCTGCTGTCATATTTGTTGTTGTGCTGTCATCTGTGCACATTACCAGTAACGTTTAGTTCAGTGATGGTCAAATACTCCTTTAATTGTAACAAATATCTTGGGCAGTTCAAGTAAGAATGTCTCAGGTTTTTAACACACATGCTTCTTTGTTTTGGTTTTTCTGTTCCGACCTCTCGTTTGGTTTTCCTGTCACTGTTTTCATCTTTGTCTAGTTTGCATTCGTTACTCTTTGTATAAATATCCCTTGTTTTATCGTCTTGCTTGTAAGTCTTTGTATGTGCGCTCTCTCGTCCTCCCATGAGTTTATTGCCTGCTCGTTATTCAAGTGTTTACTGTTTAACTTCCTTTTTGGTAATGATGTGCAGACGAAATCCTGTGAAGCGTTCGAGGTTCTTCCTTATTGTACTGCTGAAGGATTCGAAGCTTGGGAGCATTGAAAGCTGGTGACAAAACAGTGACACCTGGTAGTTCTCAGAAATTATAGCTGCTTTAGATTCAAAACTGCACAGCATTATAAACAATACAACACTCCACCGCCTTCATATGTCATTAAAAAAATGGATGATCAGTAATGATGTTTAGTAATTAAATTCTGCAATAATTTGTTTAAAATCATTGTTTCCCTTTTTATGTGAAAACTTGATACAAAACTATACTGCTTTCTCAGGGCTTTACCATTCTCTTAGCCTAGCTTTGGGTTTAACCTACTAAATGTGCGGTGCAGAGATTGGATCCTTTATGTAACCCACCTATTCTGTCTACATTGCATTCTGGCAGTGTTAAAATCACAATGCAAGAGGCAGTATTGGATCCTTTACTGTAATAAACATAAGTAGCCTAATGTAAAAATTACATATGTGATCATGAATAATCAAACATTAGAAACAGAATGCTAAAATAACAAATTGATTTTATCCAATGCGACTTATAATTATGACTGAGTATAACTTGAGCGATTTAGGGTTAAGGGCGTTGTTCAGGGGCCCAACAGTGGCAACTTGGTAGTTCAAGAATGTGATCAGTAGCATGTGTTGTATGTGGCACTTGGCTTGATATTAAGATTTCTAGTGCTTCCACACTGATGCTCTATCACAGAGTTATACATATATTGTTTGATCTTTCTGTGACTGGTAGAATGGTGTGGCATTAGAGATCAAACTACATTTTATTAGTAACAAAATAAAACACCTTATTTATAGACCAGGCCAGAACACTTTCAATTGAGTGTCATGACAATCATTGTCAAAGCGTTCATTTATCACAGTCATATGGGAGTTTTCATTTCAGCCTCTCCAGCCAGTGTCAAGAACAGAAAGGTACTACGTGGTTTGAGGTGTTCACATCTGCTCAGTTTTCCTAGTAACCTCATGTCCCGCAACCGCCCTCAGTCCGTGATTGCAACTCCCGTCTTCCCCGGCACAACCTCACCAGATCCTCATCACCAGTTTACTAGTGTCATCTGTGTCTCATCTTTGCTACACTATTTATTCTCTCTGGTTTCGTTCACTCCCTGCAAAGTGTTATCGCTGGTCTATCAGCATGTACTGAGCAATTCCCTGGTGTGTGTATATCTGGCCATTACCCTCGCCTCTTTCACTTTACAATTGTTGCTTATTCCGCTACAAATAAAACTCGGCTGTCCACAAGTTTAAATAAACAAACTTTAAATAGCAGCATATTTTTTCTGTTATTAATCATGTCTTTTAAGGTCAAATGCCAACCGTTGTCTGTACGCATCACTTCCACTGTGAGAGTCTATTGCTGTTTCATAAATAAAGAGCCAAAGCAAGACAGAGAGTTGTGGTTTCTGTTTACACCAACGGATGACCACATACATCATGTAGGTGTGCGTAGTGCAGTTTGACAGCAGAATGTGTGTAGAGTGCAGTTCACTGACAGCAGTTGGACGCCACTGTTTGTTACTTTCTTTTTAGGACCTTAGAGTGGAAACCATTCTGAGCTGTGGTTGGGCTCAAATGTACACATTACTGGTGTACAAATTCAGGGCATTGGACAGAGAAGCTTGATCAGGAGGGCTGAACACCAAAGTAGAGCAGATGGTTCTGCAAATTTGTACACAATATGAAACCAGATCAGTGACATGGAAACAGACTCACTCAGACTCAAGAAAAAACACCAAATGTGAAAATCATCTTGTATCCCAAACAGGCAACTCTGGTTCAGTGTTTGGTGTGAAAGGGTTCATATGTAGGCTGGTCATAGAAGGTGGTTGCTTAGGGCAGTAGAGCAGCATTGAAAAGGTTCTGCAAAGTGAATATATTTTGCTGTTGACATATTAACTATATAGTTATACTAAAATATAAATATTAGGAGTGTAATGGTACATGTATTCATCCCAAATCACCACATACACATTACGGTTCTGTGTATGCAGTCATATGGAGAGTATGTGGTAGTCTAAATGTGAAGGCTGATGAATGTAATGTGGAATCTAATTTCACACTCGCAAATTCGACACCAAAAAAAGCTAGCAACATGCTAGGCTGGATTTAACTCAAGCACATTAGCGACATTTACTGAATCATTAATACTATGACCTGTTTCTTTCAAATCACCTGTGTGGGAAAGTTTCCCAGTGACCTGAGTGGTGGACGAGGACAGTGTGTTGGTGTTGTAGAGTCTGTGGGCAAAAACACATGAACATGCAAATTCAACAGCATCACCCAGATGTGTTTGTTGCTTTTGTCCCGTTGTACCACACAGTGATATCTAAACTGGGATGTGATGGATATCTTACAATCAAAGTGCTTCTGGTGAAGTGGAACTTGGAATCTTCTTCAGATATATTTATTTCTCAGGCGGTTATTAGTAATCCTTGGATCATTCTTACTACAAACTTGTAACTCTTGTTAAAATGAACTTATATTACAATTATAATTAGTTTAGCATTACTGAATTTGTAATGTGTCTAGCTGGGGGGAAATTGACACACATGCACACACACACGCACACACACACAACTGCTGCAATATGGCCAGACCCACATTTGAAGGACCTGGAGAAAGACATCATTATACACACCCTAAATGTACGTTCAAAGTGATAAAAATCTGCTAAAGTGATACACCACCGCCCACCCCAAAATACACACACATGCTCCCACACTCACAAATACATGCATGCTCCCGTGCACACACTATCACTGTGGCAACAGCTACTGGTTTACATATATGACAGTTCCCAGGATGCATCTCTTCCTCCTCATATATGTATTGCTAATGTGGGTGCACTGGGTGCAATGTGTGAAATGTGCTCACTTGTTTATTTCTGTTTGTGTTATTTATTCCTCACTTGTTCATTCTGTATATGATGCAGCTGTTGGTCACTGTCCACTTGGTCAGGCAGACTGGACAGCTCATGCAAATACACACAAACACACACCAACCCACACAGGCACACCTACGCACACACACACACACACACACACACACACACACACACACACACACACACACACACACACAAGACCATGATACTTTTGGAGATTAATGGGATTTAGGTTCTGCTGTGATCCAGCTCTGAACTTCATGGTTTAATCAATAAATCACTAACTGACTCAGGAGGGATTCTGAGGAACAATGTCACATTCACTCCAGTGACACTGTGATGTTTCAGAGAAAGCCAGATGCTCGAGGATAAAATGAAATGTGGTTTTAATCAGAAAAGGATAATCCAACATGGTCAAAACACAGGTAAGGAACAGAACCAGTACTATAGGATAAACAGAGCCAGGGAGCATCACAGAGAGGAACTACAGTCCAGTTCGAAATCTAGAGAGACAAAATATTCAGGCAGACAAATACAAGATGGGCAAAAAACAGAAATAAGAAATACAATATATAACATTCATCTAGCACTTTATTTTCCGAAGCAACTTACAATTATGACCAAATACAATTAGATCCATTGAGAATTAAGGGTCTTGCTCAGAGGCCCAACAGTGGCAACTTGGTAGCAGTGAGGTTTGAATGGGCAACCTTCTGATTACTAGTCAAATACTTTAACCACTGAACTACCACTGCATAACACACTGAATACAATACAATACAAGTGGCAGTATTTCCCAAAATGCCTCTCACAGGCAGTACTACTCTATCCTCAGTCCTGTTCTCCTTCTGCTGCTGGGACTCATCCTACTGTATGAAAAGAGTTATTTACATACACCAATACACACACACACACACACAAATACATGTATACACATCAATAACTACATGCACACATTATACAATCAGAGCTAGGAGAAGTTCTCAGTCTCACGTTTTTTTCTTCCTTAGCAGAGAGATGGTGACAGACGGATAGCAGAGACGGACCAAGTCGACCAAGTACTGCATCGAACCACCCTGCCTCCTAGAGTCCAGAATATGGTGCACTTCATAGATCGGGGCACAGTCAGAGCTATGAGGAGTGGCCTCGGGAGAGACCTCATCCAAGGGCCCTGGAATCACAGGCTTCAGAAGGACCAAATGAAATGACCTTGAAACACAAAGTGAGCAGGTAAGTTGAGCTGATCTGTGACTTCATTCATGCGCTTTGTAATTTAATTCGGACCTATAAATTTGGGACCCAGCTTGCGACATGACCCTGGCTTGCGGAAGTCATGCGTAGAGAGCCACTCTCTGTCACCAGGTTGGTACAGCAGGGTCTCCCTCCCATGTCTGTCCACCACCTCCTTATATCTATGGTTCTGTTCAATACACAGGTGTGTCTCCTTCCATACTTTTTCAACTACAGTGAGGACCGTAGTGTTACCTTCAGGGAAAATGGGGAGGTAACAAGGTTGCTTTTTCTTACTAAAGACCAAAGAGAGATCCTGGTATTCCGGAGTGAGGGAAAAGGCTTGTGTATCAGCAGGGCTCTCAACAGTGGTGGAGTATAACTGGACAACTGGTAATATCAAACAATTTCTTAGGCATTGAGATGCCCACTGAGTGATTTCCTTACGTGACTATGATATAATTGGGTCATGTTGTTCTAGCCAATGTAGACCTAAAATGACTGGAAATGAGGCATCTTCTATGACAAGAAATGAGATAATCTGTAATGGGGCTCAAATCCAGGACAGATAGCTAATGACCCCAACACTTGGCTGGGTGAGCTACCACACTTTAATGAAGGTGGGCCCATGTGCAAAACAGTTAGATCTTAGAACAGAAAACAAGAAAAGTAAAAACCCAATGGTGGGGAAGCAAACCACTTTGTTGCGAGGCAAACAAGCTCCCGCAAGACTACAGCAGACATAAAGTATCCTCCCCTTATATTGCACTTCAAAGCAATGGAAGATAACAAAACATGTCAAACCCCAAGACAGCACTGACCAGCTCAGTCAGTCTACATGAGGATTATGTCGCTGAAGCCAGGGGTACCCCAAAATCAGTTGCAAGTTGGGAGCTGAGTGTGGAAAAAGGGAAAACAAAGGATGCCACAGGAAGAATGGCAGCCCCGATGCACTGGGGAAAACCAAACTCTGAAACTTCCCAAACAAAAACAGAAAAGAGGGCAGTACTTTAGTGGCTAAGGGGAGCCTCGGGAGAGAGACAGACTCGAGAGGGGAAAACTGCAGAAGGGAGGTGACGTGTAAAAACACAGACACCCACAGTAGAAGAGCAGTGTAGCACAAGGGCTCACAGACATCGATACCCATAGTTACAGGCTAGGAGCTTGGCTCAAAACTTTAGCAAACACCCAGCACTGAATTACTGGGCTTATATAGATCTCTCCCCAGCTGTTGGGCATCAAGCCTGATTAGTAGCGTGTCTGACTCGGGGCCTCCCTCTGGTGGCCGGAGGGGGCCTCGGCCTGGTGCCAACCCTTATATGATCTCTGAGTGGTGTACGTTTGTGGTAAGTTTTATGGATGTAGTGCAGAGTGTAATGGAACCGGCTCCTACTGGTGTTCCGTTCAGAGCCGCCAGGCGAAGAGGCTTGGGTAATAGCTCCACTGGGATGTCCCAATTCCCGTACAACGTGTGTGTATGAAGTTTCCCTCAGCTCCTGAATCAACTAAGGCTGCAAACACAGAAGATGGTGCAGGAGGCCCAACATAAACAGTTTTAAAAAATGACTTAACGATCATCTTTCTTGGTGGCAAGATCTCTATCTTGTTTTCTGACGTGGGTTGCCTGATGCGTCTATGGCTCAGTGATGCTCGATTAGGTCGAAGTCTACAATCCCTGATAACATGTTCTAAGTAGCCGCAGTAAAAACAGAGACCATCTTGGAGTCACATTGCATTGGTTCCGCTGTCTGCTCTCGTATGAGCTCTGGTCTATAACTGGGAGGGGGATAGGTATGGCGAGAACTACTAGTTCTACATGGTTTTTGTTCTTGGATGAAATGATCCAGATGTATAGAAAGAGGTATAAGCCAACTTAAATCTAACTTTTCATCCCAGCAAGCCATTTCATGTAAAACCTCTTCACTGAGACCGTTACAGAAAGTGACGATCAACGCCGCCTCATTCCATCCACTGCCAGCAGCAACTGTACGGAATTCTCATCCGTAGTTGGCCACAGAATGATTGCCTTGGTGTAATTTGGTAAGTATCTCCCCACAGGCTTTTTCCTCATGTGGGTGATCGAACACAGCCTTGAATTGCTCAATAAAATTGTCATAAGATGCCAGTTATACATTAGCCCAGATGGTAGTCCGCCAGGTAAGAGCTTTGTCAGTTAGACGAGAGGTAATGAAGAAAATTTTATCTTGATTGGAAGGATATTGAAATACAATGAACATTGCAACATGAAACCACTTGTCTGGGGAGCCATAATTTTTGGGTTTACTCACAGGGAGGGTTGGTTGGATACTGCTCATGGCGGTAGTAGGTGCAGGCGTGGGACTGAACTAAGAAGGAGTAGTCATCATTTGTAGCTGGGATGTAAGTTCTCTGAGACTTTGTCCTAGTTCCAACATTTGAATTTGTTGGTCTGCTTGTTGCTTGCCTATAGTATCCATTGACTGTGTGAAACCCTCAAGCAACTGGTGCTGTTGGTGGATTAGTTGACCCTGGTTGGTCAAAGCTTCCTTCAAAGCATCTGAGGCTGCGGTCTGCATGGAGGCGAAGTATTCTGTTTTATGTGGACCAGGCAAAATCAGACGCTCACGGATAAACAAGTAACAGGTAATGGAAACAGTCACAAAAAAATTACTAACTCAAAAGTAGGGAAAACAGTCTGTGTCAAAAAACCATAAAGACCATCAAATAATCCAGGCATCACACTTCAAAAGGGGCAGGCAAAAATCAGAAACGGGAAACATTAAGTCAATGTTCGGTATACAGAAAAACAATCCACAAGAGCGTTTGGTATGCATAGGACTCTAGATGCAATATTTCACAGTGTCCTAATGTTCGAGACAGGCTTAAATAATCAAGTACACAGGGGAGTTCAATATTCCGGTGATGACGATCTGACGTGAAGTTCATAATTGGTGGAGTCCTGGGTTGGGTGACGAACAGCCTGCTGAGTGTTATAGTGTGATGAGGAATCGGGCGATATGACACATATGGGCTGAATGCTGGAATGTAAATAATGACCAAAGCAGATATTAACACACAATGGTGCTTTTGCCAATGCAAAGATGGTGCAGATAAGTGTGAAAAGGTAATGGAGAGCTCAGACTGGAGAGACGACATTTCACTGAGGCATAAGAAAATTAAAAATGGCATCCTTGGAGGGTGACACTCTATTTTGGTGGTGGTGGAGGCAACTTCTTTGTTGTAAACCATACTGGTGTCAATAAATACATCTGTTTTTATCTACGATCCTGAACGCTGACTCTCATTGCCTGTTTCAGTGCTTTGATGTTTTGCATGACTCATCAGCTCTGTAAATATCTGAGCATCAAAGTTTCACATCCGCTATTACCATCAGTCATCAGCCATAGTGGAAATCACAGACTACATGATCAAAAATCTGCTAACTGCAGTTCTTTGTGAAATGCATATGATTCCTAGTGCAACCACAAAAGTGTACCCTTTCAAAGTTTTGATGGGAAGACCATTTGAGCCAACCTCCTGCTAGCTGTTTGGCACACTCTGATCAGGTTGTGCCCTCATTAAGAGCCACCAAGAGCCCCATAAACCATTAAGAGCCCCATAAACCAACTCCTAACTGACACTGAGGAAAACATGGAGGAGCAATGCAATACACCAAGTGCCCCGGTGTGGTTTTGACTGCATCCACAACTCGCACAACCCACCAATCACAATTTCAACATGTAACCTGTGACTGTCAGGTTGATCAGGGGTGAGGCACCCTGACAGACGTAACACATGTGTGTCACAACAAGACTTTTTTAAGAGGGGCTTTTGTGAAGCTGATATGTAGGGTGATGCCACCTGAAGGAGATCAGGCTAACCAACCTTGATTAGCTCCCGGCTTGTGGCTTCGCTCTGGTAGCCGTGAACTGCCGTTGCAAGCCACCCGTTACTTAACCAACATCATCTCAATTAACAACACTGGAGGATGCCACAACCGTTCAATGAACAGGTAGGTATTTCCATGACTTTTCAATGCTAAGCTGCACACCATTGTTGGTACTCTTCAAATATCCTCTGACAAATGGTTCCAGTGTCCTGTGTGCAGCTCAGGACTTCTCTCCAGGCACCTGAGGTTCACAAAGATGAAACCGGACTCCTCACTGAGGGTTGACCATCCAGATGCTTAACAAACTGCTTTGAGGGTAATAAGAATGCTCTGAAATTAAAATGCTCCTTAACATCTGTTCAACGCTTTTTAAAAGTCTCAGGTAGCCAATTCTTTAGCTGCTTTAATTCCACCTGCTATTTTCATTAATAAGAAGAAAAAATCCCTTTGAACTGATAGTGAAATGAACTGACCAAACAGGGTAGTAAAAATATTTGGTGTGTCTGTTGGGGTTAGAAGTTTGTCAAAATTTCATTTGAATACACTTCCTCTCCACTGTAAGTGTAGAACATTCAGTAGACTATATTTCTAAAGAGTGTGCATGTTAATGTGGGTTACTATGGATGTCAAGGCCTGTTTGATACTCAAAAAGGATGGCAGAGGCCCTCATCCTGGGAATTTTGAACTGTTTCCATCAGGTGTTTTTCACAGACTGCACATTAACTGGGCGAACCAAAAGGGTCATGTGGGAGGGTCTGTTCTACTGACCTGCTTGATGTCATCAACATCACCCACATCCATGCTGCCAGAGTCAGTGACTGACTGATTAAAATATGAAGTTTATAGCTGGATCACAGGAGAACCTAAAGCCCACAAAACCATGGGGGGGGGGGGGTGGTATCACTAGGTACATTTAGGGTGTGTGTAAAATGATGTTTTTCTCCAGGTCCTTCAAATGTGGGTCTGGCCATCCTGAAGCAGCTGTGTGTGTGTGTATGTTTTTGTTTGTATGAATGTGCATGGATGCGGGTGCATGTGTTTTTATGTGTGTGGCTTGGCCACCTCCTGTCACGTCTCTGTTGTACTGGGACTGTCATGACCTTTCATTGTTACCCTACCAATGCCAGTGTCTGTCTTTGTCTGTCCCCATTACTGTCTGTGTAACTGTCCCAATTACAGTTGTGGTTCCAGTTCCTGTTGTCCCGCCCCTGTCCAGCCCATCTCCCATTCTAATCCTGTAGAGGTTCCTGCACCTCCTCTCAGATGACCTCCAGTCCATCCCACTGTCCAGCCTGGAATCCTGTCCTCTCCTGTCCCTGAGTCCTGGTGTCAGTTTCCTGTCCAGCCTGCTGTCAGGTTTCTGGTTGCAGCACAGGGTTCTGTTTCCACCCCTCACCCAACAGACTTTTTTTCTCTTTTTCCAGATGTCCCTGTCAAGGTTTCTGTCCCCAGCCCAGACCCTGCCATGTTACACTGGCCTCGGGTTCGCTTGTCAGCTGGTACGCACTTCAGGAGCTGCACGTTGGGGTGGGTATGTTCACGTGTGCTTTCATTTTCATTAAAAACCACATCAAAGATAACTCATGCGTGCATCCTGCCCCACACTCGTTAAACCAATGTGTGTTACCTCCCTTGGTAGATGATGTACTGAATGTCTTCTAACCTGTTGGAGATGTCATTGTAGTAGTAGGTTTAGTTGAAGCTGTTGGACTTGTTGTATCAGTGTCCACTGGAGGAGGATTTACAGGTTTATATGGAGCCTCTGCAAGATTAGAAAAGTGTGATCAGTTATAAGTAATGAGGGTTCAGGGCTGTTATGTATTTAACAAGTTTAGATTTTGTACTACAGAACTGATGTATGTACAGTTCGGCCAAGCAGATGTGTTCAGTTCTCTGTGTGTCAGCGGTGGTGATACGTTGTCTACGTCTGAAGCTGCAGGGCTCTGTAGGTGCAGTGTGTCCTTCAGTCGTTTTCTGAGAGTGAATGAATTAGGGGCTCCTGGGTCGAGTCTCTCTGTCTCTCTGTCTCTGTCTCTCTCTCTCTCTCATTTCAGTTCAGTAAGCTTTATTGGCATGACCATATACAACTATAGTATTGCCAAAGCGGTATTACAACATGAACATTACACAACATTACAACCTTTGCAATCATGGAAATTAAGAATTCTGTTATAAAAGAACTTGAAGAGAAACAATAATTGGTCTGAAATAATAATAATTAGAAGAAGTAAAAGCGAAGAAGTGAAAAGAAAGGAAAATAAATAAATAATAAGAATGAAAAATAATAAATAGTTAATAATAATAAAAAGTTGATAATACATACTTAATAATAACAAATAGTTAATAATAATAAATAGTTAATAATGATAAATAGTTAGGTAACTTTTATAAACTGGGTAATATAGTCTGTGTGTGTGTGTGTGTGTATGTGTGTGTGTGTGTTTGGGTGGGTTAATCACTGTCCCTCATCTTATGGGAGGCAGATATGCATCACCCAGCTAAAGCGCTGCTTTTCTTCTTTTCGGCCAGTAGGATGGGCAGTTTGTCAGTGTTAGACAGACACTTAAAGTTGGGGTGGACCGTCTCAGATTTTTTTTTGCTGACACAGTCTCTGTTCTCTGGGCAGACGCACATGTGTAAACAAAAGTTCTTCATTTCCAAAACAGGTAGACATAACGTCAGAAGTAACAAAATGATGCAAACTAAACACTGACTAAACAGAACACCAAAAAAGGAGAACAACGATACAGGAACTGTGCAGAAGCAATAAAACTGTGATGGAACGTTTGATACTAAGACATCGAAGCTTGTATCACAGTGTCCCGAAGATTGTATCAGTTACTGTTACCACTAATGTTAGCACTAAAGTTACTAATAACACGTGACTAATGATGCTTGAAGCTTCAAACGTCACCGAACCACAGGATGAGGGTGAGAGTGTTTCATAAGTTTGGCACTGTCCTATAATGTATCTTTTTACTAAAAAATTGGAAAAAAAAAATTGTACAACTGTGTCTGTTACAACAGCAGGTGGAATTACGGCAGCCACAGAACTGGCTACCTGAGACTTTAAAAAAAAAAGTGTGAAAAGTGTTTAAAGGAGCATTTAATTTCAGAGCATTGTTTGGTTTTTTTTTACCCACAGTGCATGAAACATAAGTCAGAGTGTATTTTAATTGCACGTGTTCAGTTTGAGTAGTGTGATTCAGTTTCAAATTTGATGTGGAATTTGTTTGCAGGAGTAACGTGTTTGTTGGTCAAACAAACTGATGTTATATAGACTATCGACTAAACATATACAGCCATAGACTGGAATGTCCAATTAAAGTGAAAGCTAAAATAAACAAGTTGACAGTCTATAGATTATTAACTAAATGTCTACAATCATGGACTGAATTCTCCAAATAAAGTGAAAGCTGCACTATGTAGATTGTATGCTGTCCACTACACTATAGGACAGAAACCTTGGTCTCACCATGAGAAACAGTGTCATCTTGAGGACTTACTGTGCCCTGGGCCTACATGGCATTGTGTTTATTGTTCCCTACGCTCTGGTGGAGCGATGTTTACCATGCTCTGCCCCTGGGTGATGTGGTGTTTAACATGCCCCAGGCTCTAGGTGGCGCTGTGTTCCCGTGCCTGGGCTCTGCTGCATCCCTCCCACAGGATGGTGTGGTCATGCACTGTTCAGTGAACTGTGCTGGTGTGGCCGTGTTTCCCTGCTCCACCTCCCGAGTCTGGGTCCATGACAACACCTGTAGTGAGAAGGTAACACTCACCATCAGCAGCGTGGAGCACAAGGAGCAGATAAACACACACCTGCATTCTTACTGAGTTACACACACTGCACACAGCTACAGCAGGACTGCTGATACACACCATACACACTCTTCAATACAGTCTACTGAATGACTTCACAAGAACACTTATAGTGGAGAAGAAGTGTATTCAGATGAAACTCTGACAAACTAACCACCACACACACACACACCAAATATAGAGATGCGGTAGGTTTTGTAAGTTGTCATGTGGTACGTCCTCTTTCTTCCTTATCATTCAGTGATCTATCAGATATTCTCACATTGTCAGTGAGGACGGTCTCATTCTTAGTTAAGTGACTCCGTCCTTTGTCATAGAGACATGATGTAGAAGCTCAGGGGGTGAGATCCAACATAACCTCCCTCACTGCTGTTTGGTCATTTCAATTCACTACGACCCCCAAAGTACTTCAGAGGCTTATTAATGAAAACAGTGTAACGCTTCTTACTTGGAATGAGGAAAAGGTGCTACGGGGTAACCGCGATGCGTGGAGTTAACATGGAGTGACACACACACTGGTGTGGACAATCTGAAAGACTTTTATTCTCTCCTGGACCACATCAAGCCAGGTCACACGGCTACCATCACTGTATTTATACGTAAAGGAAACAGTACAAAGCACCGTACAGCGTTAACAAAGAAAAAGGAGTGTTGAGAAGATGAGCAGAAAGGTGACGGTCGCCCCCCTCACTCTCGTGACATTACACACAACTGTGTCTGTTACAACAGCAGGTGGAATTACAGCAGCCACAGAACTGGCTACCTGAGACTTTTAAAAATGTTTGAACAGATGTTTAAAGGAGTATTTAATTTCAGAACATTATTTTTATACACAGTGCAGTGCATGAAACATAAGTCAGGGTGGATTTTAATTGCACATGTTCATCTCGAGTAGTGTGGTTCAGTTTCAAATTTGATATGGAATTTGTTTGCAGGAGTAACGTGTTTGTTGGACAAAAACTGGTCTTCACTCTGTAAGAATGTCACTCCACCACTAGAGATGTGAACTCTACTCACACCACAAATGTACTGTTGCTTTCAGCTTCTGCATATCAAAAGCCTTTTCCTGGTCCATGCAATAACGTACAGGCTAAAGGTATGAATTATGTAAGTCAATAAAAAACATCAGTCTTATAGAAAATTTGACTTTTTACAAATAAATTATAAGTCTTGATAAGAAATTTGTAATGTTATAATCCCAGTGTTGCCATATGATTTACATAAAATTGTAGCATGGGTCCACCTAGTGGTAAAAAGTTAGATTGCAGTTTTTACTAGATTGTAAATTGTTGGTTTGAATTTTTTTTTTTTTACATGTAAACTCATAAGAACTCAGTTGATTATCCTACATTTTGACTCTATTCTCTTGATTATGAGTAAATACAGTGCCTATTCCTACAAAGGCATAATGATCTATTGCACTAATGTAAATTGTACTGTACTGTTACCGCCAAGATTTATTTGGTTAAAGAAGTAACATTTACTGTCACCAGGTAATGATTACTAACTATGATTATTTGCTTATTTGTCTTAGTGCATAGATATCTGTGTGTATATATATATATATATATATATATATATATATATATATATATATATATATATATATATATATATATAAACTGTAAAATCCACCTGATAAAAATAACTGCCAGAATGATAAATTGATAAATTGGTAGCCTAATAACCAAGTCTTTATCAAATTTATCAACTTTTACAATACGTTTTCAGATCATATCTAATGCTACAATGCTACAGCATGGTTTCTAAATAACACACATACTTTTATATACTCACAACCCACTTTACTAGAAACAGAGAGACAACTTGGGACACAGGGTCTGTGAGTTTGTAGACAAAAACAAATGCATCTGATTTAATGTTTTATATATGAATCCAAAGGGAATTGTGAAATAAAATTAATTGTCATAATTCATAATTGGTAAACAGGACAACACCTGATCATGTCTTACATGTTACCTGACTCTTAAATATGTACATGTATCAACTGGACTAGTGAAATTTTATTAGCACTTGAAACAAACTGGCGTGGCCGTGTTTCCCTGCTCCACCTCCCAAGTCTGTGTCCATGACCACTGGGAGGCGTGTCTTTGGTGGGGGAGACTGTAACGGTGCCCTCCGTCTGGCTACGGTGGCAGCTACCATGTGGCTTTTGTTTATATTGTGTCTTTTGTTTAAAGGATCTTTGTGTTTTGCTGTTGTGTCATGCCACGCACAGGTCGCATGTGCTCCGTCTCAGTCACTGTGCCACCTGTGTCGTTATGTGTTTCTTTCCTTCCTTTTAAACCCCCTTTTTTAAGTGCTGTAACAGTTATTGTTACGTTGAGTTTCTTTCATTGTCTTCTGTCATTCTTAGTTTCTCTTTGTTTGCTTTGTCTGACTCTTCAGACAGAAACTGGCACTTCCTTCCTTTTTTCGTACATTCTTCACCTGTGAAAGAACGCATGCATCTGTATTCATGGTTGTGGTGCAACTCTGGAAATCAATCACAGCTCGGGCAGAAGATATTTCAATGTTTTATTTAAGTCCACTGTGCCCAGTGTTGACACAGCACAAACCTGTTCTCACTTTCCTGAACCCTTTATCCATCTGTCTGAGTTTTATAATTGCTAAACTTTAGTGTGTCTCTTGCTCTGAGAGGACAGAACACAAGAGCTGAATAACAGGAACCATGTGCGTGATTACAGCTGTCAAATGTGATGGAAAGGGTGAGTTGCCTGTCGTCCAGGAAAGGAGTACTTCAGGAACAGCAGGGGGGTCAGGGAAACCACAAGGGTGTAGAGGAACTAAAGAAAGTGTGTGTGACCATGGGCTCACTCAGAGGGCTCACTCTCCTTACAGTTACTCTGTAAGAGAGACTGAGTCACTTGTGCACAAAGGTATTATTAAGTGAAGCAAAGCACTTCTGAGATAGTTCTGAAGTCCTAGACAGCCTGCCTGCTGCCCATGGTGCTGAAATTACAGAGTTAGTTTCAGCACCATAGACAAACACAAATGGAGCCATTTAGTAAATCTTAGTTCTTTTTTTGTTGAGGTTGCTGTTCAGTTTCCAGTTTTGTATGAAGGATTTACTAAAGATTGTGTGCTAAACATATATTCAGTGCTAACATTTCTCTCAAGGTGTGTCTCTCAACATCTCAAAAAGTTTAAGTCAATGTTACACAATTAACACAACTCAGAGTACTTATTCTATATGTTACATTCTACATAAAATTCACCAGGTTGCCTTTACATTATGTGATGATGTCATTAGTTTGATGTTACATTATCAGTTATGATGTGTATGATGTCATATCCTGAGTTATCATTATTTTGATTCATATGGTTCCTCTTGCTAAAAAGGACACTCTGGGAGTAACATTAGCTAATGTTACCTTAAACAAAAATCAAGAGAATGCCAGATTGATCCTTCCCAAAAAAAACTGTTGAAGCTAAAATTGTACTGGGGAAATTTTCCTGTGGATTGGGGCTGTGAATTAGGGGGAAAAAAAAAGACAAATAGTGTGATTAATCTCCTTAGTACCTTCAGGATGGGAAAGAAAAAAAAAAGATTCCTACTTACTGCTTAGTGTCATCAAGGAATGTTTTACAATATAAGTAGATTTTCCAACAGTTAACTAAAAGGTGAAGTGTGTGACAGGAAGTTAATGTTTATCATTTCTCTTACATTATCTTAGGGGGAAATATAAACATGCTGTGACAATTTGTGTGTGCTTCAATTAAGTAGTATTAAGGCACACCTCAAATCCACCATGTGCAGCTCATCTCCATCAGGTGGACCTCCACCAGGCAGACCTCATCTTCACCAGGTACACCATAACTCCACCAGGCAGAATTTAACTCCACCAGGTAGACATCAGCTCCATCAGGCACTCGTCAGCTCCACTGGGAGGTCTGTAATATGTAAATTAGAGTCACATCTAACCTTAGCATTCCTGCTCGAATTCTTAATCAATCATTTCATACACATCTATCACTGAATCCTGTGGAACTGGAAAATGTACAAAACAGACATGGCAAGGAGACAAATGTAATGACACAAGCTTCCAGTTTGTTTGCTCTTCATGTATGCTGGCTGACCATGAAGGACTTTCCACAGAAGTTGGTACCAACTCTCAGACCTCTTATTCTATCAGAGTTCACAAAACAGTTTATTCAGCTCATGTCCTGAACTTGTGCCAAACCAAATCTACTAAGTCAATAAAAAATCTCACAAGCTTAAGTCTGCTTGCCTGATCTTGTTAGAATAGCAGAAAAAGTACAAATACTCTTCAGCTAACTTTGGGATCAAATGAACACTGGACACAACATTTGAACATTTGACTCTTTGTATGTAGGTTAGCAAAGAACATGATCATAAGAAATCTCAGTAATACTGGCATGCCAGGCACTGCAGAGACAAGCTTCATAACCTTACCAATAGAATAATGTGCTAAATAAAACATATAAGGGGTTTAATTCCATGTGAGCTGGAACTGAATTGAAAATCAAAATTCACTGCGTGCACAATGCTGTTCTCCCTTTTGGAATAAAATTAACAATATACTTCAACAGCTCCAGATCTAGATTGCTTTCTTTGAGGGGCAGTAAAACATAATGGGTTGGCATGTGATGCTCACGGACCGGAGCGCAGCCCGTTTCCATGACTACCTAACCACTTACTTGTTTTCTCTCTCTCTCTCTCTCTCTCTCTCTCTCTCTCTCTCTCTCTCTCTCTCTCTCTCTGTTTTATTCTGTTCCCTCGTCCGTTGTACTTTCTCACTGTTCTCTCGTCTACGTTGCTTTCTCTTTTCGCGTCAGGTGTTGTCCCGTTGCTTCGTTTCTGTTTAGGTTTCTTTAGCATTTTCATATACGATAGTGTTGTGTGCTTTTCCTTTTAGTTCTGTTACCTGTGTTTGTCTCTTATCTTTAGTCTCGCTAAAGTAGCCGGTTCTGTGTGCTCCCCTTCCTTGTTCCTTCTTCCCTCGCTTGTCTTAGTTTTATGTTTCGTTGTTTTCCCGTTTGTCTTTCCTTAAATATTTATTTCCCTAATTTACGTAGTGTTCATCCTCACCCTGATTAGCCTGTTCTTCTTTTGTTTGTTCCTTGGTTTTGTCCTGTATTGTGTTCTCCTGGTGTTTATTAAACTTGTTCCTTTTCACTGTTCTGTCTATAGTTTGTTTTCTCCTGTTTTTGATTCCGCTCACTCGCATGTCAGAGACGATGGTACTACGCACGTGTGTTCGCCCTCCACCTTCCACGAGTTACGCACGTTTAGTCATATTTTGAAATCCAGAACTGTATTAAGGGCTTGATTAGAGGAGGGATGTGAGGAGATGCAGTAAAAAAAATACATGTGGACAACCAACCGTTTGTAAAACATATCTCCCTTTCCACGACATTTGGATTGATATTAATGTGATGTCACTTAAGATGTCTTACTATTGTCACTCTAACCTTATGTGTGATTTACACGCTAAGTTACGTTGGGCATATCAGGAATTCCTCGTGTCAAACGAGGTGGATCCGTAGAGTCTCGATCTTTCTCTTTACATTGGTGACTCAGTGGAGGGTTTGGTGCGTCATGCATCTGCCTTGCATGATTCTAGAAATGCAACAAGATCTATGCACTTTATTCAAGAAGCAAAATTATAACCAGCATTAACCAGTGAAAGATGTTTGGAGTTAATAAAACAGAAAATATTGTCTTAATTATCTTAATATATAATTATATGCATTTTTTCTCTGTAAAGGCAAATAAATGTTACACCATCAGCTCATGCTACAGTACGTGTATGCATTTAAACCACATAAAGGCTCAGAGAGAGTTTGCAGCTGATCCCGATGACAAATGATGACAGCAGAGCTAATGATACAGGCTTAAATTGAAATATGAGGTAAATAACTAAAATAAAAATGCATACACCTGAGACTGAAATGTGCTTTGTGGCCAAATGTGTGCTTTCAAAAAGCTTTCAAAACTTGCGATGGCGAGGAATCATTCAAGTTGTGTGAAGGTTCTCAGAGAGGTCAGTGATACCGAGAATACAAAGAGCTCTGAAAGTACTAAGTACATGTTAGCTAATATGAAAAAAGACTGCCATCCTGTATAGCTGATAAAAAGAACTGCACTTATGTACACAGATCAGTTAGTGTATTCGAAGACCGCAGCAGCTGAGTTTGGAATGAGACTACACAGCCTCACAGGAATCAATACCAGAGGTAACGATGCCAGCGTACACGGTTTTGGCATCAGTAATGTTAACTAAAGGATAAATGCTGTGCAATGTTCCTGCTCTATTTGAAACAGCCCCTCAGTGGTTAATGTTTAAAGGACTGACCTCAGATTACACCAAACAGGCTATAAAATGTATGAACTCAATCCCAATAGTTTACTGCTGACAGGACGTGGATGGTAAGTAAATGTACTGTAAGATGACTGATATTCTGGAGATACAAGTAATTATTTCCTCAGATCTTGTTTGAACTAAATGGCAAACACTTCAACAGTGATCTATTACATCTTTAAAAATGTAAAAACTGAATTAAAGACTAGACTCAGAAGTAGTCTCCATGAAGGCTATCACGTATATACCTCTCTTATGAAAATCCATGTGTTGACTATTTTCTAATGTAATAGTTTTGTTTAAATGAACCTGAATGTGACACATTTTAAATCTGTGCAGTGCTTCTGCAGGTGTTAAAATGTGGGGAAAGGTCCAGTGCTGTTTGATTGTTGTCCTCATACTGTCAGTGGACTGGACTGTAGGCATCAAGGACCAGGATCATGATCATGACCATTCAGCAGATCACCATCAACATCTCCATCATGGCAACGATGCAGCCCACCCCCACCACGATGGAGAAGACAAACCCTGCCACAAACTCTCACCCCACAATGCAGACTTTGCCTTCTCCCTCTACAAGAAGCTGGCCAGCCGTCCTGACACCCAGGGCAAGAATATCTTCTTCTCTCCTCTGAGTATCTTCATGGCTCTATCCATGCTGGCCCTGGGGGCCAAAGGTGATACCCATTCACAAATCTTCAGCACCCTGGACTACAGTGCTCTCACAGCTGATCAGGTCAATGAAGGCTATGAGCACCTTCTCCACATGCTGGACCACAGCCAGGATGCCCTAGTGTTGGAGATAGGAGGAGCTGCAGCTGTACAAAAAGGCTTCAAGCCTGAAGACAAGTTTCTGAAAGATATCCAGCACTTCTACAAAGGTGAAGCCTTCAGTGTGGACTTTTCCATACCTGAAGTCGCTGTGCAGGAGATCAACAAGTTAATTGCCAAAAAGACCAAGAACATGATCACTGATATGGTCAAGAGTCTGGATGCTGCCACTGTGATGATGCTCATCAACTATATGTATTTCAAAGGTAAGAGTAGACAAGTAGATCCCACTAGAGATTAAATAATTTTTCATGTATTTCACCTGAACTGCAGTAACCAGTTTTGTATTTCACTCTGTCAGGTAAATGGCAAGAGGCTTTTAAAGTGGAGGACACCAGCAAAGGTGACTTTCATGTGGATGAGAACACCACAGTGTCTGTGGATATGATGAACAGAAATGGTGAATATGACTTCTACTATGACCAGGGCAACTTTACGTCTGTTATCATGCTGCCATATAATGGAAACGCCTCCATGATGATCGTCCTGCCTGACCAGGGAAAAATGGAGGAGGTGGAGAAACACATCAGTAAGGATCACCTCAAGTACTGGAAGGACAAAGTCCACAAAATGTAATGTATCATGAAATGCTTTTTAAAATATACTTTAATTTATACATATTAAGTACTACCACAAAGTAAAACCTTTACTCCCTGACAAGGTTACCAATGACAAAAAAGTATTAAATAAATATTTTTGCTTATGCTATTCCATGTAAGAGTGCGTTTGCATGACTGACCATGTCTGTTCTCCAGCACTTTGGACTTGTATATGCCCAAGTTCTCAGTGTCTGCTTCCTCCTGTCTTGGGGACACTCTGAAGGACATGGGAATGGTTAATGCATTCTCAGACAGTGCAGACTTCTCTGGAATCAGTAAGGGGGCCAAGGTGGCAGTTTCCAAGGTATGTGGAGAAATGCTGTCATGTCTAGAGTGTCACATTATGAGTGTGGGAAATATTGTTAATAGACTGCCCATCTTAAATATCCAGTAGAATTTTGACTGCACTCTGAGCCTCAAATTTAAAAAAAAAAAAAAGTGAATTTCTAGGTTTGCCTCTCTTGATATGACACAATATAAAGTTACATTTGTATAGTGCCTTTCAAGTACCCAAGGACACTTTACAATCAACACACTGCACAATGCTTTTACACCCAGTCAACACACTGGTGAGATGCAGCAGGCAAATTCCATCTGTTGTCCACCAAGGACTGTTCAGAAGTTAATGCATCTACTGCTTACATACATTAAAGTGTCATTCAATGACTGCCCAGACTGGTCCTTCCCCACAGGTCCTGCACAAGGCCGTCCTCAGCGTGGATGAGCAGGGCACTCAGGCTACAGCTGCAACTACTCTTGAATTCATGCCCTTGTCATTGCTTTTCAAAACAGAAGTCAACAGACCGTTCCTAGTTTTCATTGTGGAGAAGAACACCAGGAGTATCCTGTTCATGGGAAAGATAACCAACCCCACTGTGTAGTGGTAGACGTCTCCCACACAGTCTAGTCAGCAGTATGATGGGAGTGCTACTGAATTCTCTCTCATATCAATTAGCAACAAATATAGTCACGTCTCTGTATTATCTCAGAGCAATGAAAGGCTAAAGGTTGTGCTAGTTTAGTGAGCTACATATAGAAGGGACTTCATTTAGCTATAATTAAACTTAAAATTAAATGCTCCTTTCAGACTTAGTCCAGTTCCCTTACACCAGATATGAGAAAAAGTAACAGACTGTTGGATTATTTCTGATGGCATAGTGAATACAGATGTACACAAACCCAGGTATGTGAATGGAAATAAAGTTGTTGAGTGATATTTGAATGGGTCTTCATTTGTTTTGACAAACCAATCATGGCAGTCTGTAGCACACAAATCAGGGGCAGTTATAACATTAGGGATGTTTGTCATATGTATCAGTGTTTCATACACGTATTACTTAAGTCATATGGAACTATGTAATTCTAAAACAGACATAGCGATGTGACAGACGTACATTAAGCTCCAAACTCTCTAACTGTCCTGTGACTCATTTATAAATCAGTTTTGAGTTATTAACCATTGCATTGTCTTGTATGTTGATTCGCTATGATGATCTGATCACAGCAAATGGTGCAACATCCAGGCCCCTCTGAGTCTGTCAGGGTTCAAAATCAGATTTATCACCTTTGGTGTCAGATAAAGTAATAAGAATTACACTAACGCTGTGTCTAAGCTAGTAACTGGATGGGCCATATTTGTAAAAATATGTATACAGTTGTAGTTTGTCCATTTGAACAGTAACTGAGTCAGAAATCAGACTTTAAAATGCTGTTCTCCATTTTAAGAATGTACAATGTATGGTAGCTAGATCTGACATTGAGGATTTTAGAGGGGATCTGCATTAGAGAGTAAGAATTTTAGTTCTTTTTTTCAAATGTATTTGATCTTATATGACTTAATGTCTGTACTGGATCTGAAAACCCCCTTGTCCTGTAACAGATAACTTTATTATATATCTCTAGGATTAGCTAAAACCATGCATATTAAAAGTAATATGTTTTAAACCATTTTATTCTTAGATTTAGTGCTTAGATTTTTACCAAGGCCCAATCCCCTCTCATTTTTCCTCCTACTCCTTGTTTTCAAGTGTCATCTTGCCCCTTGGGACTGAGTTACAAAGGGTAGTGGTTGAAATCTTCCCCCTTTCTTCTGCATCCATTTTTTCAATGATTCACAAGGGATTCTGAGAAATTTCTCCTAATGGAGAAGTGTGACTCTGAAAACCCTCAGTTTGGAGGGCCATTTAGCCCTAAGACCTCACCCTAGCCCTCTATCAGACACCCAACCCCTACTCATGAACACAGCATATGGAGGGCCAGGGCTAAGTGGTAGGGTCAAGGGGTGAAATGTGATTGGGCCCAAGTGAAGGTGTATGAGACACAGGAACATGATAAATAATGATGTTACTGGGGGCCGCAATGACTGGATTTAAACCTCTGTGCTAGCTGAGCTGTTTTTAAAAAGAAACACGTGATCTGAGCGAGCTGTTAGTCATGGTTTTGGTCCTTCAGGTTTTAACCAGCAATTTTTAGTATTAAGTGTAACGGCTCATATCAAAGGCAGAGTCTAATTATAACTGATCACCCAGGCTCTGTTTAACTGGCTTGTCAAATATCTTTCAAATACACAATAAATAGAATAATACAAATGTTTACACTTTAATACAAGAAAAAAGGATTTGTGGTGGAGGGGACATAAACATCCAAAGTTTGAAACACCATTCATTACCAAAAAACAACCCACACTATTGCTGATTTTATGTATTTATGCTCTGTGATGTTTGCTGTGTATACACTTTATATTTACACTCTATTGCTGATTTTATGTATTTATGTATTTTATGTTTATAAAGTGTCATGGCTACACTATAAGTAGCATATGCAGATTTTGTCCACCAGTAGACTGGCTGTGTTACATGGCTGCTTTAATGGCAAGTTGTCAACAAGGAGGCTTTTTCAGCCTTCTGGTGGTTTCTCAAGCCTCGTCTTTCTTCCCCCACACACTGAAACCACAACATGCATGTCTAGTTCACAAAGGCACCAGGGGCCCCATGGGCTCTGTGAAACTACACAATGAAAAAACAGACCTCAGGTGTTCTCAGGACTCACAAGACACTACTTTACTGTAGTGGCATCCTTGTGGACTTCAATGAAGTACTGCTGAGAGATTTCTGGACTGATCTCTGGAGTCAGTGTGTGTCCACAGTGGTAGTGGAGTTATGGGTGTAGAGTTGTCAGTGTGTGCTATTGTTTCCATAGTGACAATGCTGCTGAATTTGTGTCTTCTCTTCACTAAAGGTGAGTGTGAAATTAATTCAGGTTGATCAGGGGTGAGGCACCCTGACAGATGTAACATACGTGTGTCACAACAAGACTTTTCTAAGAGGGGCCTTTGTGAAGCTGTTATGTAGGGTGATGCCACCTGAAGGAGATCCAGCTAACAAACCCTGATTAGCTCCCGGCTTGTGGCCTCCCTCTGGTAGCTGTGAACTGGCGAGCCACCTGTTACTTAACCAACATCACATCAATTAACAACACTGGAGGACGCCACAACTGTTCAATGAACAGGTTGGTATTTCCATGACTTTTCAATGCTAGGCTGCACACCATTGTCAGGATCTTCAAATATCCTCTGACAAATGGTTCCATTTAAAAACAGTATAATAGCTATTTTTAAATCATTTATCTTTGCTCTGTTGCCAAGCAGAGATTCTATAGACATTTTAGTTACTTTATAATGTTGCCAAGCAGGTTTTCTATGTTTGTTGTCTGTCAAAACTACATTCTTCCTCTTTTTTGTCACTCATGCTGTCTATATTGTTTTTTTTCCATTTGCTTGATTGCATTTGTGTGTGTTTGTGTGTATGTGTGTGTATGTGTGTGTGTGTGTGTGTGTGTGTGTGTGTGTGTGTCTGTATGTGTGTGTGTGTGTGTGTGTGTGTGTGTGTGTGTGTGTGTGTGTGTGCTTAATTTGAATTTCATTTGATGCTGGCATATTCTGTGTAATCTGCATTATCCATTGGAGTGGATGCTGGTTTGCTTTTCCGACTGTGTACTACAGTGGAGTAAGTGACATCATCCTGTAGGAATAACACATTAACAACTAATATAACACAAACACACACATGCACACACACACATGTTTACAAAACACACACATGTTTGATCTCCAGTGAGAGTGAACAGTACAGAAACAGAGTTCAGCTGGGTACTGCTCACTCACCAGGAAATCTCTCTCTCCTCATATCACACCTGACTGAAGGGGATGGGGGAGTGTAAAGGTGTTATCTTAAATGGAGAGAATATAAAGACACCATACTCACCATTAAATCTCTATCAAGCACAGTGATACTGTCATCATTAGACTGAACCCACAACTTTTGACTGTTCCAGACCTTCTGTGTTAAGCCATGTTTAGAGCAGTACTTTAACCAGATGTTACTCAAATGCACCACCATGTTGTAATGAATGCCATTAGGGTTGCAAGCAGTCAGCACTGAGGTAGTAGATGCCAATTTTAATTTTAGATTAAAACTGCAGCTATGAACATGAGATTTATTTGAGCCGTTAACACACGTAATACATAAAACTCTCTCTGAACAAACTTCTCTCACTTCTCCATTCTGAGAGTGTAGTGATCACTGCAGAAAATCACTCCAGATGAAGCATCTGCGTCAAAGCATTTAGGTGGTGTCATTTAGCTTTTTATCTGAAATCAAAATCAGCAAAACCTACCCCAAACTAGCAAGGCCTCCTTTTGGGTCTACATAAGCTTATAGAGGGTGCCTGTGGTGGTTCAGTCTGCACTCTGGCAGGGAACGTGGAGATGGAGAACGTCACTGCTTACACAGGAGTCTCGGTCCTGCTGCCCTGCTTCTGCACTGACCCGCACGCCAGACCTGAGAGTTTACACTGGCACAATTCAGCCAGAAGCACGTGGAGTGTAATGCTCAGTGAGAGTGCCAGCTTGTCCTCTGGCTTCCATTCCCAATCCAATGGCCAGACTGAGAGAGTTAACCAGGACCTGGAACGCACCCTTCACTATCTGGCCTCTTCCTGCACATCCCCTTGGTCTGAGCACCTATTTTGGGCAGAGTTCACCCACAACACCCTGTGGCACTCCTCCTTAGACATGTCACCATTCGAGTGCCAGTACGGTTATGCTCTGCCCATGTTTGCCGACCAGGAGGCTGAGCAGACGGTCAGGCGCTACTGCTTGGCCTGGCAGAGGGCATGCAGGGCTCTCTTATCTGCTACAGCTGCTCAAAATCGTTATGCCGACTTATCGGCTGGGACAGCGGGTTTGGCTATCGGCCAAGGACCTGCCTTTGTGTGGTTATACCTGCAAACTCACCCCTCGCTACATCGGGCCATTCAAGGTTCTTCTCCGCGTAAACCCTGTTTCTTATCACCTTGCCCTTCCCTCACCCCACTTTCCACATATCTCGCATTAGGCCTGTATTGTGTTCGGTGGGCTCCTCCGACCCGTCGGGTCCGCGCATGGTGGACGGTGCACTGGCGTACACGGTCAAGCATCTCTTGGATGTCCGGCAGGTTCATGGTGGAGTCCAGTATTTGGTGGACTGGGAGGGATACGGGCCCGAGGAGCAGTCCTGGATCCCCTCCTGTCACATCCTGGACCGTGAACTCATTTAGGCTTTTCGGCAGGATCGTGCGGCTGGCCTTGGGACATCCGGAGCTGCCCCTTCCGGGGGGAATACTGTAAGGGTTGGACCAGGCCGAGGCCCCCTCCGGCCACCAGAGGGAGGCCTTGAGTCAACCACACTACTAATCAGGCTTGATGCCCAACAGCTGGGCTAGACCTTATATAAGCCCAGTGACCCAGTCACTCAGTGCTGGGTCTTTGCTAAGGTTTTGAGCAAAGCTCCTAGCTGATAACTTCAGGTATTGATGACTGTGAGTCCCTGTGCTACACCTCATTTCTTCCCTGCAAGGGTGTCTGTGTTTTTACACATCCCCTCCCCTCTCCAGTTTTCCCCTCTCTAGTCTGTCTCTCTCCCAAGGTTCTTCTTAGCCATTAAAGTTCCTCCCTGTTTTCTGGTTTGTTTGGGAAGTTTTAGTTTGGTTTTCCTCAGTGCATGGGTGTTGCCATTTCTTCCCGCCATGTCCTTTGTTCTCCCTTTTTCCACGCTCAATGTGGTGTTTAGTTTTTTTTTCCTTTTGTTTTACCTGATCCAAGATCTAACTCTTCTGCACAGGGACTCACCCTTGTTAGAGTGTGGTTGCTCACCCAGTAGGCTAGTGGTGTCATCACTTAGCTGTCCTGGGTTAGATCTCATGTTACAGATACATTCTTGAACTGCTTTACAGATGATCTTTCCTAGAAAGGGCCATACTCATAGATACTTTATAAATGCTTCCCAGCATTCATACCTGATTCTACACTAGATCCTACTTTTCAAAGCCCTATTAATATGATCAGTTAATTATTCATGTTGTGTTTACAGCTTGTTTGTGTTTATTTTTGATGAGGTGTGATGTTTGGTTGTTAGATTGTAGATTGTTTTGTATTGTTTTTTCATGGTGCTTTTATTACCCAGTTTGATTTGTTAAACTACCCTTCAGGAATTTCTGCTCAAGCTTACCGTGGCCTGCACAGTGTTGTATTCCCAAAGCTTGAGGAGCTGAAGACAGACCTGGTAGCTGTGAAAGAAACACACCACCTAAAGGTGGCAGGTTATGGTGAGACTGATGAAGACATTGAAGACCCATATGAGGATGTTGCCACGGATGCCTCAACAGATGATGAATTCTAGACTCCATCCTGTCCACTGCACTTACCACATTTATTTGAAATCTGTATGCCTATATAATACATGTAATGATGTTTTTTATCCTTGTCTCCTTGTAGCTAGGTTGTTTGGTTGGGTGTTCTTTATAGGCTATAAGAAAATTTTTAAAATGTATGCTAACCTTTTTTCTTTTCGGCAGTAAGTAACCTTTGTGAAGATGCGATCAAAACATTGTGTTATAAAACACATTTTGGAATAGCCCCTGTAAAACCACATGCAGGTTATATTGGGGCTACAATTCTGCACTTTTAAAAAATCTATATTTAAAAAATAATATGCAAGAAAGTGTTTGCATAACTGCATAGCCTTAGTACTAAAACACCAGAGTAAAGATAAGCTGTTTTGTTGAACATTGTATTGTGATCAATAAGCCTAATTTTCAGTTACAATTATATAATTTCTTAAGAATGTATTATTGTTGTTGTTGCTTAGGTTGCATTTTGATCCTTAATGAGTGTTCAAATGACTTTGGATTATAACGAACACAGAGCGAGTGAATTGTACCTACATGGAAGGATTACTAATTAATGAATATATAGTTTACATGTATATGTTATATTTACTTTATTTATTGAGATTTTTTAATCTGAGCCAGATAACAAAATGATAGCATAAAGAGGGGGAAATGATTTTAAAATGTGATATCTGATATGAGACTATAATGTCATTTCAGCTGCACTTCTGTCATTGAACAGAATTTAGCGCTCCATTATGCCATAATGTGTGTCATTCTATTTCTGACCCCAGATCAGTTTATTGAGAGGATTTGCTGATGACGATCATTTTAGACAAAACATCAACAGAGACTACAAACAATTCTTCACGCATAAGAGGTACTGAGAAACGAAAACAAAACGTAAGTAGAATTTAATTTTATCTACAAAAGCAGATACTAAATATTTGATAACGGAATCGTATTATAAACAAGTAGCCAATATGCGAATTTAAAATGAGAACACATTTTTATGATAGAGAACTTTTGACTGAACGGAGAACTAATTAGTGGGCTGATAGTGAGCTCCCCGCCCCACTAGTCACGTGGTACGGCCCGCCGCCTGCAGTGGGAGTTCATGGTCTTGTGTGAAACCACGACTATGTAGTCACACACACCTGCACCGGATTATTCTCCTAATGTTGGTGTGTGCGTCCTTGTCGGTCTGTGTTCTCGCTAATGTTCACGTACGTGGTGCACTTTATGTTTGTAAGCTGTGTTCAACGTTGCTCATGTTCATCTTGCCTGTTTCGTGTGAGCGCCACTGTGTTCGTTATTCGTGTTCTTCTAATAAACGTCTGTCTACGTCAAGCGAGTTTGTTTAATTTAACGGACCGCACAAATATTTTATAAATGCGGAATAAGTGAATAGAGAATGAACTAAATAAATGGGACGTAGCTGAAAATATTCGCGTAACCGAACTCCATTAGATGAAATACGTTGACTGAGACAAGGGAAAGTGACTTCTGCGCTTGTTTTAGAAAAGCCTCTGTAAGACCACGAGTGTGGCCATTATGCACTGTCGGACAACAGACAACCTTTGTTTCACATTTATTAACATTTGTAGAAGAAATTGAGCTACGGGTGGCCATTTGTTCTGTTACATAATAACTGTATATAAAACAAAGTCTACAGGCGTTGATTGCTCATTTCCATATAGAGATATGAAACTGGGATACAAAAGTAATCTTGCGCACAAATGCAGCATGTAAAATAAGTTTTGTTTGTAGAAAATTGTGTTGTAGTCAAAGCCTAATATTCATTTCAAATGCAATTACTTCTTAGGAATAAAGCTTTAATTCTTAAAAATTAAAGGTTTTTTTTGTTGTTGTCCAAAAACACATGCAAACTGTTATGACTTTTTAAAAGAAAGTAAACAGCTTTATTATTGTTCAATACAATAGAGCTTTCTTCTGCCCGTTCTAGATGCCAAGGGACAAGTTCATTAATATCATTACCAGAAGACACAAGAGTCATAGAGACCCTGCTACCATTGCTGGGTTTAAGCAGCATTACTCAGCCAATCTGGGAGAAAGTGTAAGTGTCTAGATCATTTTATACTATAATTTTAATGATTTATATAGACTGTATCCACAGTTTTATTTATTTAGCCTTCACACTTTCCTGACTTGTACAGATGGTAGTCCAAAATATGCTGTCCATTAGTGGAGTTTCCACTGCCCAGGTGGGGTCAATGGATGATTAATTTCCTTTACAATTCATCACTGATTATTTATCACTTCTCACCCAAGAAATGGGAGGACTGTAAGGAGGTTCGTACCATCCCGAGCAGAACTGCTGAACACTTTATGATCACAGAGTCAACGGGAGAGATTTGCTCTTTGGACCACAGTGCCCATGTAGAAGGTGCAGATGTATTTTCTTGCAAAAATCTAGCTTTCCATTAAGAACACACAGTAGGACATGATGTTTGTTCACTTTAAATATGTGCCTGTACTTTATTATGTAATTGCATTTGTATTAATTTTTTTGGGGAAAAAAAACATCTGTAGATGTAAGAGAGGATCTGGGTGGAGTAGCAGAATCTATTACAGAGGCAGTTAAAGTGGAGAACACCCCAGCTGGTGAGTAGCATCAAAGCACCATATTAATAATCAGAGTTTACATACATCCACTCCATGGACACCAGTTTAAAAATTCTACTTTTATTTCAAATATAAAGGCTCAGAATGCAAGAAGTTGAAGAGAGTACGCATCTTCTTCAGACGAACATGGCAGGCTATAAAAAGCACTTTGTCCTGTGCCAAGCGCTCCAACAAAATTAGCCCTACTCTTTAAATGTTCCCAGCTCTTTTTACCAATTTATTTTGTATTTCTTTTTTCCCTTCATTTTCCCCAACCTGTCTTTTCATTTTCTGAAATATTTTTTGACTTTTTCATTTATTTTTGATTAATAAACTTTACTTCATGCAAAGATATAGTCTGTTTGCATTCTGGACCGTTTAATCATATTTTTCATTCTAAGACCAGCCAGGTTATAATTCTAATTCGGCCAAATACATCTTGAATGATTCAACTCACTTTAATAACATTTTTAGATTATCACATATATGTACAGTTTCATGTCACTCAGCATTAAGAGAGAATTTCACACTCACCTTTAGTGAGAGGAAGTACAGTAAAGAGAAAACACAAACTGAGCATGCTTGTCTCTATGGAAACACCATTGACCTCCCAGCACACACTGACAACTCTACACCCAGATCTCCACTACCACTGTGGACACACACTGATTCCAGAACTCTCACAGCATTACTTCAGTACTCCAGACCCTAATGTCCACCCAGCAGAGAGGAACTGGGAACAAATGAACTTGGCCAGAGCTCTTATGTTTCTTTTCAAGTTCACATCACCAGCTTTACGGAGACATACAAAACCACACACAGTGCCATCATGTCCTTTGACCTGTGAGGACTCTGGTTGTTTCTTCTTTTGTAATGTATCCCACAACCCCACACTGACCATGATGCTGCATCTGTGAAAGACACAGGAGACACACATGCTCATTATAAAGCAAAGGGGGTGGAGTCTGATGTAGAGGAGAGAAACAAACAGATATATTATCCCCTCACTCTTATTCTCAAACTCTTCCTTCTAAGTTTATAGTTTTAAAATGCAGTTTATAGAGTTAATCACCTCAAAGCTTGCGTACATACACATTTTTGCATTACTTTTTCATGGCTTGATATATTTTATGTTTGCACTACCTTATGATGTCCTGTGTACTTAATATTTTATTCATTGTATCAAATTTGTTTTATTGGTAAATATACTTTGAACTATTATGCACTGTCACTACAGAATGCTGTCTGCTTTATGTCTCCAAAGTCTATAAGCATGCAAACACACACACACACACACACACACACACACACACACACATTCAAGAATTTCTAGATAGTGAGAGGACCTGCTTTTTGTTTGCTTTTTCAGTTTCCACATCACAATAATTTGTTGTGGACCATTGCTTATGCAGAAAAGTTCTTTAAGATTTTTTGAGAGTAATATGAATTTCTGGATTTACTGAATGAGTCAAAAACAAACAACAAAAACCTGCATTACTCACAATAAGAACCTATTTGAACTTTGATAAACTCTGTTAATCAGCCTTTGAACATAGACATGGTTTGGTAGTACATGAGCAGTCCCTTTTCTCAGTGAAGTTCCCCAAATTATCAGTAACCAAACCAGTCCTACTCATACTAAACCTGTTTTGTACTAAATTAAATTCAAACTGGACCTGCCATTGAGCCTAGACCCTGGAGCCTAGTCCTAGTTTTAGTCTGTGTTTAAAACATCATCCTTTGTCCCAATTTCACATTAGAATAGACCCAGCAGTCAGAGTTGTGCTGTTTTGATTATTACACTACACTTTACAGAATAAATGTAGTATTTTGTACTATTTCTAGCTAGAAACCACTGATAAGCCTGTCATGGCTTAAGGCAAAAAATACACTAGAAGAAAGTTGAGCTTGTGAGTGTGTGACCACAGCTCAGCTGCAGAGGTGCAGAAGCAGCACGGTTGTCACTTCTGGTCTAAAATGGGCTTTAGACTCTGATCTGGTACCCACTGCCCACTGGTTGGAACTGTGAGAAATGAAACCACAGCAGACGTCAGACATCCTGAGCTCTCAGACCAGAACAGTCTCCTCCTTCTTCTGGGGCGTTCATAAGCTGTTTTGAGACCAAAATGTTTATTAACTTTAAAAACTGCACATATTCACATTAAGATGCTATACACTTGTCGTAGTGAAATGAAATGACCAAACAACACTGAGGGAGGTCATGTTGGGTCTCACCCCCTGAGCTTCTACATCGTGTGTCTATGGCAAAGGACGGAGCCGCTTAACTAAGAATGAGACCGTCCTCACTCACAATGTGAGAATATCTGATAGATCACTGACTGATAAGGAAGAAAGAGGACATACCACATGACAACTTACAAAACCGACCGCATCTCTATATTTGGTGTGTGTGTTGTGTTGAGGTTAGTTTGTCAGAGTTTCATTTGAATACACTTCCTCTCCACTATAAGTGTTCTTGTGAAGTCATTCAGTAGACTGTATTGAAGAGTGTGTATGGTGTGTATCAGCAGTCCTGCTGTAGCTGTGTGTAGTGTGTGTAACTCAGTAAGAATGCAGGTGTGTGTTTATCTGCTCCTTGTGCTCCACGCTGCTGATGGTGAGTGTTACCTTCTCTCTACAGGTGTTGTCATCCTCACACATTCATTTACACAAAGGTATTTATATCTGGGATCAGCAGAGAGCAGCAGCTAACCACTTACCCCAGATTCGGTCTATTGACCAATAAATTTTGCCTCTAGTTTAGAACAAAAGATGTTAAATGCTAACGTTGCTAACAAACACTGGAAGTTAACAGCAACTAAAATATTGTCTTCGTAAATACATGTCCACAAACTTCTCTCAAGCCGGTCAAACAGCATCCAAGTGTTAATAAATATCTCCCAGACTAGTCGGTGTGTCGTATAACTCACTGTGAACTAGACAAGTGAAGAAACACGTCACCGGGAAGTGACCTGGATGAGGTTTGAGGACATGTAGCTCGCTATCTGACTTATTTACAAATCCTATTAGCTATCATTGCTGTTGGCTTCCAGTGTTTGTTAGCAATGTTAGCAGCTTTTGTTCTAAAGGAGCAAAATACGGACTCCAAACATGTCTTGTCCACCCGGGTTAAGGGAGAATAAAGTAAGTTTGTTTCTTCGCCGACTTGTCCCGTTAAGTGGCACTGAAATCTGTGCTGTTGAATGATATGTCCAATATAGAGAATTGTGTTTAATGTATTGAAAAAATGTGTTTTAGAAATACAAAATGAGTGTAAAGGAAAGGTGCTTTTGGTTTAGTATAACAGGTCAGGAGATGGGCTACATGAGTTAGTGGTTTCAATTATTGTGTCACATGTCCCAGTTTTTGTCTTGCAAAAAACTGTAATATCACAAAGACAGTCCAGTTTCCCAGCAAGCACCTCTTCCTCCTAGCAAACTTGGAGCACTGTTTATCAGTTTAACAATACATAACTAACACTGTCTCTCTCTTTCTTTCTCTCTCTCTCTCTCTTTCTCTCTCTTTCGCTCTCTCACTCACACACACACACACACACACACACACACACACACACACACACACACACACACACACACACACACACACACACACACACACACAAAACATGCACAGCTGTTGCAGGATGGCCAGATCCACATCTGAAGGACTTGGAGAAAGACAATTTTACACACACAGTAAATGTACATTCAAAGTGATACTTGTAGCTGCAAAAACACCCCCTCCCACGGCCTGCCCTGCTCTCTCTCTCTCTCTCACACACACACACACACACACACACACACACACACTCTCTCTCTCTCTCTCTCTCTCTCTCTCTCTCTCTCTCTCTCTCTCTCTCTCTCTCTTACAAAAATTTACAAATAAAAAATGAACAAATAAGAAAAAACTAAAACCATAGAGACAGTACAGTTTGCCAGTATGCACCTCTTCCTTCTCACATATGTATTGCTAAACTTGGTGCACTTTAGCAATACATAACACACACACACACACACACACACACACACACACACACACACACACACAGACATGCATATGCGCATGCTTCCTTTTTGGGTTCGTGATCTTGAAATTCTGCTGTGCTGTTCCTCAGAGTGGTGTGTGAGCAAAATGTTTACTTCTTTCACACACCCACGAAGATTGTCAAACAGTCTCCAAATCCTCATCAGTGACAGTCATCCAGCTTTGAACTTCATGGTTTAATCAGTCAAACACTAACTGACTCTGGCAGCATAAATTCACTCCAGTGACTCCAGTTTAAAGACTTTTCTTATTTAGTCCCAAGTTATTCTGATGCCACCATAGTCATAGCTACCAGTTTACAGATGTGAGAATTCCCAGTATGCACCTCTTCCTCCTGACATATGTATTGCTAATCTGGTTGCACTGGGTGCTACGTGTGAAATGTGCTCACTTGTTTATTTCTGTTTGTGTTATTTATTCCTCATTTGTACATCAATTGGCCAGGAGGCATAGACAGCCCATGCTGGGGTTTTTGTCTTTTTACAGTTTTAATTTTATTTTGTTGTTGTTGTTGTTACAGTGCAGTGCACACTAGCCTACAGCCTCAGTTAGTTACTTTATAGATATCCACCATCATCAAACAGCTTTTGGCAGCTTTAACAACAAAAAGAACAAAGTAACTAAGAGAAAAGGTGAGAATGTTTCTACTTCCTGTGATAACTGTTGGGTTGTGATGACATTGTACTGTTTACATCCAAAGTGGTCTTTACTTTGGTGACTCCTTTAGTGGTTCTGTTTCACAACTTCTCTTAAGTAGTTTTTTCTTAATAGTATGAAAGCTACAACATAGACTGCTGCATTCCACCTGTACTTTATGAATAATATGAATATCAGACCATCCTCATGTTTACCTGATTAAATGATCAATGTTTATTTTGATCAGCATGTAGTCTAGAGCTCTTCCTGTCTGATCTGTATAATATTTGCTAAGCTACACATTCAGTTTGGTCCTCTGATCATTAAGTGCAGGAGTGAAATGATGTGACCAAACAGTGCAGAGGGGGATCACTGTGTAGCACTACTTCTTACTGCAGGATCACTTTACTGAGGATGGGGACTGAACACTGGGAAGCTCAGGAGGAATTTATGACACTAGAAAGACACTGTTTCACTGTTAGATTTAGTCTGTATGTGAGAGAGAAAGAAGTGGAGGAATAATTTATTTTGCACTTGAACACACTTCCTCTCTACTGTGGATATTAGTGGGTGGTGAATTTCAGTGGAGTTTTACTGAGAGAGTTGTAGAGTTCCAGGTCATAGTTGTGTGGTGATTCCCACAGACAGACTGTAGTCTGGGCTGCAGTTTTCAGAGTGTTCAGTACACTGTAGTTTTGTAGAGTGTATAAGATCTGTAGCAGCGTTACTGCTGTCGCTGTATGTAGTGTGTTGTGGAATGCAGGTGTGTTTTTATCTGCAGATGTGTTTTTACTTCCTTTTTGGTAATGATGTGCATACGAAGTCCTGTGAAGCGTTTGAGGTTCTTCCTTATTGTACTGCTGAAGGATTCGAAGCTTTGGAGCATTGAAAGCTGGTGACAAAACAGCGACTCCTGGCGGTTTTCAGAAATTATAGCAGCCAAAGATTCAAAACTGCGCAATACAACACTCCACCGCCTTCATATTTCATTTAAAAAAATGATCAGTAATGATGTTTAGTAATTAAATTCTGCAATAATTAGTTTAGAATCATTGTTTCCCTTTTTATGTGAAAACATAATACAAAACTATACTGGGAGACAACAGGTTGACATTATGAAACATTTACTTTTGGCTTCTATAATTTGCACATTTCCAATTTTTTAGTAAAATGATAAAGCTTCCAAGTTATAGGACAGTGCCAAACTTATGAAACAGTCTCAAGCTCATCCTGTGTATCTGTGATGTTTGAAGCTTCAAACATGATTAGTCACATGTTATTAGTAACTTTAGTGGTAATAGTAACTTTAGTGGGAGGGGAGGGGAGGAGAAGGAAGGAGGGAGGGAGTGGAGAGGTAGAGTGAGTGAGAGGGAGGGAGGGAATGAGGGAGAGAGAGAGTGATTGAGAGAGGGATGGAGGGAGCGGGAGTGAGGGAGGCAGAGAGGGAGGGGAGGGAGAGAGACAATCTATAATCAATATAATCAGACATTTAAATCATATAACTTGATGGTCATGCATCCATCATACCAGCATATATTGGGAAATCTCTTAATGATTTCCAGTACCATCATCAGTTGGCTGGTACCATCAGTACCATCAGGTGACTGGACCTGGAGCAATTAAGTATGTCATATATAATAATTAAGTATGTCATATATAATAATAATAACGGAGTATGTCATATTAAATATTAATTAGGCCTTTATCTCGTGTGTTTCTGCAGGCTGCAGTTTGGCAGAGAATCAGAAGACAGACGTCATCACTGCATACACAGGAGACTCAGTACTGCTGCCCTGCTCCTGTACTGACCCACACGCCAAACCTGAGAGTTTCACCTGGAAGAAACACAACACAAGCAGAGACGCATGGGATGTGATCTCCAGTGCGAGTGAACAGTACAGAAACAGAGTTCAGCTGGGTACTGTTCCCTCTCCAGGAAATCTCTCTCTACTCATATCACACCTGACTGAAGAGGATGAGGGAGACTACAGCTGTTATCTTACAAACCAGCAATATAAATACATCAGACTCACCATTAAAGGTAAAACACTGTTTTTGATCCAAATCCAACTGCAAATGATAAATCCAGCTTTAAGGTTTTCTTATGTATCCACACTAGCAAAGTCTTGGTTGTCTGAGTTACTTGTAGACTTTCTGCTGTCATATTTGTTGTTGTGCTGTCATCTGTGCACATTACCAGTAACGTTTAGTTCAGTGATGGTCAAATACTCCTTTAATTGTAACAAATATCTTGGGCAGTTCAAGTAAGAATGTCTCAGGTTTTTAACACACATGCTTCTTTGTTTTGGTTTTTCTGTTCCGACCCCTCGTTTGGTTTTCCTGTCACTGTTTTCATCTTTGTCTAGTTTGCATTCGTTAATCTTTGTATAAATATCCCTTGTTTTAGCGTCTTGGTTGTGGGTCTTTGAATGTGCTTTCTCTCGTCCTCCCGTGAGTTTATTGTTGTTTGGTAACGTTATTAGCCTGCTCGTTATTCAAGTGTTTACTGTTTAACTTCCTTCTTGGTAATGATGTGCAGACGAAGTCCTGTGAAGCATTTTAGGTTCTTCCTTATTTTACTGCTGAAGGATTCGAAGCTTGGGAGCATTGAAAGCTGGTGACAAAACAGTGACACCTGGTAGTTCTCAGAAATTATAGCTGCTTTAGATTCAAAACTGCACAGCATTATAAATAATACAACACTCCACCGCCTTCATATGTCATTAAAAAAAATGGATGATCAGTAATGATGTTTAGTAATTCAATTCTGCAATAATTTGTTTAAAATCATTGTTTCCCTTTTTATGTGAAAACTTGATACAAAACTATACTGCTTTCTCAGGGTTTTACCATTCTCTTAGCCTAGCTTTGGGTTTAACCTACTAAATGTGCGGTGCAGAGATTGGATCCTTTATGTAACCTACCTATTCTGTCTACATTGCATTCTGGCAGTGTTAAAATCACAATGCAAGAGGCAGTATTGGATCCTTTACTGTAATAAACATAAGTAGCCTAATGAAAAAATTACATATGTGATCATGAATGATCAAACATTAGAAACAGAATGCTAAAATAACAAATTGATTTTATCCAATGCTACTTATAATTATGACTGAGTATAACTTGAGCAATTTAAGGTTAAGGGCCTTGTTCAGGGGCCCAACAGTGGCAACTTGGTAGTTCAAGAATGTGATCAGTAGCATGTGTTGTATGTGGCACTTGGCTTGATATTAAGATTTCTAGTGCTTCCACACTGATGCTCTATCACAGAGTTATACATATATTGTTTGATCTTTCTGTGACTGGTAGAATGGTGTGGCATTAGAGATCAAACTACATTTTATTAGTAACAAAATAAAACACCTTATTTATAGACCAGGCCAGAACACTTTCAATTGAGTGTCATGACAATCATTGTCAAAGCGTTCATTTATCACAGTCATATGGGAGTTTTCATTTCAGCCTCTCCAGCCAGTGTCAAGAACAGAAAGGTACTACGTGGTTTGAGGTGTTCACATCTGCTCAGTTTTCCTAGTAACCTCATGTCCCGCAACCGCCCTCAGTCCGTGATTGCAACTCCCGTCTTCCCCGGCACAACCTCACCAGATCCTCATCACCAGTTTACTAGTGTCATCTGTGTCTCATCTTTGCTACACTATTTATTCTCTCTGGTTTCGTTCACTCCCTGCAAAGTGTTATCGCTGGTCTATCAGCATGTACTGAGCAATTCCCTGGTGTGTGTATATCTGGCCATTACCCTCGCCTGTTTCACTTTACAATTGTTGCTTATTCCGCTACAAATAAAACTCGGCTGTCCACAAGCGTCTGGCCTGTTCTAAGATGTCACCCCTCACTTGGTAAGCAACAACTAATTGTAACGTGGGAGGGGTGGAGAGTGAACACTCGTGTGAAGTGACGACGCCATAACGAACCAAACTGATTGAATAGAATGAATAATAAGTTTAATAATCAACAAAGACTAACAACACATTATAGAATGAAGAACAAACAGGCTAACAGAAGAATAATAATATGAGAACAGGATGAGGGCGAGAAATGAGCAACAAGGGAATACAACATTAAGGGAAGACTAACGGAGAACAACAATAATAAAACATAACAGTGAGCATAAAGACAGACAAACGGGAACAACACAGAACTGGGCTACATAAGATGAACAAACGGTATTGGTCATCAGCCCCGATTTTTCTCTGGGGGTATTGGGGTGGCTATAGTGGCCATCCTCATTCTCAGCTGACTCTGTCTGCTGGGGGGTCCCGTTATGTTATTTTAACTGGAAACATATTTAAAACTTAGGTAAAAAAACAAAACAAACAAAAAAACAACCTATAGCCCTTGAATGAAGTGTTATGTCAACTAATCAACTGATAGTATTGTGTTATGAAGAGAAGACTGTATGACAGCTGTCTGTCAGAATCAGCCTTTATAAAAGTGTATTTAGGTTTGTGTTAGCTGTTATGAAGGACTTATGAAGACCACTCTTAACAAACATGTTAGTAAATTTGAAATGTAGATTCTGATCAAATATTAAAAAATTGTTAAATTGGTACTTAATATCAAACAAAGCTCAAATTGTTACCTAAATGGAGCAACCAATTTGCTCAGTTACACCTTATAACTATCATTGTTATAAGGATAGTGAATGTCATTAGAACAATGCTAAAAATCATATAATATTAGAGTAAATATTTATTAATTTAACAAGCAAATGTGATGGAGTATGACAGTAGGGTGTGTTTCTACAGGTTGAGTATTAAATCAGTATTAAATTGAGCAATTAAAAAACAACAGGGAGACAAAACACATCACTGCACACACAGGAGACTCAGTACTGCTACCCTAGTACTGCTAGTACTAAAGCAGTACACCATCTTATGCTAACAAACACATCTCCCTCTCCAGGAATCTCAACAACAGAATTTACATCAAGATTTGATGGCAAAACAAGTGCAAAGGCTCCAGCTGACGCTTCCACTACTGACAGTGCAAAGACTCTGACTGACGGTAACATGCATTTACTGCATATCAACATGGTCTCCTAATATCTTAAAAAGCAATTAAAATGCATGCTGTGTAAAAACACAAACACTAACACGCACACAAATACACATAACATTTGTATAACGTTTGCCTTCAGATGTCCAAAACCCTGCTGGTGATCTATCATATATCCTCATGACTACTGTTGTGGGAGCTGTCCTCCTCCTGCTGCTGGGTCTCGTGGGGGTCTTGTGCTGGAGATACAAAGGTACACACACACACACACACACACACACACACACACACGCATGCATGCATACAAGTTGTGGGTCACACTGTCTGGTTTTCTAATGTAGTCCAGAGACATGGACAAACGAGGCTAAGAAAGGGGCAAACAGAAGAGAAGAGAGAGCAGGAGACACAGGTGAATGCTCACATACCATCCACTGTAACATAAGAAAAACAACCTCCACATCATTACTGGCACATGTCCTTCAAGGTCAAATCTTCCATGGTGTGTGTGTGTATGTGTGTGTGTGTGTGTGTGTGTGTGTGTGTGTGTGTGTGTGTTTGTTTACAGGATTGTTTTGCTGTGCTTTGTTCACATGTTCAAGTGAGTGCTACTTTGTATCTGAGGGGGGTTCAGATGATACAATACAATTAGTACAATATAGTTAAAATAAAGGATCACATATATCACATACAGCACTTTTTTATGGTTTTAAATTTTTTTTTAAAGGAAAACCATCTTTGGGAAACACAAGTTGTGAAGTTCAGGTTTTGTTGAAGCAGTAACAAATACCTGAGCAGAGGGTTTTATACAGATAGTGTGTGGCGTTCCCTAGTTGTGTGGGGTCCATGGTGAGTTTCTGATACAAAGCAGCTCCTGATACACTGATGAACGTTTTTGATTATGGCTGTTGTGATCTCTAGTTTGAAATCAGTGGAGATGGTGGTGTCTAGGAAGCTCAGACTCCACATCACTTACTGTACTGAGTTACAAAGGGAGATGAAATAATAGCAGTCCAACATGACTAATCATATCAATCACTGTTTTTGGTAGAAATTATATTACTACATGGTAAATAATTTACCAGTAGGTGTGTAATTGAATAATTAATTGAAATGGGTGTGTTCAAAATAATAACTGTGGAGTTCAATTAGTGAGGTCATTCCTTCTGTGAAAAAACAGATGTCAATCAGGTGGCCTTTATTTAAAGATGAAGCCAACACATGTACATGCATTTCTCTCTGAAAATCTGAGAAAAATGGGTCGTTCCAGACATTGTTCAGAAGAACAGCATACTTTGACTAAAACTTTGATTGGAGAGGGGAAAACATGTAAAGAAGTGAAAATGATATAAAGAAAATGATAGGCTGCTCAGCTAAAATGATCCCCAATGCTTTAAAATAGAAAACAAAACCAGAGAGATGTGGAAGAAAATGGAAGAATACCGTTTGAATGGATTGAAGAATAACCAGTATGGCAAAGACTCAGCCAATGATCAGCTCCAGGGTGATCAAAGACAGTCTGAAGTTACCTGTGAGTACTGTGACAATTAGAAGACGCCTGTGTGAAGCTAATCTATCAGCAAGAAGCCCCCGCAAAGTCCCACTGTTAAAAAGAAGACATGTGCTGAAGAGGTTACAATTTGCCAAAGAACACATGGACTGGCCTAAAGAGAAATGAAGAAACGTTTTGTGGACTGATGAAAGTAAGATTGTTCTTTTTGGATCCAAGAGCCGCAGACAGTTTGTCAGATGACCCGCAAACACTGAATTCAAGCCACAGTACACTCTGAAGACAGTGAAGCATGGTGGTGCACGCATCATGATATGGGGATGTTTCTCTTATTATGGTGTCGGGCCTATTTATCGCATACCAGGGATCATGGATCAGTTTGCATATATCAAAATACTTGAAGAGGTCATGTTGCCTTATGCTGAAGAGGAAATGCCCTTGAAATGGATGTTTCAACAAGACAACGACCCAAAACACACCAGTAAGCGAGCAGCATCTTGGTTCCAGACCAACAAAATTAAAGTTACAGAGTGGCCAGCCCAATCCCCGGACTTTAATCCGATAGAAAACTTGAGGGGGACATAAAAAATTCTGTTTCTGAGGCAAAACCAAGAAATGGAGAGGAACTGTGGAAAGTTGTCAAAGCATCCTGGGCTGGAATACCTGTTTACAGCAGCCAGAAGTTGGTCGACTCCATGCAACACAGATGTGAAGCAGTTCTCAGAAACAGTAGTTATACAACTAAATATTAGTTTAGTGATGCACAACAACGCTAAATCCTAAAGATTTTTCAGTTTATACAGTAAATATTTGAGTTTGTGAAGAAAAAATGGTAAATGATTACACATGACATCCACTTATTTATTTGAATCGAAGAAGTCAGATGTTGCAACTGACCCCGACCTTGGGGAAGGTCTCAGCCCAGATCAGGGATGGTTGCAGCATGTTACATATACATTATTTTTACGTTTGCTCTTTGTCTCATCTTAACTGATCCCTTGGCTGCAGGCTTCTCTCTTTTTTTAGGAAGTGGGAATAAGATTGGTGTGAGAGATGGTGAAGTCCAGGTCCAATGGCCCTGACTATATATGAGACTCTTCCCAGAATACTGAAGGGAACTCCTCAAAATACTGAAGGCCTTCTCCTCACTTTTGGTGTAGCCTACTGAAAACAAAGTGAACACAATGTCTGCTTTTATATGATTTATTCACTTATTCACGTTATGCCACCCCCTGCATGCAGGTATAAGAAAATACAAATATTTTGTTTGTTGTGATGGCCCAAGTGCCGCAAGGCAAGGCGCAGGAAGCGCAGACGTCTCTTGACGAAGACATGCATTTATTAAACGACCATTAACACCAACCTGAGTACGAACAAAGACCGACAACCACTCCGGTGACAGAGGGATTTAAATACGTTCATAAATGATGCATGTACAAAGGGGCAGGTGTGCTAGACTGAACTAACAGCACTTAGGGAGTCATTTTGGGTCTGTCCCACTGGGCCGCCACATCTCTGTGACAACGGACTGAGCCAACTTAAGTAAGAATGATGACATTTTCACTTATAATGTGAGACTGTTAAGGAAGAAAGAGGACACACCAAATGACTTTTAAAAACTTATAAAACCCTACTGCCTCCCTATATTTGTTGTGTGTGTTGGGGATAGAAGTTTGTCAAAGCTTCATTTGAATACACTTCATCTCCACTGTAACTGTAGTTATCAGAACATTCAGTAGACTGTATTGAAGAGTGTGTATGCTGTGTATCAGCAGTCCTGCTGTAGCCGTGTGTAGTGTGTGGAACTCAGTAAGAATGCAGGTGTGTGTTTATCTGCTCCTTGCTGCTGATGGTGAGTTGACTTTCTCTCTACATCTGTAGATCATCAAATATCTTCTCAGTAGCTACTTTATAAGAAACACTGAAAACATCTAGTAGGAGTCCAGTTAGAGACGACATGTCATATATTTCTGATAATGTATAAGAGGCACTCCATGTTATCTGAACATATAAGGTAGAATTTGAACAATTACGATTTACTTTTTAGACTGCCATCAGTCATAAAACCAAATCTTGAAATCAATGTATTATTGTGGTGCAGTTAAATCTCATGCATATCAGCTGCAGCACTCAGGCTGCTGCCCTGTTCCTGCACTGATATACACACCAAAGCTGAGAGCTTCACCTGGTATAAATACAACACAAACAGAAACACATGGGAAGTGATCTCCAGTGAGAGTGAACAGTACAGAAACAGAGTTCATACTTAGAACTGACCACACTTTTCTATTCTTGCAGAGGCTCCATATAAACCTGTAAATCTTACTCCAGTGGACACTGACACATCAAGTCCAACAGCTTCAACTAAACCTACTACAACAATGACACCTCCAAATGGTTAGAAGTTATTAATTTCATCAACTACTACTGATGGTAAGATTAATTTGTTTAATAGTATTCTCCAATCAACACCATAAAATGATTCCCCACTAAATACTACTACTATAACAATAATAATAGTAAGTGATATCAACAATTAATTTCTTAATGCAGGTCACTTCATATAGGATATATTTTGGGGCTACAATCCTGCACTTTTAAAAAATATATTTTTAAAAAATAATAAACCATTTGAAGCGGTAATGAATGGAGCATTTAATTCTGTTTCTCCAGTTGCTCAATTTCATAATATAAGCATATATTATGCAAGAAAGTGTTTGCATAACTGTGTAGCCTTGGTACTGAAACACCCGAGTAAAGATAAGCCTTGTTTTGTTGAACATTGTATTGTGATCAATTAGCCTAATTTTCAGTTAAAATTGTATAATTTCTTAAGAATTTATTATTGTTGTTGTTTAGGTTGCATTTTGATCCTTAATGAGTGTTCAAATGACTTTGGATTATAACGAATACAGAGTGAGTGAACTGTACCTATGTGGAATGATTACTAATTAATTAATATATAGTTTACATGTATAGGTTATATTTACTTTATTTAGATTTTTTAATCTGAGCCTGATAACAAAATGATAGCGTAAAGAGGGGGAAATGATTTTAAAATGTGATTTATAATATGAGACTATAATGTCATTTCAGCTGCACTTCTGTCATTGTTCTAAACAACCACTGAACAGAATTTAGCGCTCGATTATGTCATAATGTGTGTCATTCTATTTCTGACCCCAGATCAGTTTATTGAGTGGATTTGCCGATGACGATCATTTTAGACAAAACATCAACAGAGACTACAAACAATTCTTCACGCATAAGAGGTACTGAGAAACGAAAACAAAACGTAAGTAGAATTTAATTTTATCTACAAAGGCAGATACTAAATATTTGATAACGGAATCGTATTATAAACAAGTAGCCAATATGCGAATTTAAAAAGAGAACACACATTTTAATGATGGAGAACTTTTGACTGAACGGAGAACTAATTAGTGGGCTGATAGTGAGCTCCCCGCCCCACTAGTCACGTGGTACGGCCCGCCGCTTGCAGTGGGAGTTCATGGTCTTGTGTGAAACCACGACTATGTAGTCACACACCTGCACCGCGTTATTCTCCTAATGTCTGTGTATGTTTAAACCCCGGTTGGTGTGTGTATCCCTGTCGGTCTGTGTTCGCTAATGTTCACGTACGTGGTGCACTTTATGTTTGTAAGCTGTGTTCAATGCTGCACATGTTCATCTTGCCTTTTTGGTGTGAGCGCCACTGTGTTCGTTATTCGTGTTCGTCTAATAAACGTCTGTCTACGTCAAGGGAGTTTGTGGGACCTGCGGCACTCGGGCCCTCACAGCTGTTTAATTTCACAGACCGCACAAATATTTTCAATGCGGAATAAGTGAGTAGAGAGTGAACTAACAAAAGGAAACCTTGATAAATAAAAGGGGACGTAGCTGAAAATATTCTGGTAACCGAACTCCATTAGATGAAATACGTTGACTGAGACAAGGGAAAGTGACTTATGGGCTTGTTTTAGAAAAACCTCTGCAAGACCACGAGTGTGGCCATTATGCACTGTCGCACAACAGACAACCTTTGTTTCACATTTATTAACATTTGTAGAAGAAATTGAGCTACGGGTGGCCATTTGTTCTGTTACATAATAACTGTATATACATATTTAAAGTATACAGGCTCTGATTTTTCATTTCCATATAGAGATATGAAACTGGGGTACAAAGGTAATCCTGTGCACAAATGCATGTAAAATAAGCCTTGTTTTATAGAAAATGGTGTTGTAATCAAAGCCTAATTTTCATTTCAAATTCAATTACTTTTTAGGAATAAATCTTTAATTCTTAAAAATTAAAGTTTTTTTTTTAATGTCCAAAAACATGCAAACTTTTTAAAAGAAAGTAAACAGCTTTATTATCGTTCAGTGACAATAGAGCTTTCTTCTGCCCTTTCTAGATGCCAAGAGACAACTTAATTACTAATATTATCACCAGAAGCAAGAAGAGTCATAGATACCCTGCTCCCATTGCTTGGTTTAAGCAACATTACTGTGCCAATCTGGGAGAAAGTGTAAGTGTCTACATCTTTTTAATGCATCCACAGTTTTATTTATTTTGCCTTCACATTTCCCTGACTTGTACAGATGGCAATCCAAAATATGCTGTCCATTAGTGGAGTTTCCACTGCCCAGGTGGGGTCAATGGATGATTCCTTTCCGTTACAATTAATCAGTGATTATTTCTCATTTCTCACCCAAGAAACAGCAGGACTGTAAGGAGGTTCGTACCATCCGGAGCAGAACTGCTGAACACTTTATGATCATAGAGTCAACGGAAGAGATTTGCTCTTTGGACCACAGCGCCCATGTAGAAGGTGCAGATGTACTTTCTTGCATAAATCTAGCTTTCCATTAAGAACACACAGTAGGATATGATATTTGTTCACATTAAATATGTGCCTGTACTTTATTATGTAATTGCATTTGTATTGATTTTTGGGAAAAATAAACATCTGTAGATGTAAGAGAGGATCTGGGTGGAGTAGGGGAATCTATTACAGAGGCAGTCAAAGTGGAGAACACCCCAGCTGGTGAGTAGCATCAAAGCACCACATCAATAATCAGAGTTTACATACATCCTCTCCATGGACACCAGCTTAAAAATTCTACTTTTATTTCAAATATAAAGGCTCAGAATGCAAGAGGTTGAAAAGAGTACGCATCTTCTTCAGACGAGCATGGCAGGCTATAAAAAGCACCTTGTCCTGTGCCAAGCGCTCCAACAAAATTAGCCCTACTCTTTAACTTTTCCCAGCTCTTTTTACCAATTTATTTTGTATTTCTTTTTTCCCTTCATTTTCCCCAACCTGTCTTTTTATTTTCTGAAATAACATCTTTTGACTTTTTGATTTATTTTTGATTAATAAACTTTAATTCATGCAAAGATATAGTCTGTTTGCATTCTGGACCATTTAATCATATTTTTTCATTCTAAGACCAGCCAGGTTATGATTCTAATTCAGCCAAATAAATCTTGAATGATTCAACTCACTTTAATAACATTTTTAGATTAGCACATATATGTACAGTTTCATGTCACTCACCTTTAGTGAGAGGAAGTACAGTAAAGGGAAAACACAAACTGAGCATCCTTGTCTCTATGGAAACACCACTGACCTCCCAGCACACACTGACAACTCTACACCCAGATCTCCACTACCACTGTGGACACACACTGACTCCAGAACTCTCACAGCATTACTTCAGTACTCGAGACCCTAATGTCCACCCAGCAGAGAGGAACTGGGAACAAATGAACTTGGCCAGAGCTCTTATGTTTCTTTTCAATTTCACATCACCAGCTTTACAGAGACATACAAAACCACACACAGTGCCATCATGTCCTTTGACCTGTGAGGACTCTGGTTGTTTCTTCTTTTGTAATGTATCCCACAACCCCACACTGACCATGATGCTGCATCTGTGAAACCATATAGGAGACACACATGCTCATTATAAAGCAAAGGGGGTGGAGTCTGATGTAGAGGAGAGAAACAAACAGACATACTATCCCCTCACTCTTATTCTCAAACTCCTCTTTCTAAGTTTATAGTTTTAAAATGCAGTTTATAGAGTTAATCACCACAAAGCTTGCGCACATACAAATTTTTGCATTACTTTTTCATAGCTTGATATATTTTATGTTTGCACTGTCTTATGATGTCCTGTGTACTTAATGTTTCATTCATTGTATCAAATTTGTTTTATTGGTAAATATACTTTGAACTATTATGCACTGTCACTACAGAATGCTGTGTGCTTTGTCTTCAGAGTCTATAAGCATGCAACACACACACACACACACACACACACACACACACACACACACACACACACACACACACACACACATTTAAGAATTTATAGATAGTGAGAGGACCTGCTTTTTGTTTGGTATTTCAGTTTCCACATCACAATAATTTCTTGTGGACCATTGCTTATGTAGAAAAGTTCTTTAAGATTTTTTGTGAGTAATATGAAGTTCTGAATTTACTGAATGAGTCAAAAACAAACAACAAAAACCTGCATTACTCACAATAAGAACCTATTTGAACTTTGATAAACTCTGTAAATCAGCCTTTGAACATAGACATGGTTTGGGTAGTACATGAGCAGTCCCTTTTCTCAGTGAAGTACTGACATCTCTTCTCACAGTACACAATATTCCCCAAATTATCAGTAACCATACCAGTCCTACACATACTAAACCTGTTTTGTACTAAATTAAATTCAAACTAGACCTGCCATTGAGAACACACTGGAGCCTAGTCCTAGTTTTAGTCTTTGTTTAAAGCATCATCCTTTATCCCAATTTCACGTTAGAATAGACCCAGCAGTCAGAGTTGTGCTGTTTTGATTATTAAACTACACTTTACCGAATAAAAGTAGTATTTTGTACTATTTCTAGCTAGAAACCACTGATAAGCCTGTCATGGCATAAGGCAAGAAATAGACTAGAAGGAAACTGAGCTTGTGAGTGTGTGACCACAGTTCAGCTGCAGAGGGACAGAAGCAACACGGTTGTCACTTCTGGTCTAAAATGGGCTTTAGACTCTGATCTGGTACCCACTGCCCACTGGTTGGAACTGTGAGAAATGAAACCGCAGCAGACGTCAGACATCCTGAGCTCTCAGACCAATAAATTATATTTTAACTATATTAAAAAGTACACAGACTTCATAAGATGGAATCATAAGATATGCAGAAATATTTAATAATTATTTTTTAAGCAAAATATTTTTCCAGTTCTACCTGAGAAAGTCAGCTTGCTTAAATAACATTTTATATTAACAAATAAATGTACAATTTAATGGAATTCAGCATTAAAAGAGAATTTCACACTCACCTTTAGTGAAGAGAAGACACAAACTCAGCAGCATTGTCACTATGGAAACACCACTGACCTCCCAGCACACACTGACAACTCTACACCCAGAACTCCACTACCACTGTGGACACACACTGACTCCAGCAGTCTCTCAGCAGTACTTCAGTCCACCTGACCCTAATGTCCACCCAGCAGAGAGGAACTGGGAACAAATGAACTTGGCCAGAGCTCTTATTTCTTCTTTTCATTTTATCATTAGCGGTTCTTTTTAGACTTCCCCGAACAGACATGGTGCTACATCATCCTCTGACTGCTGAGAAATCTTGCTGTCATTTCCTGTTCTGTGACACGATGCTTCATGATACAAACACCCACACTGCCCAAACGACTGCTTCTGTGAAACCATATTCAAGATACGCAAGTTACTCTGGATTGTCCAGGTGTTAATGACTGCATGCTCAGTGGTGGATGGTGCTTTGTCTTGGGTGTTATCTTCTCTCTTCCCTTCCTGCACACGATGCAGTCCCCCAGGGGGCTGTTGTTTCCAGTTGAGAGTATGCTGTACACAATTGACTGCTGATTGTGTTGACAGGATATAAAAACATGGTGCAGTGTGTTGATTGTAAAGCATTCCTGGGTACTGAGAAAGGCACTATATAAGGGTAAAATCATAATTTCTAGCAATAAATAGACTCGAAACAAAACAAAAAAACTGTGTGTGATCACTGCTTCACCCCAACAGTGCAGAAACAGTTGCTGCTTATGGTCTAAAAAGGGCTCTGGCTTTAATCTGGTAAAATCTACGCTTCAGTGTCAGTGCTAGCTCATTAGACAAATGTAGTCTAAACGTCATTTGTTATATATAAAATGCAAAATGGTATGTTTAATTTTTGTGGTTTGGACGCCCATGTTTAACGATGATCTCAAAGCATCTTGTGAATGCCCCAGAATAAAGTGTATCTGTTCTGGTCTGAGAGATCAAGGTGTCTGACGTCTGTTGTGGTTTCATTTCTCAAGGTTTCACGCAGTGGGCGTCCACCAGATCAGAGTCTAAAGCCCATTTTAGACCAGAAACAGCAACTGTTTCTGCACTGCTGTGGTGGAGCAGTGGTCACACACAAGTTTTTTTGTTTCAAGTCTATTTATTGCTAGAGTTTTCTATGATATGACTTTACCCTTATATAGCGCCTTTCTCAGTACACAAGAGCAATCGGCAGTCAATTGTGCCCAATCTTCAGTCAACTGGAAACCACAGCCACCCGGGGGACTGCATCATGTACAGGAAGGGGAGCGAGAGGACAACACCCAGGACAGTGCACCATCCACCACTGAGTTCGCAGTCATTAACACCAGGACATTCTAGAGTAACCAATCAACCTAACCTCCATGTTTTTGGCGTGTGGGAGAAAGCACCCAGGAAACAAAGAGGAAACCTACGCAGACATGCAGAAACTCCTGAGACACCAATTCTGAAACGCAGACATGCTAACCACCAAGCCACTGTGCACAGTACTACATAGTGAAGTGTAGGCCCAGACTCAAAACAGCACAACTGGCTACATTTGAACTTGTAGTCCTACTGCAGTGGTAGCACCACCAGATGGCCATAACATTGTTAGAAAGTCAAGGGTCGGTACACAGAAAAACAATCCAAAGAACGTTCGGTATGCATAGGACTCTAGAGGCAATACTTCACAGTGTCCTAATGTTCGAGACAGGCTTAAATAATCAAGTACACAGGGGAGTTCAATATTCCGGTAATGACGATCTGACGTGAAGTTCATGATTGGTGGAGTCCTGGGTTGGGTGACAAACAGTCTGCTGGGTGCTGTACTGTGAGGAGGAATCGGGCGAAATGACACATATCGGCTGAATGCTGGAATATAAATAATGACCAAAGCAGATATTAACACACAACGATGATTTTTCTAATGCAAAGATGGTACAGATAAGTGTGAAAAAGTAATGGAGGGCTAAGACTGGAGAGACAACATTTCACTGAGACACAAGACAATAAGAAATGGCGTCCTTGGAGGGTGACACTCTACTTTGGTCGGGGAGGATCAAAAAGGGTAAAAGAAGATCCCAAATGTAAGGTCTGCAGTTGTTCTCGAGGCAACTCCTTTGTTGTAAACCATACTGGTGTCAATAAATACATCTTCTGTTTTTCTCTACCATCCTGAATGTTGCCTGTATGAGTGCTTTGATGTTTTGCATGACTCATCATCTCTGTAAATATCTGAGCATCAAAATTTCACATCCGCTATTACCCTCGGTCGTCAGGCATAGTGGAATGAACACACTACATGATCAAAAAACTGCTAGCTGCAGTTCTATGTGAAATGCATATGACTCCTAGTGCAACCACAAAAGTGGCCCCTTTCGAAGTTTTGATGGGAAGACCATTTGAGCCAACCAGGCCCCCTGCTAGCTGTTTGGCACACTCTGATTAGGTTGTACCCTCATTAAGAGCCACCAACTCTGCCCCATAAACCAACTGCCAACCGACACTGAGGAAAACATGGAGGAGCAATGCAATGCACCATGTGCCTCGGTGTGGTTTTGTCTGCATGCACAACTCCCACAACCCACCAATCCCACATCCCACCAATCACAATTTCAATATGTAACCTGTGACTGTCAGGTTGATCAGGGGTGAGGCACCCTGACAGATGTAACATACGTATGTCACAACAAGACTTTTCTAAGAGGGGCCTTTGTGAAGCTGTTATGTAGGGTGATGCCACCTGAAGGAGATCCGGCTAACAAACCCTGATTAGCTCCCGGCTTGTGGCCTCCCTCTGGTAGCTGTGAACTGGCGAGCCACCTGTTACTTAACCAACATCACATCAATTAACAACACTGGAGGACGCCACAACTGTACAATGAACAGGTTGGTATTTCCATGACCTTTCAATGCTAGGCTGCACACCATTGTCAGGATCTTCAAATATCCTCTGACAAATGGTTCCATTTAAAAACAGTATAATAGCTATTTTTAAATCATTTATCTTTGCTCTGTTGCCAAGCAGAGATTCTATAGACATTTTAGTTACTTTATAATGTTGTCAAGCAGGTTTTCTATGTTTGTTGTCTGCCAAAACTACATTTTTCCTCTTTTTTGTCACTCATGCTGTCTATATATTCTAAGCTCTGTGTGACAATAAGCTGGAGCACTTCTGAGTGCTTGCTGACTCAGTGTCCTGTGTGCAACTCAGGACTTCTCTCCAGGCACCTGAGGTTCACAAAGATGAAACCGGACTCCTCACTGAGGGTTGACCATCCAAATGCTTAACACACTGCATTGCGGGTAATAAGAATGCTCTGAATTTAAAATGCTCCTTAACATCTGTTCAACACTTTTTAAAAGTCTCAGGAAGCCAATTCTTTAGCTGCTCTAATTTCATGTGCTATTTTCATTAATAAGAAGAAAAGATGCCTTTGAACCGATAGTGAAATTAAATGACAAAACAGGGTGGTAAAAATATTTGGCGTGCATGTTGGGGTTAGAAGTTTGTCAAAATTTCATTTGAATACACTTCCTTTCCACTGTAAGTGTAGAACATTCAGTAGACAATTAACCAACCCCAGTACTCATTGACTAATTTCACTAATGACACTTAGAAATCAGAGCCTGAGCACTATAAAGAGGCCACAGGCTCGATATCTTGGTTGGATATCAATGGAGGTCAGTATTGGAGAGCCAGAATGAGGAAGAGGATGAGGGCGAGGAAGAGCAACCATCACGGATGAGATCTGGGCCACTTTGGTTGACCATGTGGTTAAGTATGGGTAGTGTTTCAGAAAACCTGAGCAGGGGTCCAGCCTAATCTGAGTCACTACACTGTAGAAAGTGTCAGCAAGTACTATAGTCAGCGTCCCTGAGCAGCACGGGGGTAAACCATAATAAACAAGTAAAAAACTGTCTTCACAGTGGGAGACAGTTGTCTGGCTGAAACCCTCTGGGAAGTCCTGATAGCTGAGACCTCTTGATTGAAATGGATTTATTCAGCACCAGTCCAGCTCTTTAACCTGCAGGTAGTGAGCTCTGCCCTTCCTCTGGTCTCCATGGTAATATAGAGTAATACCATCTTGTTTGACTGCTAGCTCAGTAAGGGATATGATGGGCATGTCAAAATTCATGAGATCAGAATCCTCTGTAGTCTCTCCCCCAAACCCACTCACACTCGGGAAAACACACAGAAGCACCAAACACATACATCATACACCACATGTAAAGGACTGCACCACATATACAATCAACTACAATGAGGTGTGACCTCTGTCACAGGCAGCTGGATACAGAAGTGGGTAGTGGACAAGAGCTGCATCATACACAGAATGAGCAAGTGAGGAATAAATAACACAAACAGAAATAAACAAGTGAGCACATTTCACATACCACAGCATAATAAAAAACAAATTGTTTTTATAAATGTACAGATTTATAGAGCAAAATGATCCTTGTAAGAGTCACATTACTCTTGTACTCTTCTTGTTTCTCAATTTTGTCAGTCTTACTAATGTCCCTACAATTCCTACCTTATGCTGGTCTTAAGTAACTAAATAGCAAGTAATTAGCACCGGTTCCTCTCTACCGGACCGAACCACAGCGCAGATTTCAGTGCCACTTAACGGGTCAGGTCGGCGAAGAATCAAATTTACTTTATTTTCCCTTAACCTGGGTGGACAAGACATGTTTGGAGTCCATATTTCGCTCCTTTAGAACAAAAAGCTGCTAACATTGCTAACAAACACTGGAAGCCAACAGCAACGATAGCTAATAGGATTTGTAAATAAATCAGATATCGAGCTACATGTCCTCAAACCTCATCCAGGTCGCTTCCCGGTGACGTGTTTCTTCACTTGTCTAGTTCACAGTGAGTTATACGACACACCGACTAGTCTGGGAGACATTTATTAACACTTGGATGCGGTTTCACCGGCCTGAGAGAAGTCTGTAGGCATGTATTTACGAAGGCTATATTTGAGCTGCTGTTGACCTCCAGTGTTTGTTAGCAACGTTCGCATTCAACAGCTTTTGTTCAAAACTAAAGAGGTAAAATTTGGACTACAAATATTTCTTGGTCGATAGACCGAATCTGGGGTAAGTGGTGAGCTGCTGCTCTCTGCTGCTCCCAGATATAAATACCTTTGTGCAAATGAATGTATGAGGATGACAACACCTGTAGGGAGAAGGTAACACTCACCATCAGCAGCGTGGAGCACAAGGAGCAGATAAACACACACCTGCATTCTTACTGAGTTATACACACACTACACACAGCTACAGCAGGACTGCTGATACACACCGTACACACTCTTCAATACAGTCTACTGAATGACTTCACAATAACACTTCTAGTGGAGAGGAAGTGTATTCAGATGAAACTCTGACAAACTAACCACAACACACACACACACACACACACACACCAAATATAGAGATGCGGTAGGTTTTGTAAGATGTCATGTGGTACGTCCTCTTTCTTCCTTATCAGTCAGTGATCTATCAGATATTCTCACATTGTCAGTGAGGACGGTCTCATTCTTAGTTAAGTGGCTCCGTCCTTTGTCATAGAGACACGATGTAGAAGCTCAGGGGGTGAGACCCAACATAACCTCCTTCACTGCTGTTTGGTCATTTCATTTCACTACGACACCCAAAGTACTTCAAAGGCTTATTAATGAAAATAGTGTAACGCTTCTTGCCTGGAGTGAGGAACAGGTGCCACGGGGTAACCGCGATGCATGGAGTTAACGTGGAGTGACACACACACTGCTGTGGGCAATCTGAAAGACTTTTATTTATTTTTTTTATCCTGGACCACTTCAAGCCAGGTCACACGGCTACCATTATTGTATTTATACGTAAAGGAAACAGTAAAAAGCACCGTACAGCGTTACCAAAGAAAAAGGGAGTGTTGAGAAGGCGAGCAGAAGGGTGACGGTTCTCCACTCAGACAGACTCTCTCTCTCTCTCCGTTACTCAAGCTACATTACCATAAAGCTCTCTCTTAAAGGTGCAGTACAACTGTGTCTGTTACAACAGCATGTGGAATTACAGCAGCCACAGAACTGGCTACCTGAGACTTTAAAACATTTGAACAGATATTTAAAGGAGCATTTCATTTCAGAGCATTATTTTTATCCACAATGCAGTGCATGAAACATAAATCAGGGTGGATTTAAACTGCACATGTTCAGCTTGAGTAATGTGGTTCAGTTTCAAATTTTATGTGGAATTTGTTTGCAGGAGTAACATGTTTGTTGGCCAAAAAACTGGTCCTCACTCTGTAAGAATATCACTCCACCACTAGAGATGTGAACTCTACACACACCACAAATGTACTATTGCTTTCAGCTTCTGCATTTGTATTTCTTGCCTTATGCCATGACAGGCTTATCAGTGGTTTCTAGCTAGAAATAATACAAAATACTACATTTATTCTGTAATCTGTAGTGTAATAATCAAAACAGCACAACTCTGACTGCTGGGTCTATCCTAGTGTGAAATTGGGATAAAGGATGATGTTTTAAATACAGACTAAAACTAGGACTAGGCTCCAGTGTGTTCTCAATGGCAGGTCCAGTTTGATTGTAATTTAGTACAAAACAGGTTTAGTATGAGTAGGACTGGTATAGTTACTGATAATTTGGGTAATATTGTGTACTGTGAGGGGAGATGTCAGTACTTCACTGAGAAAAGGGACTGCTCATGTACTACCCAAACCATATCCATGTTCAAAGGCTGATTAATAGAGTTTATTAGAGTTCAAGTAGGTTCTTATTGTGAGTAATGTGGGTTTTTGTTGTTTGTTTTTGACTCATTCAGTAAATCCAGAACTTCATATTACTCACAAAAAATCTTAAAGAACCTTTCTACATAAGCAATGGTCCACAACAAATTATTGTGAAGCAGAAACTGAAAAATCACCAAACAAAAAGCAGGTCTGTAAACTACATTTTAAAACTATAAACTTAGAAATAGGAGTTTGAGAATAGAGTGACAAGATAATACTGTTTGTTTCCCACCTCTACATCAGACTCCACCCCCTTTGCTTTATAATGAGCATGTGTGTCTCCTATATGGTTTCACAGATGCAGCATCATGGTCAGTGTGGGGTTGTGGGATGCATCACAAAGAAAGAAGCAACCAGAGTTCTCACAAGTCAAAGGACATGATGGCACTGTGTGTGCTGTTGTATGTCTCAGTAAAGCTGGTAATGTGAACATGAAAAGAACTCTGAAAAGAAACATGAGAGCTCTGTCCAAGTTCATTTGTTCCCAGTTCCTCTCTGCTGGGGCATTAGGGTCTGGTGGACTGAAGTAATGCTGAGAGACTGAGTGTCAGTGTGAGTCCACAGTGGTAGTGGGGTTCTGGGTGAAGAGTTGTCAGTGGTGTTTCCATAGTGACAATGTTTCTCAGTTTGTGTCTATTCTTCACTGTGGTTCACCTGTGAAATTTTCTCTTAATGCTGAGTGTCATAAATCTGTACATTTATATTGAACTGTACATTTATGTGTGAGTCAGTGAGCCTCTCATCAGAATTTGATTCATTGTTTGCTTCACAAATAATCATTGGTCACTGCTGCATTTGGTGACTTCATTTTAAACACACAATAATGCTTCTAACGGATTATCCTGATTATCTTAATTTACTGTTATGTGTTTCTGCAGGCTGCACTCTGGTAAAAAGTAGAAGAACATTACATATCTGAGCACATGTAGGAGACTCAGTACAGCTGCCCTGTTCCTGCACTGAAACACACAGCAGACCTGAGAGTTTCACCTGGTATAAATGCCAAAACTCCAGTTATACTGAGATCTCCAGTGAGAGTGAACAGTACAGAAACAGAGTTCAGCTAGGTATTGCTCACTCTCCAGAAAATGTCTCTACTCATATCACACCTGATTGAAGAGGATGAGGGAGACTTCAGGTGTTTTATTAATAGGAGTGAATACACAGACATGCAACTCACTGTTACAGGTAAAAGGCATCACATCTCTATTTCTACTGACTTAACAAAACTCATTTTACACTAACCTGTATGTTGCTTTTTTTTTAAATATACATGACAAATATCTTTGCCATCTCCTTGTAGGTCAACACTATTAACATTCTAAAGATCACCATGGAGTTGTACTTCTTAATCACATGATTGTTATGATTACATGACAGTTTATTTGAACTATGCATCTATAATGATCTGCTTTGGTTCCTGTGTGTTCCACTGACTGCACGTCCACAGCTGGACAGACGAATCTACAGGGTCATGTGGGAGGGTGTGTACTACTGCCCTGCTCCAGGACTGGACTACAGACCAAAGCACACACTCTTAAATTGACCTTCAGAGACAAAGAAATCTACCCCACTGACCAGACTCAGCATTACACAGGCAGAGTTCAGCAGCTCAGTGATTCTCCAGGAAATGTCTTTCTACTCATATCACAGCTGACTGAGGAGGATAAAGGAGTGTATGTGTGTTCCATCAACAGTAAGCCCATCAGGAGAGTGCTACTTGATATTACAGGTATAAGAGACTTTGGCAGTTTTAATTTCGTCCACATGTAGCTTTGAGTTTAACAGAGATGTTAATCAATTCTCTCTCTCTCTCTCCCCCCCCCCCCCCCCCCTCCCCATAGCCAGTCTAAGTCCAGACTAGACCACTACCTTCAACCACAGCATCATATCAAAGGCTTACTGGAACACACAGCACAGAGACCCCAGATAAAGGTAAGAGGTCATGGTTCTCATTAGATGTGTAGATATTACAGGTAAATTAACTACAGTTTTCATTAGTCCACAAGCAGTTTTGAGCTGTACTGAGATTTTAACTAGATCTCTCTCTCTCTCTCCATTTAAGAACCATTTAAGAATATGTTAATATTATATTTACCTGACACTTTTATCCAAAGCAACTTACAATTATGACTGAGTACAACTAGAGCAATTGAGGGTTAAGGGCATGGCTCAGGGGCCCAGCAGTGGTAACTTGGCAGTGTTGGGGCTTGAAACCACAATCTTCCAATTACAAGGCAAGCCCTTAACCACAGAGCTACCACTGCCCGTATTTCCTGTTTTTTACTCATCAGATGTTGTGTGTGGCATATTCTAACTGAATTGAGGGACATTTCCTGATAGAATACTTCACACAGTGAGATTGCTGCGTGGTTTTGTTGCAAAGTCATGTAGGAAATGTATGCTGAGTTTATGTGAACAGTACCCAATCTTTAAAGACAGTGAGCATTACAGCATGAATCAAACCAAACCAACCAAACCAAACCAAAGATTATCCTGTAGTAAGAAATGCAGGACTCTGATCACGTAACTCACATCCCAGGTATGAAATCTTCTCTCCTTCCAGAGGTTCCACTTAAAACTACAAAATCTACTCCAGTGATCACTGGCCAGACAAGACCAGTAACCACATCCTCTCAAAGGCCTGCTGGCAGACACAGTGAGGACAGCACAGGGGCCCCTGCTGAAGGTAAGAATACTCTTATGTTTTCTTATTAACATCATAAAACACATGTGCTAAAACACACACACACACACACACACACACACACACACACACACACACACACACACACAGAGTGCATTGTACGTGCACCATCAGAAACAGGATGCAGTCCTCTCTCTCTCTCTCATTCTTTCTCTCTCTTATGCAAACACGTAGAGACACAACTGAGTTGTATTTCTATCTTGTATTACTATCCTATACCCACTGATGCGTGTATTGTTATTGTAATTAAATAATGTCTTTACCTACACAGATTCAAAGCAATACAAAAACACACAAATATGTAAACATGTAAACCCCCCTTATTGGTTTGATTATACTCAGAAGTGTCCACTCACTCAACCATGACTTACATCACCATTCCAGTTCTGCTGCTACTGTTAGGATACAGAGTTCAAGTTCAATTTATTTGTCAAATACGTAGTCATACACAGTATAACTCGCAGTGAAATGGTTGAGAGTGCTCTGTCCAAACTGAGGAAAAAGAAAACGGGTGCATAGAGAAATATATATTCTATATATCTACAAAAATATATTAACAATGTATGTACAATATATGTATATTATGATTATATACACAATGTACAATGTATATGGTTGTGTATATATATATGTACACAATGTACAGAATGTACAGATCCATTTTGTAAAATGGCATATTTACAGTTTTTATGTTACATGGTGGTAATAAAATATCTATATATATACAGTTATGCTACATGGTGGTGGTGGTCCCTACAGTTTATCAGTTTCCCTGATTCAGGGCCCGAATGGCCTGTGGGAAGAAGCTCCTCTTCAGTCTCTCTGTCTTGGTCTTTGGGGAGCGAAAGTGCCTCCCTGACCTCAACAGAGAGAAGAGCCTATTGTTGGGATGGGTGGGGTCCTTCACAATCCTCCTGGCCTTGGTCTGGCACCGCTTGTAGTAGATGGTCTGCAGGTCAGTAAGTTCTGTGTGAGTGATGCGCTCTGCTGAACGCACTACCCTTTGGAGTGCTTGTCTGTCCTGCTTGGTGCTATTCCCAAACCAGACTGTGATGTTCCCCGTGAGGATGCTCTCGATAGTGCAGGTGTAGAAGTTCGGCAGTACCTTGGAGGGCAGTCTGAAGTCTCTTAGGCATCTGAGGTGGTAAACACGCTAACGAGCCTTCTTTGCCAGTGAGTTGGTATGGCGGGACCAGGACAGGTCCTGCGAGATGTGAACACCAAGGTACCTGAAACTCTCTCCACTGTGGTTCCACTGATCCTCACAGGTTGGTAGTGCCACTCCTGCTTCTTGCTGCAATCCACGATCAGCTCCTTTGTCTTACTTACATTTAGGAGGAGATTATTTTCCTGGCACGAATTTTCCAGGTGTTTAATCTCCTCCAGGTAGGCCCTCTCATCGTTGTCTGAGATCAGGCCCATGACAATGGTGTCGTCAGCAAACTTGACAATGATGGTGGAGCTGGAAGTGGCTGTGCAGTCGTAGGTGTACAGTGAGTAGAGCAGGGGGCTTAGGACACAACCCTGAGGAGTGCCAGTGCTGAGTGTGAGGGTGGATGAGGCACAGTTGCCCACTCGTACCGATTGTGGTCTGTCTGTTAGGAAGTTGGAGATCCAGTCACACAGGGATGTATGCAGTCCTAGATCCTCCAACTTAGTAGTAAGTAGGGAGGGGATGATAGTGTTAAATGCTGAACTGTAGTCGACAAACAGCATTTTAACATTATTTCCTCTCCCTTCGTCCAGGTGGGTCAGTGTGGTGTGGAGTAGATGTGCAATTGCATCATCAGTGGAGCAGTTGTGGAAGTATGCAAACTGCAGTGGGTCCATGGAGGCTGGCAGTGAAGATGTGATGAAGTCTCTGACTAGCTTTTCAAAGCACTTCATCACGACTGATGTAAGGGCAACAGGGCGGTAGTCATTGAGGTCGGAGGGTCGAGGTTTCTTCGGGACGGGGACGATGGTGGATCGCTTGAAGCTGGACGGGACGATACCGAGCGTCAGGGAGAGATTGAAGATGTCTGTGAATACCGGGGCTAGCTGTTCTGCGCAGGCTTTGAGGACCCTCCCGCAGATACCGTCTGGTCCCTCCACCTTCCTGGTATTCACCCTTTTAAACACTCTCCTCACGTCACTCTCCGTGATGATGAGAGGGCGCTGTTCTATGGTGGGCTCTGCGCATGCACCGTTGGCTGCGCCGATAGTACCATTAGCACTAGCGCTGTTAGTATTGGCGATGCTAGCATTAGCGCTGTTAACGTTAGCGCGGATTGCATTAGCGCTGCTAGATGTAGCCTCGAAGTGAGCGAAGAGGAGTCATTTAGTGGAGATACAGAGGTAAACACACATGGTCATTAACACAAATATACACACATGTACAAATACACACACAAGCCATGATCTGTTTGTCTCACTCTGTCTGGTTTCATTCTGAAGTTTATAAACGAAGACAGAAGGGGAGCAGAGCTGGACAAGCAGAGGGAGGAGAGAACAGCAGACACAGGTGATCACACATCTCATCTCCTCTAATAAGACAGAGAACACACTCTACAGGACGAGAGAACAGCAGACACAGGTGATCACACATCTCATCTCCTCTAATAAAACAGAGAACACACTCTACAGGACGAGAGAACAGCAGACAGGTGATCACACATCTCATCTCCTCTAATAAGACAGAGAACACACTCTACAGGGGGAGAGAGCAGCAGACACACTCCAAATATACTCCAAAATTTAATTTTACATATTCTTCTCTTGTATTGTCTTTGTTGCTTTGATAAGCTTAATTTCAAATTTTCAAGTAACTAAATAAGTAATTATAAATAAAGTCTCATATGAAAATGCATTGAGTCCTCTTGTGTTTCATGTCCAATACCTTTTAAAAACATAGTGGGTTTACATCATCAACCTTTAAAAAGAAGTTTAAAAATACATTAGGGACAGACGGTAGCTTGTAAGGCTGATAGAAGAGAGAGGTGCCATTTGTGGTCTGGGTGTTTGTTGTGGCTTTAGTTGTCATGGTTTCACACAGTGAGCAACAAAGGTCTGAGGCCTGCTGCTGTAAACATGCACTAAAGTTAGGTGAAGGCTACATGGTGTTTTCAATGGCAAATCCACACTCACTCTATAATGTTGTATAAGAACAGGCATGATGTATGTTTGAGTTAATACTGATGGATGAGGGAATGGCTTATGTTAACAGTAGTGGTTCACTGAGAGAGACGTTATCACTGGTGGGATGAGTTTGATCAGTTCCGATATAAGGGGTCTTCTTGTCAGGATCTAAAGCATGGCACTGGCTGTGGTTTTGCACATGTCAAAACAGTTGCTGATAAATGTTAAATATAGAAGAGCTCTGACCAAGCTGATGTGAACTTGTCTCCTCTGTAATGGGGCGACACTGTGGGTGTTTCCAGTGAAGTTGTGCACAGAGTATTCTGTAGTCAGTGGTAGTGGGTCTCAGTGAAGAGCTGTCAGTGTTTCTTACTGAGAATGCTTGTGAGATTTAATTTTCTCTCCACTTTGTTTTATTCACAAAAGGTGACTTTGCAAAAAATGTTTTTGGTCACACACACACACGTTCATATATAATTAATGAGGTTCTGACTGGGTCATCACCTCTTATTTAATCTAATTTAATGAGCAATGAGAGAATAGTAGAACAAACCAACACACATGAAAGCTGTGGTTGAAAATCAGGGTTATTCCACTAAATATTGATTTTGGAATTATTATTTTTATTAATGTTGTTTAAAATTTAATGTAAACTTGTTTTCCTTGCATTTTTGAGGTCTGTAAACATTGCATCATTTTTGTTATTTTGACCAGATGTTATGTTCTGCAAATGACAATATTTGTCAAAATATTGGAAATTTGGGAAAAATGTGTGAACCCCTAGCAAAGCATGCTTATGGACTACCAGCGAAAACCTGTGTGTGCTTTTTAGCCTGTCAATCTAAACGGAGAAAACACAGTGAGAGTAGGAAACAGGTTTGTGCAGGAAACAGCTCCACCCTGTGGCCACACCATGCATGTGCATTTCACAGGGACAGCAGCTGGGTTAGGGTGGGTGTTTGCGCTGTGAAGTTATAACAGAGTAACAGCAAGTCTTCTCAGGACACACGTGGCACTGTGTTTGGTTTTGTGAGACTAATAAAAAAAACTGCTGATGACAACATTAAAGAACAGAAGAGCTCTGGCCAACCTCATTTGTTCTCAGTTCCTCTCTGCTGGGTGGACATTAGGGTCTGGTGGACTGAAGTAATGCTGTGAGACTTCTGGAGTCAGTGTGTGTTCACAGTAGTAATGGTGTTCAGGGTGTAGAATTGTTAGTGTGTGCTGGGAGGTCAGTAGTGTTTTCACAGTGACAATGTTTCTCAGTTTGTGTTTTCACTGTACTCAATGAAGGTGAGTGTGAAATTCTCTTTTAATGTTGAGTGACATGAAACAGTCCATTTATATTTTAATCTAAAAATGTTATTAAAGTGAGTTAAACCATTCTAGATTTATTTGGGCGAATTAGAACCAGAACGTGGCTAGTCTTAACGAATGAAACATATGATTAAAATCTTTGTTCTTTATCTTTGGAATGTATTGTTACCAACTAACCATGTCTTTGAAAGTGGGATCACAGATGATTTTGTCTAATTAGACTTCATAGTGTATTTGTATAAAGACAAAGAGAATATTTATTTTTTTTGTTATTCACCAGTGTTCTAATCTTATTTTAACTGTTCAAAACTCTTAAAAGACGAGCATCTTTACAAGCAGAATAAGTTAAGGCTACACCTGAAATGTTAGTCTGTTACCGATGAGGAACTGAGGGTACTTAGTAAGTCGGATAAAGTGGCTCTACTGCCTCCTGCTTATTAACTGGAGCTACGTCTTTCCAATTAAATGTTATCCTCCTCTGCTAAAGACTAACAGAAGAGCACTCTAGTACAGAATGCAAACAGACAAAGTCTTTGCATATAGTAAGGATTATTTAAGGGAGTAAATCAAAAAGTCAAAATGTATTATTTCAGAAAATGAAAAGACAGGTTGGGGAAAATAAAGGCAAAAAGAAATACAAAATAAATTGGTAAAAAGAGCTGGAAAAAGTTAAAGAGTAGGGCTAATTTTGTTGGAGCGTTTGGCACAGGACAAGGTGCTTTTTATACCCTGCCATGCTTGTCTGAAGAGGCATACTCTCTTCCATTTCTTGCATTCTGAGCCTTTATATCTGAAACAAAAGTAGAATTTTTAAACTGTGTTTATGGAGTGGATGTATGTAAACTCTTATTATTGATGTGGTGCTTTGATGTTACTCACAAGCTGGGGTGCTCTCCACTTTGGGTGCCTGAGAATCATTAAGATTGCGTTTGGCCAGTTGTCGAACAAAGTGCAATCAATTATGTCATTTGACATAAATCACAAAGGGGGACACCATTTCGGGGACTGGATGACAACCATTGGTCATATAAAACCTTCAAATGGACCACACACTGTGCGTCCAAAAAGTAATGCATTAGGGCAGAACCCCAAAGACTCAAATTGTCACAGATAGGAAAAATGAGCAGAGGAACACCTTCCTCCCAATCGTTATCATACTCAGCACAGTAAGACCTCAACATATTTTTGAAAGTCTGATGGAACCTTTCCAATGCACCCTGAGAGTCGGGGTGATATGCACTGGAGAAGTGGTGTTAGATATTTAACTCACATTTTACTTGGGCAAATAGGTTTGAGGTGAAATTAGTCCCTCTGTCAGATTGGATACATTTAGGTAGGCCAAAAGGTAGTACAGAACTTAAATCAATGCTTTAGATTTATGTGAACGAAGGGGGAATCGCTTCTGGGTACGTAGTGGTGGTGCACATTAACGTCAACAAGTAACGATGTCCTGCCCATGTCTGTGGCAGGGGACCTACCCAATCTATGAGAACTCATTCAAAGGGTTCACCCACCACAGGAATTGGAACCAAAGGTGCAGGGGGAATAACCTGGTTTGGTTTCCCAACAAGCTGGCATGTATTACAAGACGGACAGTAATTCACTGCATCTTTTCGGATTGATGGTCAAAAGAAATGTCTCAAAATCCGCTGTGTGGTCTTTTGCACACCCAGATGACCTGACAATGGGTGATCATGTGCTAAAAACAAAATATGGGCACGGTATTTAGCTGGTACCACTATTTGCGTCACTGTGTTCCACTCTTCACTAGGGTGAGTCAAAAACTATTTCCACATTAGCACTTCGTTTTCAAGGTAATACTCACTGGTATATCCTGTAGCTTTTTCTCCTTGTTTATCTATGAGGGTGAAGCAATGAAAAGGGTGCTGTCTTCTCTCTGAACCACAGCCAGCTCCTTTTGTGACATGAGATCGGGCATCTCAGGATCAGGAACAATGGGCACAACTTTTTCTTTAGGCGCTGCAAACACAGGTGCATCACCACCTACTGGCACATCACACATGAATGTTCCTTTCAGGGGAAGCACATCACCAAGTTTCTGTGCCTGAGCACAGGTCAAAACACAAGCAGGAAATGTGCCTAATGCCTCTTGTGTAGACTCACTAACCTCCACAGGATTCTCTATTACCTCAAGCATAGGGAACACCATACCAGTGGTCATATCATTACCTAAAATGAATGATACACCACGGATGGGCAGTTCAGATTGTACCGCCGCTTTAGCTGGCCCTGAATACACACTTGAGCATAGGTACAGATTATGTACAGGGAGCCTCATAATACTTAGTCCTACACCCTGCACAAACACATGGTTACCACTATATGTGTCTGATGACAATGACAGCACACTTCCCAATATCAGTGATACAGCAGCACCAGTATCCCTTAATCCCGTGATTGGCCGTTGTCCCTCATCATTAGTGAGAGACAGAACCTTGGAAAATAAGGGGCTGAAAAGCAGGTTCTAAACATTCAATTGTATCTGAGGGTAGAACACTCATCGCATTTATTTTCTTAGCTGCTCTTGCTGCCTTGCACTGTAGGGTTGGACAAGATGCAATGATGTGCCCTTTTTCATGACAATAGAAACACTCCCTTGTGTCCATTGTAGGAGAGGAAACAGGTGCTCGTGGTGGTTTCAGGGTTTTGTGAGGACTAGGACTAGGCAGAGTTGTAGTTGTATAGGTACACAGAGCAAACTCAGTTTTGTGAGTTAGAACATTCATCCGCCATAGTAGCAGCAGATGCCACTGTGCTCGCTTTCTACTCATTCAAGTAGACAATTCTTTCTGGCGGACAATTTTTAAACTCGTCGAATGTTTTCACACTACTTGCACTACATCACTTCTCAAATAAACAGGTTTTCTCCCTTGCAAACTGTATGTGTCTGGTTGGGGGATTTTCTCAAATGCCAAAAATTCTACCTATAGGCTTCTGGCACCAATTCATAAGCATGCAGTATTGCAGCTCTCACAACATCATAGTTAAAGCTCTGCTCTAAAGTTAATGATGAGCAAACCTCTTGTGCTTTTCCCACTAACTTGCACTGGAGCATGAGTGGCCAAAGATCCTTAGGCCAATTTAATGCTGTGGCAATACCTCTATCCCGAAATGCTTGTACTAAACTTCTGCCGGCTGACGTCAAATCCATGTGCCACCTGTGTAGCGGATACAGGAGCAGTGAGCGATCCTGGCAGGCATGGTTTTGGTACCTGGCTACTGCCTTTAGCCAAGCCATCTGATATAGGGGAGGAGAACTTCCGGGGCCGAGGAATAGGACCCTCAGGACCCATGCTCTGCCTCCGGATTGCTGCCTCCTTATCTGCCTTTTCAACCTCAAGCTGTAAGGCCCACACCCTCAGTAACTGTCTCATGTTCCTGCCTCTTGATTTCCAGCTCCATAGCCAGCATCTGGTCACCACCAGGAAACTGGATGATCTGAGGCTCTATGCGTGAGCCGACCACAGAGTCGTCTCTGGTTTCCACCATTGACATGCCCTGTGTCAGGTTCACCACAACACCAACAGGACCACCTCGTTCTGGCAAAATTCCCCCTTGTACTAAGCAGGCCTCTAAGACTTCCTTGATTTCCCATTTTGTGGCTGAATAGGTCACCACAACGTCAAAGAAATCTGCTAGTAGTAACAGGTCTGCCTTTCTACACAGATCAAACTGCTCCAGGGTAGGACAAAGAGTAAAACCAGACTAATCAAAACTCACAATCCTAACACAAGTGCTCCCAACACACTATGGCAAAACCCAAATGACACACAACCACCCGTCCCACAAGAGAACACCACCAACCAGCACAGAAAACCCACCAAAACACACAAGGGGCAAAGAAAAAAAGGAACAAAGGACCCAATTATGCCCCAGTTATGTTACGACCCTGTCTAGGCTGGGAGGCTGTAACACAGGGTTGAGTATTACAACAGTAGAAATGAGTAACAGGATAAATAACAAGACAAAGTTGACAGCAAAGATCTAGTGAAGTTACAAGCTTTAGCTGTTTAAAGACAAGAAACTGGTGCAATTGCATCAGGAGTGACCAAGGCCAACAAAACAAAACCACACTAGAAACAAAACAGCAACTGACTAAGCTAACAAATGAAACTTACAATGACTACACTGTTTGAAACAAAGATAAACCCACACCCAAACAAAAGGGCAGCCACTCCCTACCACCAGTGTGTAACTATATACGGGACAATATATATATAAGACACAAGAACATATAGTAACAAGCAATCAAACAAGGGGCAAATCCAGTCATACACATAAAGTCTAGCAAACACAAGCTCAAAATGTAGCAACAAGTCAGGAGCAGGAAAAGGAGCAGGAGGAGGAGCAGGAGGAGGAACAGGAGGAGGAAGAGGAGGAGGAGCAGGAGCAGGAGGAGGAGGAAACTCTTCTCCAATGAGCCCTAATCCAAGCATTTTGTCTCTTCCTCTTCCTTTTATATTGTCCTCTGCTCACCGGAAAACCTGGTGTAGATTGGGATAGAGGCAGAGGCAAAACTGTAACACAGAATGCAGACATACAGGCGGACATAACAGGTGGATAATTATTGATTGATATAGATGTTGAATTCTCCTGATTTATCTAGAGTAGTGGTCATTGCATTTGCTTTCCAGGTCACAGGTCCCAGCTTACATACTGTGCAGAAGCATTTCTCTTTCATCCATTTTTGGTGTTTACTGTATAAAATGGTTGGAACAAAGGGAAGCATGGGCAGGCGAGGCTAAAGAACTGCACAGGGAAATCAACTTAAACGCAGCATCATAGAACTGCAGCTGAGCTGGAGAGTGAGCCCAAAGAACCTTTTAAAAGTGGTTTCTGTAGTGTAGTGGTAATCATGTTTGCCTAACATGCAAAAGGTCCTCAGTTTGAGACCAGGCAGAAACATCCCTCTTGATAGCACACTAGTGGGGCGATTGCTGTTTGT